>NW_003852444.1:5700538-5709876 GCF_000181295.1 Otolemur garnettii
CCTGGGTAGAGTGCTATGGCATCACAGCTCACAGCAACCTCCAACTCCTGGGCTCAAGCAATTCCCCTGCCTCTGCCTCCTAAGTAGCTGGGACTACAGGTGCCTGCCACAACGCCCAGCTATTTTTTGGTTGCAACCATAATTGTTGTTTGGCAGGCCCAGGCTGGATTCCAACCCGCCAGCTCAGGTGTTTGTGGCTGGCGCCTTAGCCGCTTGAGCCACAGGCACTAAGCCCAAGTGTCTTTCTTAAGTCTTAAACTTCCATACTCTATCTGTGATCCCAGCCTGCCCCTTTAGCTCTTAGATTCCCCACATGACTTTCTCTGCTCACATCAGACCATTCTAATTTATCTTCAGTCCCTGACCATTGTTTCAAGTTACACTTTTTTTTTTTTTTTTGCAACAGTCTCTCTCTGTCACCTCAAAGTGCAGTGGTATGATCATAGCTCACTACAACCTCAGATTTCTGGGTTCAAGTGATCCTCCTGCCTCAGCCTCTAAAGGTGTGCAACATTACACCTGGCTCATTTTTTCTATTTTTTGTAAACATGGGGTCTTGCTCTTGCTCAGGCTGGTCTCAAACTCCCGACCCCAAGCAACCTGCCACCTTGGCCTCCCAGAATGCTAGGATTACAAGTGTGAGCCTGTAAAATTGACACTTTCAATCATCCAGAACTTGGACTTTAAGTTTCATCTACTTGATAAAACCTAACAGTGGATTAATCAAATTCTGTTCATACACATTGAGAGTTTTTAGCAGTACAGTGCTGTTTGGATTAATGCCACTCCAAATCTGTGCCCACTGGTGCTGTCAGCATTCTCCTACCCCATGAGTGATCTCCCCCACCTATTCTGTCTCTTACACTTAAAAAAGACCAAACAAAACTATTGGGAGGAGTCTTTTCTAGTCCTTGATCTTAAGCCCACGAGATTGTCTGCAGGTAGTTGTTCGTGCCTCCTTTTCTCTTGTCTGAGTGGAAGAGATGTCTCTCCTCCTGCCTGTGGTTATGTCTTCCACTGTGTCCTCTTCTCTCCCACTGCTTTGCAGACCTCGCCCACCAAATTACATTCTTCTTTCCTCTATTTTCAACATTTTCTTCTTACCGGCTTTTTCTACTCAGCATATAACTATGCTTTTCAACACCTCCCTCGATCTCGTATCTAATTATAATTTTATCATAACCTTATTTTTTTTTTTTTTTAGACAGAGTCTCACTACGTCACCCTCAGTAGAATGCTCTGGCATTACAGCTCACAGCAACCTCCAACTCTTGGGCTTACTCAATTCTCTGGTCTCAGCCTCCCAAGTAGTTGGAACTACAGGCGCCCCTACAATGCCCGGCTATTTTTTTATTGTAGTTGTCATTGTTTGGCAGGCCTAGGCTGGATTCGAACCCACCAGCTCCAATGTATGTGGCTGATGCCCTAGCCGCTGACCTATAGGTGCGAAGCCTTAATTTTTTTTTATTGTTGAGGATTCATTGAGGGTACAAGAAACCAGGTTACACTGATTGCATTTGTTAGGTAAAGTCCCTCTTGTAATTGTTTCTTGCCCCCCAAAAGTGTGTCACACACCAAGACCCCCACCCCCTCCCTTCTTCCTTCTCTCTGCTCTTCCCTTCTCCCACCCCCCTCCCTCCTTCCCTCCCTCTGTTCTTCCTTCCACCCACCCCCCCACACCCACCATGTACTAGATCATATTATTACCTTATTTTAAAAAGTAGGCTCTGGTCCCTGGGCTTTTCCAATCCGCTTTTTTTTTTTTTTTTTTTGACATTTGAAATCCTACTCTTCTGTTATCCCTCTGCCTAGGTCAGTGGTTCTCAAGCTTCCTAATTGCTGTGTTGTTACAAATGGAACAAAGGGGTTGTGACCCACAGGTTGAGAACCACGGGTCTAGGTCATCACTGCCCTGGTAGGAGCACTCCTCCCTGCAGCATTTAATTAAGTGCACTGATCAGTTCCCACATGAAACTCTCCTCTGTGTGTCCTGGAATGACTCTCATTTTCCTCTAACCTCTCTTTATCAGTTTATATCTTAGGCTGGGTTCTCTCAGAAGCACACAGACAAGGACTAAATGCAAGCAGTTCATTGGGAGGTAATCCCGAGAAACTCGGGCAGGGGAGTGGGGAGGTGGGAGGAGGAAAGGAAAGCACAGGGTACAGGGTGTGCTAATGAGCAGGCTGGGTACTGTGGTTCGGTTCCATTAGCCACCCTCTGCAACACCATGCCATGTACCTCCAAGTTGTTCCACTTGAGGAATAATGGGCTGGGATATTTATCTTCTGTCAGAGAGGCAAAACTCTGTCTGTACCCTCTTAGGTTCAGCGTCTTGGGGCCTGCAAATTTAACTGACACTAGTAGGAAAAGTAACCCCAAAGTTTATTCATATGCATATGGGCGGGCATAAAAGATGTGACTCCTCAAAACAGTTTAAGATGAGGATTTATATACCTAACTTAATGGGGAAGAGGGAGAGAGGAGAAAGGCTTCTGGGTAAAGAAGAAATAGGAGGTAAGTTTGCTATTTATGCAGGCACTGGGGGGGGTCTTCTCCATTTTTTATTTCATGTCCATTACCCCCTGGAGAGGGCATGTACAGCAGCCCCACTTCCAGAAGCTTCTGCTTTTTGTGAAATAAAGGAACCTCCAAAATGGCCTTTTTTTGCATTGTTGAATATTAAATGTCTTTGGTTTAAGACAATCCTCATATCGACTGTAGAGGTCTGAGAGGAGACAAAGCCATTCCCCAGCATCACTGGTTGAGGGCTCTTTTGCAGGTCTTCTCTCCTTGGTAACTCCAGCCTGCCTCTCCTGCTGGCTTGCTCACTCCTTCTGGAAAAAGACCCTAGGCAGAGGGTCCAGGGACAGATGCTAAGTAACAAGGGGACATGGTCTAGACCTGACCATGTAACACAACGACCTATTGAGCATCTTACCTTGAGTGGTCCACTACAAACTCAACACAAGTTGGGATTATAGTCCCCACATCCTGTTTGTCTTCTGTTATTCCCTGTATTTTCTCACTTTTCTAGAAATCCATTATTCTCATTGCAGTGAGGGATTTTTCTGAAACACCTACCCTACAATACAGCCAGGCACTGTTTCAGGTGGTGAGGACACAGCAACGAACAAGACAAACGTTCCTGCTTTCATGAGCCTGAATTTCACAAACATACAAATAAACGGAAAGAAGAAAACTGTGTGATAAGTTCCACACAGAGACTGGGAAGCTACTTTAGACTGGGAGGCAGGAAAGGCCTTGCTGAAGAGAAGACATTCAAGTTCAGGGCCGAATGACACAAAGAAGACACCTAAGCGAGTATAAGGGAAAGCCTGTGCTTCAAAGGAGTAGGGCACCAGCCCCATATGCTGGAGGGAAGGTTCAAACCCAGCTCCGGCCAGAAAAAAAAACAACTGCGAAATAAAATAAAAACCAAATCCTTAAAAAAGAAAGAAAGAAAGAAAGACTTCTAGATAGAGGAACTATGTTGCTCCTCAGCTGAAAATCCTTCAGTGGCTTCTTAAAGTCCTCAGGATTTAAGTCGAAACTTATTAGCGTGGCAGAGAAGGTCTCCGGCATCTGGCCAGCGGCCCTTTTTTCCAGCTTCCTTACATTACACGACATTAACGCATTTAATGCTCACAAGCACCTTGTAATACAGCAACTAGGCTGGCTGAGTTCCCCGGTGGTCTTATCCATCTTTGTACTGTCAGTGAATTAGCAGTTGGCTCAATCAATATTCACTAAATGAGCGAGGCGATGGGCAAAAAGGATAGATGCTTAACAGATGTGCAGGTCTAGGCCAGTGCTGTCCAGCAGAAATAGTATAAGGTAAACCATGTCTGCAATTTAAAATTTTCTTATACCTGCATTAGGAAAGTAAAAGCAACAGATGAAATTGTCATAACATTTTATTTTACTGAATATACTCAACAATCAGTTTAACACGTGATTCATATAAAAGTATTAATGAGATATTTTACATTTCCTTCTCAATTCTCAAAATCCTTGCGTGTATTGCACACTTGCATCACCTCTCAATTTGGACTAGTCACAGTTCATAAGCGCTAGTGGCACCTCCGCAGAGACGTCCCCTACCAGCCACCTCACCTATTTCATCTTCTCGGCAGCCCTTAGAAGAGTACTTTCAATTATCTTACTCGCTAGCAAGTCTGCTGTGATTCCCCACTATACGAGATCCACAGGCCAGAAGTCACTTCGAAGGGTGCCTGGCACAAGCAGGTTCAATAAATGCTGTCCCTGCCGCGTCCAAGTCCAGGGCGGAACCGCAGGCCCCAGCCCTGCTTCCACCGCAGGGCGGCCCCTCGCCCGGCCTTCCCAGGCCCACCCCTTCCCCAGGCCCATCCCCGGGATGTGGGCTGGAAACCGTGGACGTGACGGGGAGGAGTCTGGCCGCCTCGCTGTGGGCGCTGCGCGCACAAGGCCCGCAGCCCCCGACCATGGCGGAGGCCACGGTGTGCTCTTTCCTGACCAAGGTGCTGTGCGCCAACGGCGGCCGCATGTTCCTGCAGGACCTGCGCGGCCACGTGGAGCTGTCGGAGGCCAAGCTCCGGGACGTGCTGCAGCGCGCCGGGCCCGACCGCTTCCTGCTGCAGGAGGTGGAGATGAAGGAGGGCCTCTGGGACGCCGAGGCCGAGGTGGCGGCCGGCGCGGCCGGCGCAGGAGGCGGCGGCGCCTCGGCTTGGAGGGTGGTGGCCGTGTCCTCCGCGCGCCTCTGCGCCCGTTACCAGCGCGGCGAGTGCCGGGGCTGCGACCAGCTGCACCTCTGTCGCCGCCACATGCTGGGCAAGTGCCCCCACAGGGACTGCTGGTGAGGCTACGGACCGGGCGGCCGGGAGGGGCGGCGAAGGCGGCGGCGCGACCCCCGTGCACGGGCCGCAGGCCTGGCCCGCCAGCCGGGGCCTGGACTAGAAACGAGAGGGGCGGTGCGTCCGGGCGGGGGCCGCGGGCTGGAGCTTTTTCCACCCCCTGCGCCCCAGGTCCGCTCCGTTGAGATTTCGCAACCACCCCCTGCCAAAAAACCCGCTGCGTCTGCCCCTGCTCTTATATCCTCTACACCGCGGCAGGTTAAACCAGGATGGGGACTTTTGAGTTCACTTACTCCACTAGTCCTTTTGAGACGTCTGAGGATCCCATGACATCCACTTTAGCCAGCTATCGCCCGCTGTCACATAACCACACGGTTCTACGGCAGCGGGCCTGTGCCCTTAGCCTTGAGCTAGTCTGACCATCCCGCCCCCCAGACTGAAGCCTGGGTGGTGTGCTGGGGCGCTGACTACCGGAGCTGGAGTTTGAGGCTTCCTCCTACTGTGCTCCACATCCCAGAGTCGCCCTTGGCTGATCCTAGCCCAAAGCACCAACCCCGCCCCCACCCACCCTGCTGGCTGGGGCTGAGGCTGGGGCTGGGGCTGGGGATATTTCCCTCCCTCCCATGGTTGACTGTTGGGGTGTGCAGCTGTTTGGAGAGGCAAGCGCGGTCACCCAAGGCCAGATGCCCACCCTCAGTCCAGACCATGATTGGGACAGGTGTCCTTGGCTTTAAGCAGCCTCACTGAAAATGAAGATGACCCTGGGAGAGGAGGTGCCTCCGCCCCCCTTTCTTATCCATCAGTGCTTATTAGGCTTTAGTATCCAGGGCTTCTTGACAATTGTACAACTTCATGTGTAAGTGGAAAGCTGCCCAAGACAAGGAATTTGACAGATGGGCCCTTCTTCACCCAGGCTTCTGACCTAGAGTTTTGTTCTCCTAGGTCTACCTGTACCCTTTCCCATGATATCCACACACCTGTCAACATCCAAGTGCTGAAAAACCAGGGACTTTTTGGCCTCAATGAAGGTCAGCTGCGGATCTTGCTTTTGCAGAATGACCCCTGCCTTTTACCAGAGGTGAGTCAGCACAAAGTCACCCTAATATTGTTACATTTGTTACAAATATTGTTCCCTATGTACTTTTTTGGCTTTTAATTGGCAGCAACATGATTCAGTTTCAAATATTTAAAACATACCCATTGCTATCATGGTGAAATTACCGTGTTTGTTCTAGTTTAGCAATATACAAGATTTTTTTTATATATACAAAATAGTAGGAATGCCAAGAGACACTATTATAAAAATATCTATTAAAAGCATTATTTTTTGATCTAGCACAATGATTCTATCACAAACACTCCCACTTTGCCAGAAGAGGGTTAGAGAAGAGGGAGGATCTTGGGAAGACAGAGGACAGTTCCTAATTGTGGCCCAAATTAACCACAAGGTATTTCAGGGTCTAGAAGGGGAAAAGGCAAAGGCTAGAGGTATGTAATATGATTTGAAGACTTTGGTTCAGATGGCAGAGACCACACAGCAGAATCTGTACCTGGGGGGGCGGTGCCTATGGCTCAAAGGAGTAGGGCGCCGGCCCCATATGCCAAAGGTGGCGGGTTCAAACCCAGCCCTGGCCAAAAACTGCAAAAAAAAAAAAAAAAAAAAAAAGCAGAATCTGTACCTGGAAGACAGTACTGGAGTTGGTCTTAGGTGCCCCAGGTTTCTTTCTGACATCCATCTCCTTTTTCATCTCAACCTCTGAAGTCAGGTCTGATATGTCTTGGTTATGAACCAGATGCAATCCAACCAGCAAAGTAGATTCTAGCAGCAGCCAGTGCAGGTTCTTGGCATAAAGAGTAAGGAGGATAGTAGCAGCTCTGAAGATGGCTCTAGTCCCCGCTGTCTCTCAGAGAGAAGGGGTAGTGCAATTGCCATTTGCCTTAAAAAAATATTTTTTTAAAGAGATGGTGTCTCACTCTCGTTGCCTAGGCTGGAATATAGTGGTGCCATCATCGCTGACTGCAGCCTCTAACTCCTGGGCTCAGGTGATCTCCTGCCTCAATCTCCTAAGTAGGCACATGCTGCCATGTAGTTGCCATTTAATGTCATGGTACTCTTTGAGCTATAGAAAGTTTAATGTTTTCATATAGTCAGACCTGTTGAATCTTTTGTTTTATGGCTTCTAACCTCATATCCTGGGCCCAGGCTCATCGTGTCCTATTAGACTACTTTGATGTTCTGTGAGCAGCCAGTGGGTTGGCTGCACTTAGGACAGGAGCCTAGGGGTAGGCTCCTTAAGCTGGGACTGGAGGTGTGTGCCTTGCAGCACAAACATGGCCACTTAGACAGCAGGGACCACAGATAAGCACAGCGGATGAGGGAAGAATGGTGGCTCACATCTCTTGTATGAAAATGCCTGATGATTCCTTCCACCACTCTTCTAAAGATACAGTACACAATACATACATACTACCCACCAAAAAGACACTAAGATAATGTTGTAAAATTTTATGCTGGCACATTTTAAAAGTTCTATGAAATGGACAAATTCCTAGAAAACTACTGCTCATCAAAATTAATAAGAAGAAATAGAAGGCAAGAATAGTCTTACAAATTATTTTAAAAATAAAAGCATTAAGCAAACAATTAGGGTAGTGATAGGAACCTGTAGTCCCAACCACTCCCAAGGTTAAGGCAGGAGGATCACTTGAGCTCAGAGCTTTGAGGCTGCAGTGAACAATGGTGATACCACTGCACTGCAGCCTGGGCAACAGAGCGGGAACCTTTCTCCAAAAAAGTAAAAGTTAAATTAAATTAAAAACCTAATAAAATCCTAAGATAGTTAAAAGTTTTCTATGAGAAAACATCAGGCTCTCCTTTTTTTTTTTTGCAGTTTTTGACCAGGGCTGGGTTTGAACCCACCACCTCCGGCATACGGGGCTGGCGCCCTACTCCTCTGAGCCACAGGCGCCACCCGTTAAAAGTTTTCTATGAGAAAACATCAGGTTTATGTGGTTTTATTTTATCACATTCTTTTCTTCTTTTTTTTTTTTAGAGACAGAGTCTCACTTTGTCACTCTTGGTAGAGAGTACATGGCATCCCAGCTCATAGCAACCTCCAGCTCTTGGGCTTAGGCGATTCTCTTGAGCCCAGGAGTTTGAGGTTGTTGTGAGCTATGACTCCACGCCACTCTACCAAGGATGACAGAGTGAGACTCTATCTCAAAAAAAGAAGAAAAAGGTAGAACAATTCTGCAGCATACTTCCCAGGAATCCAGTCGAAGCCGGATTTCACCTTGTTTATAGCTCTTCCCTCCCTCTGTCCTGCTTTCCTCACTCCCTCACTGGGTTTTCCTGAAGAGCCCATCTTCACTAAATCACAGACAGCTGAGTCCCTGCCTCAGGCTCTTCTTCTGAGGAAACCAGCCACAACAGGTAACACAAATGCATAATTTATGGTTGAGACAAGAGTGAGCCACCAAGCCCAGCAATTGTTCTAGTTCTGAGTCAAGGGGGCCAGCCTTTGGTGCCTCCACCTCAGTCACTCAGTTGCTATAAGCTCTGGGGAGGGCAGGTCACCTGAGTGTCTAAGGTAGGAGAGGATCAGCTGTGAGGGGGTAGCAGCCAACACTCACAGAGGCTGGGGCACACTCTGCAATATCAGGCTTTTATCCCAAAATATGAACAGCCATTGATGATCAGAAGGCACCATCTAGCTTCAGTTTAGCTAGAGAAGCTGTGGTTTATTAGCTTAAAAGACACAGTAAAAAGTAATGTTTCAAGTGTTACCTCTTTATTGTACCAGGTCTGTTTGCTGTACAACAAAGGCGAAGCCCTCTATGGATACTGCAACCTCAAGGATAAGTGCACCAAGTTTCACGTGTGCAAATCCTTTGTCAGGGGAGAGTGCAAACTTCAAACCTGCAAACGGTCCCATCAGCTCATTCATGCTGCGGCCTTGAAATTGCTGCAGGACCAAGGACTGAATATTCCAAGTGTCGTTAATTTTCAGATAATTGCTACCTACAAGCATATGAAGTTGCACAAGATGCTTGAAAATAAAGGTAGGTATTTCAGGTGGTCCAGACATGATCAATGAATGATATGGTTTTGAGATTCTTCACTGGAAAGACTTAAGAACAGTAAAGTGAAAGTGAGTCTGGGAACAGATCATCACTTCATATGTTAATTGTGGCCTGGTCCTTTGGAAAGCTTAGAGCAGTCAGCATTTTATGATGAAGAACTGTGAGTCTAACCAAAAGGGGGAAGCAACATTTATTTTCATCAGTGCCACTGCTGGGTAATAGAATCTGCCCAAGTGTTTGAGCAGTGTAGCTCCTTGGTATGTTGGTGGTCAGGAAGCAGGAAGAACAGTCTTAACAGCTTGATTGAAAAAAAGGAGGGAGATGGGCCAGTGACTAGGAAAGTAAGGATAATGTAGGGGTGGCGTTCTTCTATTAAGCGTAATTAGAGGGTTTTCTTTTTTAATTTTTTTTTTTTTTTTTTT
>NW_003852444.1:5710320-5713548 GCF_000181295.1 Otolemur garnettii
CGTCATTGTTGTTTGGCGGGCCCGGGCTGGGGATTCGAACCCGCCACCTTAGGTGTACATGGCTGGCGCCCTAGCCGGTTGAGCCACAGGCGCCGAGCCGCCACCCTCTTTTTTAATTTTTCCACATTACAGGAGAAATTAGAAAATTGACTAGAAATAAAAATCACATATGCTTCTCACTTTGATCTACAGTACTTGTTAACATTTTATTAGACGCCTTTCAGTCTGTCTATACAAATTCTAACCCAGTTGTACTCAAACTACACTTTAGTATTTTAAATTTTCCGTTTGCATGATGTCATAAATATCTTTCCATATTGCTGCATAGTCTTTTGGATATTTTTAAAAGTTTGCATAGTATAGTTGGATATTTTTTCAATTATAAAACATACAGGTTCCTTATTCTATTACATTTGTTTGTAGCTAAAAATCAGTGGGTGGTAGGCCCTAAGTTGCTTTTGGGAAAACCGGATAAGATATGTCTGTCTTAGAGCATTTCTAGGGAACCCTGAGTGGTGGGAGGGACCTTCTACTCTGTGCTATGTCTGGGGCCTGTCATTATCTTCATCTGGTCTTGTTTAGTGGGTCTCTTACTAAATCACTAAGAAATAGTGATTTTCTGCTTGCTATTGAGATACGTGTATATACTCAACCTCTCAGTCTCTTCTCTCTCCGTATACATGTATTATGCACTGCACACACACACACATATATACCTTTCTTTTTTTAAGCCAAGGACATGAACTCCGCACATTGAGGGTGTTGGGAGTCTTGTCTGAGGTGTGGTTAGCTGGGCTGTTGCTCCCAACGTAAAATAAAACTTGGTGTGTCATAAATTTATCCCTTTCTTCTTCTTTTCAGATAACTCAGCATCTTCTACTGAGCATTCACAGGGCTTTGAGAAACAAGGTGCACAGGCAGCTGGAGCTGCAGAAGCCAGCCCTTCAGCTTCTGTCCCTCCTCTGTTGGCCAAGAAGCCCTGCCCAGGTAAACCTTAAAGAGGGTCAGTGAACTAAGAAGACACTTGTCAGCTCTGAAGATCTGAAAACAAGGCTTCTGTTGAATTTTCCTTTGTAAGCATTCATTCATTTAATCATTTCTTAATAGTGGTCATAATAATGTCTACCTCACAGTGTGTTGTGAGAAGTAAAGAAGATGGAAAAGGAGAAGATAGCAGACTTGGAGGATAACATGGAGGATGGGCGTTTGGGGCTGAGGTTGGGAGTTGAGCTGGCAGAGGGGAAAGCTGAGTGTAGATGGGGCTAGTCCTGCAGATGGCAGCTTCTGCCTGCAGTTCTGAGTGCTTGTCCTAGATGGGGTGGGTGGAGCTTTTCAAGGGATGAGTTTCTGCTGGCTTCTGTGGTCCAGCCAGTTTTTCTATATGCCCAAATAGCACAGTTTACAGTGTGATAGTAATCATCGCATATGTATACTTTGTATACAGTTTTTTTACTTAATGCTTCATAAGCTTCTTTCCATATTTGTTCATGTTATCATATGTAATCATTTTTTGAACACATACATTAATACTTATTCTGGGATATTTTGAACACATACTTAACTACTTATTCTGGGATATTTCAATTATTTCTAACATTTTGAGTATAACTCCTTTCTTAAAACCTGTACAGTATTGAATTTTAAGGCTGTTCTTTATATTTGCTTAGCATATAGGTGCTAAATGATACTGTCTTTTGCATTTTTAAAAACAGATACGTGAGTATTTTTCTGCATCTACTTTCTCTATGTCTTTATTTTGCCATTTTATACATGGCCTTTTATTAGGGGGCCTTTCCCTGTGCTGATGGGGGTGGCTTTTAATGAGTCTCCTTCATTTTCATGAAAGGATGTCAACCATACCGTGCTCAGAGGATATCCAATTTTTGTAGGTCTATCTCCGCCAACACTACAGAGTTTACAACCTTTGGGTTCTTACCAGAGATTTCTACCTCATTCTGTCTATTTTTCTTTCTTTCTTTTTGAGACAGAGTCTCATTATGTTGCCCTTGGTAGCGTGCCTGGGCATCACAGCTCACAGCAACTTCAGACTCTTGGGCTTAAGCGATTCTCTTGCCCCAGTCTCCCAAGTAGCTGGGGCTACAAGTGCCCTCCACAACACCTGGCTATTTTTTGTTGTTGTTTAGCTGGCCCTGGCTGGGTTTGAACCCGCCAGCCTCAGTGCCTGTGGTCAGCGCCCTAACCACTGTGCTACGGGCGCCTAGCCATTCTGTCTACTTTTCATCTTTTACTGAACTCTCACCAAAACCCAACTGCTATCGTTTGAAGGATGTGAGATTTGTCCATTCCTCTACATTGTACCTGTTCTTTCTGTGGATCAGGACGGACCGTCAGAAGTCCTCATTTATATACCTCATTTCCCCTTTTCCTCTTTCTCCCTTTGCTCCACCACCCCCTCCACCCACTGTGCTATCCTTACTAAGCTGCAATTTTGATTTTTGTTGTTTTCATCAAAGCGTACCACAAAGAAGCAGCCTTATGAAATCCTTTAGGTGTTTATCATAGCAGTAGTCACAAATGTTGTTGTGTAAAGTTTTTGTTTTAATTTCAAATTAATATGAGGGTACAAATTTTTAGGTTATATTGTTTTTTCACTTCTGTAGTAAAGTTCAAGTTGTAGCTGCGCCCTTCACCCAGGGGGGTGCTGAGCACCCTCACATTGTGCACATTAGTGTAAAGTGGTTTTTTGAAAAAACTTAACTGTCAAAAAAAAATTTAATGGTCCTGAAATGACATAATATTTGAGAAATAAGACTAATGTAATAATAAGTTTTCATAAAGCTAAATTTTGAAATACTATCTTTTTGATTGGGTAAGAATGCAAAGATGTCCTTTTTAAGTAAGAAATGTCCCTTTATATGTTTTCTCTTAATGGACAGTTATTTAATTTGTGTTAATCTTTTTACTTTGGTTTTCAACAACAGTATTTCTGAAAGCCCTTATGTTCCACATATTTTGTTTCTTTTTTTTCTAGTTCTGATTTCTCCTGGTGCTAATATATATATATATATTTGCAGTTTTTGGCTGGTCCTGGGTTTGACCCACCACCTTGGGTATATGGGGCTAGTGCCCTGGCTCCTTTGAGCCACAGGCACCGCCCCTGGTGCTAATTTTTTAAAAAATATTTTTACATTAATAATTATCATTTATACTTATCACTTTACTCTGTGTATTTGTGTAGTAAGTCACTTTTTTTTTTTTTTTTTTTTT
>NW_003852444.1:5713907-5717402 GCF_000181295.1 Otolemur garnettii
TTTTTTTTTATGTGTCTTATCTTTATGCTTTCGTATGTGGAGTTGAGTGATCCTTTGTGATCTTATAGTTGCAATATTTTATCCAATTCCATAATATTCCATTTTAATCTTAGTTCTGTTAGTATTCATTCTGTAAAAATATTTTACACAATCATGCCTGTCTATCTTATTTTTGTCTCATGATTCAGCTGCTAGAGAGTTATCACATTACAATTGGAGATGAGTTTTCTTTGGTGGTTTATTGGTGCTTATGAGGCAAAGCCCCATGTCTATAATAGACTCTGCAAGTCCAACATATCCTAAATTGAATTATTAATTTTCCTCCTTATTCCTTGTTACTTCCTTATTTTTTAATGTTGCTGCCATCTGCCTAGTAACACAAACCTGCATAAAACCTGCAAATTGCCCTACACTCTTCTTTCTCCTTGTCCCTTGTGTCAAATTGGTTACCCAGTGTTAGCGATTTCTTTCCCTTCAAGCTTCTCAAATGTTTATCCCTCTCTGTCCCTTTCTTTCCATTCCCTTCACACTGCCTTGTTTCAAAACCTCTTCACCTCCTGCATATATTTCAAGAACGCATAACTCAGTGGTTTTCAAGGTATGTGTTGTGGGAGTTTTTTGTAGGAGGTGCTAGGTTTATTGTAGAAAGTGCCCTGTCCCACTTCAATGATGGTAGCCCTGTTTTAATTTTTAACACAGTAGGCTTTTGAGAATTTCATCAGTCCCCTATCGTCCTCCTCTTTGCCTGTTTCCATCTGGCTGCCTGATCTTTTGAAAGCAGACAGAATGATATTTGCATTTTTGGCTACAACCTTCCTTGGTCCCTATCATGCTGGGTAGAAGTCATAAATTCAGATGCTTTCAAGGAGCAGAAGGGTGAGTTAAAGGGATGAAGTGATGTGGATGGCAGAGAAATGGGACAAGGGAGGAAGCACTGTGGTGAATGGCTCTGAAGCAGTGGTTTTCAACCTTCCCAATGCCGTGAACCTTTAATACAGTCCAAAGGGGTCGTGACCCACAGGTTGAGAACTGCTGCTCTAAAGGAAACACCTGCCTCTGGTTTCCATGTGGGAAGGTAGACCCAGTCTTTCTCTATTTCTTTTTTTTAGACAGCGTCTCACTCTCACCCTGGGGTTGAGTACTGGGGCATCATAGCTCATAGCAACCCCAAACTCTTAGGCTCAAGGGATCATCCTGCCTTGGCCTCCTGAATACCTGGGACTGCAGGCACCCACCACAACAATAGTTTTTTCTGTTTTAGTGGAGACGGGGTCTCATTCTTGCTCAGGTCCGTCTCAAACTGTTGAGCTCAAGTGATCGATCTACCGGCTTTGGCCTCCCAGAGTGCTAGGATTGCAGGTGTGAGCCACTTCTAGCCCAGTTTCTCATATTGTTCAGTTTTTTACAAAGAAACCAGAAATTCAGATTCTTATGAGAAATTTTCTGAATTTTAATTACTGACTTAAAAGTTTTTGAGATGCAGGCCGATATTGTATGTACTTGACCTACTTGGAAGTTTTGGACTATGCCATTTTGTCTTGGTATCCTCTATATTTGTAAGTGATGTTCCCATTCCTTCTTCCTTCCGCCTGCTTCAAAACCTGGCAAATTAGATTCCTCAAAATGCCAGATTCCTCAAGAGAACCAGGCTATGTCACATTCTCACATCTGGCATCATGCTTACTACATTGCATTGCAATTCTCTGTGTTTTTATTCCCTGGTTTTGAACAAAAACGTTATTTATTCCCCTTGGTAATTGTAACACTGGGGAGTTACGACATATTTTGTCATGCAAACGAAACACTATTTGAACCCATTCCCCCCATTTATGTTTTTTTCTAATGTTAAGAAATCTTTTTCCCCCTAAGGAAGGTGTTAGTTGTTTTTTAGTGCTTTGATTTGAATTGCCTAGGTCTAAATGACTTCTCTAGGTCTAAAGTTAACTCTTTAAACTTATGTTTATGATGCTAATTCTTCCCACTCAGTGATTAAGTCTCTCCATTATTGTCATGTTTCTTGATTTCTTTCATTATATTTTGTTCTTATTTTTTTCTGGGTCTTCTGTGAACCTCATTAACCTTTTCTTGGTGTTTATATCTATCTGTTTTGCTACTCAGCATGGGAGATTCTATCATTAGAAAGCTATTCATTTTTTTAAAAATTATCTTTTGATGAATTATCTTTGTTGTAACAGTTTTAGGTGGCCTGTTTGTTTTTTTTAACTATTAAATCATAGTTGAAAAAATATCTATTTTCTTAGGTATCTATGTTTTAGTATTTAGTAAAATTGTGAAAAGATTTTTTTTATATTTCTTCATTAAATATAAAGTTAATTTTTGGTTTTAGACAAAAGTTCTTTATTCAGATAAGAAAAACAATTTCTATTGTTTGTTGGAAGCTAAAGGCTTAATAAAAAGAATTTGTATCTTTTGATATAATTATATTTTTATCATTCTAGTCACCAAATATGATTATATTTAAGCTTTCACAATATTAAGACATCCTTAAATTCTTGAGATAAATTCTACCTGATTATGGTATGTGTTCCTTTGATGTATTATTTTTCTATTTGCTATACATCTATACATCCACAAATAAAATTCATTTATATTGTGTGTGTGTGTGTGTGTGTAGTAATTTCATTATTATTTTTACTGGTATATGCTTAAAGTACAAATTTTATTCTAAGTACTATTTGGAGTTTTTTAATTGCTCTGTACTATCTTTTTTGTTTGTTTGTTTGTTTGAGGCAGGATCTCATTCTGTTGCCTGGCCTAGAGTGCTCACTGCAGCCTCAATCTCCTGGGCTCAGGTGACTCACTTGGCACAGCTTCCTGAGTAGTGGGACTACAGGTACATGCTAATATACACCCAGCTGGTTTCTCTATTTTTTGTAGATCTAGACTATTGCTCTGTTGCTCAGGCTGATCTTGAACTCCTGGCCTCAAGTAATCCTCCTGGCTCAACCTCCCAAAGTGCTAGGATTACAGATGTGAACCACTGCACCTGGCCTGTAATGTCACTTTTATTTAAAAAATAATGTATTATTGTAGACTTGAATTATTCTTTATTATTTAGGAATATTTTTCTATAATCATTTATTTGAGAATATAATATCATTGTGGAAATTTAGGGACTACAGTGATGTATTAAGAAGGAAGTAATAATAATTACAGTAATATTTACTGTATAAATATAATCACTGTTAATACTTAAGGGTAATTTTTTCAGTCTTTTTTATGCATATATTCTTAAATATTGAGGTTATACTATACCCACAATTTTACATTATACTGTCTTGGATTGATATTTATTTTGTAAGCATTCTTCTACATATGGAAAGCAATCATAATTATACTTGGTGGTTACATTATGTTTTTTATATATTATTTATTTTATCATAGTTCTATTGTTAAATATTGTTGGCAGCATTTTAGTATATAAATCTGACTGAATTTCTGATTATTTTCTTTTTTCTTTTTTTTTTTTTTTTT
>NW_003852444.1:5717544-5724109 GCF_000181295.1 Otolemur garnettii
GCCATTATTGTTCTTTGGCAGGCTCGGGCTGGATTTGAACCCACCACCTTAGGTGTATGTGGCTGACGCCTTAGCCACTTGAGCCAGAGACGCCGAGCCTGATTATTTTCTTAAAACAGATTTCTAGGTGTGAATATTCTGTGCCAGAAGATTTGAATATTATAAAGACTCAAAAAGCATTTCCAAATTGTTTTCCAGAATAGCTGTGCCAGATTACACAGGGGAAAGGCAATCATAAGGGGAATTGCCTGTCTTAGTATCCCCTCAATAGCATGTGTTATAAAGTACATTCTGATGAAAGACACCAAACACATTTCGTTTCCAAAGGGGTTCTTCTGGGCCAGTATTTAGAGAAATACATTGTAATGATTTCTACTTAATTATATATCCAAGGCTTATCTATTAATCTGTTTATTATACAATAAGATGATTATATTACATATATTTTCTGATGTTTTGTCTTTATTGAGATTTCTTTTTTGCTTTCCATTTCCTTTATCAGTTTTTGTGAATCAATCGTACGTTCCCCTTATAAAGTCAATATTTTATTCACATGGTGCCTTGGGTGCTTGTTCTCAGGTATTTATCTCCTGGATAAATTTTCAGTTTATTCAGAAGAGATACTGCCTCTGTATGGCATGCATAGTAAGCTGTCACTCTGATGACATGTTTGCTAACTTGAGTTGACCATACCTGGTTTCAGGATTAACTTAGGGCTCCGCACCTGTGGGTCAAGCGACTGACGCCAGCCACATACACCTAAGCTGGTGGGTTCGAATCCAGCCTGAGCTGCCAAACAACAATGACGGCTGCAACCAAAAAATTGCCAGGCATTGTGGCGAGTACCTGTAGTCTCAGCTACTTGGGAGGCGGAGGCAGGAGACTCGCTTGAGCCCAGGAGTTGGAGGTTGCTGTGAGCTGTGATGCCATGGCACTTCACCCAGGGCGATAGCTTGAGGCTCTGTCTCAAAAAAGAAAAAAGATTAACTTAGAAAACTTGGAACTGTCTCAGGTAAAACCTTTTGCCTCACAGTCTTCTCCGGGTTCATAAAATCAAGTCAGAAAACATGAGCAAATCACAGCTCCTTCAGTAGTACAGCCCACCATTCTGTCCCTTTCCTGCAGTTAACACTGGTAAGAGAGTCCAAAGAATGGGCTTTTCCAAGGTACAGATATAGGAAGAATCAGGGCTTATACATAAAAAGTATAGAGATGTATGAGCAAAATAGGTTAGGTTATGCTGTAACAATAAGACTCCCAAATCTTCATGGTTTGTAATAACAAAGATTTATTTCTCACTGGTTTTTATCATTGTCAGTTTCAACTCTGTTCCATGTTGTTTTTTCACTTTGAGACCCAAGTTGACTGAGGAGCCTCTATCTGGACCAGTGCTGCTATCCTAGCAGGGGAGACCACACGCTGGCTCTTCATTCATCTTCTCTCATTGTGTTGCTCAAAGCAAGTGGCGCAGCCACCCTGTGTTTGACAGGGTGTGAATGTATAATCCTACCGGGCACTGCAGATTGTATAGCCAAGCTTTTCAGTGGACAAGGATGATAATGTACCCTCAGGAGCAGGCAGGGAGTATTTTTGACATAATACGGTCAACCACAGGAGGAAGCTCAGACAGGTGGTCTTTCTAGTGCTGCCCTGGGGAGGCAGTCTCCTTTAGGGATGCTGCAGAATTTCTGATGTTGGTGTACTTTTTTTTGCCTCAACTAAGATGTGGCAAACAGTGCCAATATTCTGACAACATAAAGCAGAGGTCTGGTTTCTGGCCAGAGGGATGGACCCAGACCCGCACTCAGTGCCTTCCTTATTCAGGAAAGACACAGGTGAGAAGCATTGACTGGGGTATGGATAAGGCTAGGATGACCTACTATCCCTTAAGGGAGGGTCCTGGGACAGTGTGGGGCACAGCTTAGGCACCTTCCTGCTGCCTCATTTCTTAATCAGCAGACGCTCCCTGTGAAGCAGGGTAGTGGGTAGGTTGATGCACCGTGAAAGGTATTTATAATCCCTGGTCAAATTAGCAAAGCCTGGGAAAAGCATGTTGGGAAAAGGAAACGCTCATAGAAGTTTTTCCCTGTACATAGGGTGGAATTTTAAAAATAATCACTTGGCTTTAGTAGCTAGAAAAATATATGTTTAAGAATATATGGCTCGGTGCCTGTGGCTCAAGTGGCTAAGGCGCCAGCCACATACACCTAAGGTGGTGGGTTCAAATCCAGCCCGGGCCCGCTAAATAACAATGACGGCTGCAACCAAAAAATAACCAGGCATTGTGGTGGGCACCTGTGGTCCCAGCTACTTGGGAGGCAGAGGCAAGAGACTCGCTTGAGCCCAGGAGTTGGAGGTTGCTGTGAGCTGTGATGCCACTGCACTCTACCCAGGGAGACCGCTTGAGGCTCTGTCTCAAAAAAAAAAAAAAAAGAATATACTTGATGAGGGTGGTATATTGTGGATGAGGGTAGTATGATGTGGTTCAAAGAAATAGGGCGCTGGCCCCATACGCCATAGGTGGCGGGTTCAAACCCAGCCCCAGCAAAAAACTGCAAAAAAAAAAAAGAGAGAGAGACTCTGTCTCAAAAAAAAGAAAAATACTTGATGACCTTAATGAGAATTAAAAACCGCATACCGTTGCCTAAATGATTATCGAAAATTAATAAAATCAAATACAATGTGTTTAATAAAACAAAAAAGAATAAGTCCGCAAACAACAAAACCAAATAGAACGTCCAAAACAAAATAACAGAAATAGGACCAAATATCACAACTATTCACTTAATCAGACTGTAGTTAGTTGCAAGCTGTAGAAAGCAATGCCGGTGTAAGTAAATAAAGGAGCTTATTCTAACAGTGTTGGGTAGTTCACTCTTCTGGAAGAGCTGCTGAAAAAAGCTTGGAGGCTGTGCTGCCAGCAACCACACCCCGAACTGTGCCTGAGAACTGGTCCACTAAAGCACCACTGCCACCCCACACAGGATGCAGCAGCTGGCACTGCCAGCAACAATGATGCCAGATCCCAGAAGCTGAACTGCTGCCACCCACCATCCAAATGGATTCTGTGCGATCTTTCTTTCGCATGGAAACGAAGTCATCAATTGACTTGTAAGCACTGTTCTGTTTTTTGTCTCTGAGAAGAGGCATGAGATTATGTTTGTCCTGTGAGATCTGAATCTTTGACCGATGAAAGTTTTATTTCTGCTTCAAACTTTTTGCAAGTGAGAAGACAAAAAGATTATATGTCTTATAAACATTTGAATGTTTCTCACGCTGAGTAGTCAGAGATTGTCCAGCCCTCTCTGCACCCCCTCACGAATGACTGTACATCACAAAATAACTGTAAATTGGGTGTTAGGACAAGCAAAGTCCATTTTCCCATATTCAGAAATGTCTTTTTTAAAAATCTTTACATGACCCTGTGGGATTAGTGTGTATGGAACACACTCATTTTACTTTGCTCTGTCCCGTGGCCTCCCTGTTGAGCAGTGATTGATCTATAAATAAGCGCATAAGTGCATTCATCGTTGGTGGAACCATGAGTGTTCTGTGATTGGAGCAGTTGTAACCTAAATCACCTAGTTAGGGAGTTAGTTATATAATACAAAAATATATGCTGATCACCTTTATCCTTCCCTCCTCTCTGATGATGATGGCTGCCAAGGGGTAATTTTCTGATTCCGTAGTTTTCCCTTATTTACATATATACAGGGTGGCTAACATTAAGTTCATGTTAATTTGCACAGAAACTTATGGCCACCCTGTATATATACACATACACATATTCAGTGTGAACCCATGGTTTCCTTATTCAATAGTTATAATCTCTTACTATAGTTATTTATTTGGAGACAAAGTCTGTCACCTGCACTTTAGTGCAATGAAATCATCATAGGTCACTGCAACCTGAAACTCCCAGGCTCAAGCAACCCTCCCATCTCAGTCTCCTGAGTAGCTGTGACTACAGGCACTTGCTACCAAACCTGGCTAATTTAAAAAAATTTTTTTGTAAAGACAGGGTCTTCCTATGTTGTTCAGGGCAGTCTCAAACTCTTGGCCTCAAGTAATCCTCTTGCCTGGGTCTCCCAAAGTGGTAGGATTACAGGTATCAGCCACCGTGCCCTTACTATCATTTATCTGATACACAAGTTGGCTTGTATTTGTCCAGTGGGAGCCCTGAAAGCTAGCTCCTGTGTCTTGTGTCTTTTTGATAGGTCCTCTCATTCTTTGAGCAGATCCTTACTTTTTTTTTTCTTTTTTGAGGCAGAATCACACTCTGTCCCTTGGGCTTGAGTGCCATGGCTCACAGCTCAAGCTCCTGGGTTCAAGCAATCTTCCTACCTCAGCTTCCTGAGTAGCTGGGACTACAGGTGAGGCCACCACACCTGGCTAATTTTTATATTTTTAATAGAGACAGGGTCTTGCTCTTGTGCGGGCTGGTCTCAAACTCCTGAGTTTAAGTGATCCCCCAACCTTGGCCTTACAGAGTGCTAGGATTATAGGTGCAAGCTACCAGGCAGGGACTCCTTACTTTTTGACATGAGTTTTTTCAGTTCATCTGTTCTTTCCTAGCCCTGGAATAAACCATTTCTTTTTTTTATTAAATGATAGCTGTATACATTAATGCAAACATGGGGTACAGTGTAGTGTTTTCATATACAATTTGAAATACTTTCATCAAGCTGGTTCACATAGATTTCATGTCATTTGCTTAGTCATTGTGTCATGTTCTTCTTAGCAAAGTATCATAGGAATGGAAGAAAAAGTATCCAATGTACACAGCCCTTTTATGAAACTAATTTATAGCTCTCAAATGAAAGATACAACTTAATTCTAGCCCAAGAATATGGGGAGGGGGTGGGGAATAAACCATTTCTTAAACACCCCAACCTCCCTTTCCTTTCAGTAGAGAATGGAGTTTAAGCTGGAGATCTGCATGCAAGGCAAGGTGTGTTCGTAGTAGCTGCAGGGCAGAGGCCCCTGGTTCTAGTCCCTCTTAGCTGATGGGTCTTGGAATGGACGGACACACAAACACATGGGTATGCATTTACACACATATGTCCACATACACAATCAATATTCATTTATATATCTAGCTATTCACATTATAGTAAAACCCTTGAGGCTGGCATGGTGCCTCAGGCCTGCAGTCCTAGCACTGTGGGTGGCCGAGGCAGGTGGATCGCCTGAGCTGAGGAAATTCAGACCAGCCTGAGCAAGAGTAAGACCCCATTTTTACTAAAAATAGAAAACTTACTGGGCATTGTGGTGAGTGCCTGTAGTCCCAGTTACTTTTGGTTAGTTCCCCTGTCCCCACCCTCACCCCTGGTCAGTACGGTTGTTATTCATTTGAAATATAATTTGGTTCATTTCCTTCTGTTTGTGTTAATTTTGTGATGCTCGCATCTTTGTTCTTTTTCTTTTCTTTCTTTTTTCTTTTTCTTTTTTAAAGTATATGAACATTAAGGGGGTCCCAGAAGTTAGGGTTATACGCAAAGGAATATTCAGTAAAGAGTTATTGCCCCACCTCTCACTCCCGCTGTTCTTTCTAGCCCATTCTCACTCACTCCTTGTAGGCAGCTGCATGGGTCAGCTAGGGCTGCCAAAACAAAATACCACTGACTGAGGGGCTTCCTCTGGCATTTATCTTCTCACAGTGCTGACTCTGACATTTAGTTAACACTTCTATCCTAGACCATCTTCCCATATACCTCGTGATAGCTCTGAAAGTCTTCTGGTTTAATTAGATAGTAGATGTTACTGTGTTTTGCCATCCCACACAGTTTTCTTGGGCATATACTTATGTTGCTTTCTCAGAACTTTTCACTGTATAATAGTTATTTGCACAGTCAAAAGTAAAAGTAACTTTTATACTTTTAGAAGTGAAAACTTAAGGTGTTCACAGGTTTGGTTTCTCCTTGCCTTGCAGATGACCACCTGCCCCCTGTGTCCTCATATGGTCTCTCCTTTGTGCATGTGCTTTGCTGGTGTTTTTTCGTTTTGTAAGGGCACCAGTCATATTGGTTTAGGGCCCCAGCCATACAACCTCATTTGACCTTAATTACTATCTTCAAATATAGTAATATTGGGGGTTACAGCTTCAATATATAAACTTTGGGGGACATTATTTAACCTATAATTGTAACTAATTTGTTTATAATTAATTAGCTTGTTTGTGTAAAAAGGTAGATACATATATATGTGTATGCAATCAAACCTCTGTAAGTTAACCACCTAAGAGACTATAAAAATTTGGTTAACATGTGGAGGTGGTCAACATAAGGAACTAGGCCTATTGTAGTGATATGCACATGTGGTGCATGTCTGATCTATGAAAATTAGGTCAACTTAAGGAGGTGGTCAATGTAGGGAGGTGGTCAACTATGGAGATTTTACAGGGGTTTGTTGTTTTTTTTTTTGCCGGGGCTGGGTTTGAACCTGCCACTTCCAGCATATGGGGCCGGCACCCTACTCTTTGAGTCACAGGTGCTGCCCTATAATACATACATATTTAAATAAAGATATATTTTTAGTCTTATTTCTCTTCTTTTTTTTTTTTTTT
>NW_003852444.1:5724210-5725854 GCF_000181295.1 Otolemur garnettii
CTCCCAAGTAGCTGGGACCACAGGTGCCCGCCACAATGCCCAGCCATTTTTTGGTTGCAGCCATCATTGTTGTTTGGCGGGCCCAGGCTGGGGATTCAAACCCACCACCTTAGGTGTATGTGGCTGGCGCCTTAGCCGTTTGAGCCACAGGCGCCGAGCCATTTCCCTTCTTTTTTACACAAAAGATAGCATACTATGTATACTCTTTTGTACTTGTTTTTACTTAATTTATGCTGCAGATCATTCCACATGAGTTCACAGAGTAACTAGGACAAAAATAATTTAAAGTACTGGTGAAAATTTGGGGAAATGACTACTGTTATAGAGTGCTTATAAGAAGTCGATTAGCAAATTGTTTTCACATGGATATAGAATGAAAATATTTAGAAATCAAGGAATCAATTCAAAATTTAATGGGACCATAAGAGTCCTTTGACAAGCCTTTCTGTGGTTTGTGTCTACTTCCCCCTCATCACTGTGATTAGGGTCAACTTTTCCTTAAAAATTCAGGAAAACTAACTTCCATGCTCAGTGCAAGTTTGACCCTTCTGCCTTCAGAGTAACCTAGAGGGTTGAAGGCAGCATAGTCCTCTATGATGAGCACCAGACTGAGAATCTAAGTTTGGGCTCTGGGTCTGGTTTCAGTTTACTGTGTTACTTTTGATGGATCCAAGAATCTCTGTGAACCATTTTGTAGTCTGTGAAATTGAACTAATACTATGTACCCCACGTTCTCTAAAGACTAAACTATTTTAAGATGTATAGGAACTAGATGGTCCAAGACAGGGCAAAGATGTTATCTGTTTTATTCCGTGTAAATAACTATTCCTAGTCAAAAGTTCTGAGAAAGGTTAAGTGTGTGCACAAGAACATGGTGTGGTGAGGAGACACACAGTAATATCTCCTATCTGAACAGGAGGGCTTTTAGAGCTAGCATGAGAGATATGGGGTGGACACTGGAATAGAAAAGAAGTGGTAACTAAATATCAGAGTCAGTTGTATTGGCAAGAAGGTAAACTCAATATGTAGAAGAGAATGGAGGGAAAGGTTAAGGGACAACTGTGGCACTTTGAGTAGACCCTAATAATAAGAAATTGATGGTGAATATTTATGAAAATTTGTTTTCATGGGTGGGTGGGAAATCTATAAATGTGTAAAATCACATGGAATAGAAATACTTTTTATATTTAGAAAACCCATGAGAATCAAATGAACTTATCATAGGGTTGGAAGTTGCTCAAATAACTTTGGATTGATAATTCTGATAGTTGATATTAGAATACAGAAATGAGCCACAGCTTAATCAGAAAAGCTTTGATCAGAATATTTCAGTAATCTAGCTGATAAAATCAATGGGTACACTATAGACTGCTCCTGACAATCTCAACAGCTTTAAGTAAAGGTACTTATTTGTAGAGTATTAAGAGTTGGTGTTTTTGTTAAAGGCTTGTGGGTCTGTGCTTCTTAAAAAACTAGTAACATGTATTGCTTTGACCAACAGACAAAGCCTTTTTTTTTTTAAGCAGTTTTTGGCCGGGGCTGGGTTTGAAACCGCCACCTCTGGCATATGGGGCCAGTGCCCTACTTCTTTAAGCCACAGGCGCTGCCCACAAAGCCATTTTTTTTTTTTTTTTTTTTTTTTTT
>NW_003852444.1:5726859-5729114 GCF_000181295.1 Otolemur garnettii
CACGCCTATGGTTCATCCTATAAGGGTACATGTGAATCTCTCTAAATATAGAATATAAATGTCTTAACACAATAACTAAGAAAAAGACATGAAGGCTATGTTAATCAGTTGGATGAAAGTACTTCAAATTGTGTACAGAAACAGTACACTGTACCCCATGATAGTATTAACATACACTGTTATGATTTAATAAAAAAAAAAGAAAAGCTAGTTCTCATTCTCATTATCCAGGAAACTCAAAGAAACAGAAAAAAAGAAACAAAAACATATTCCTTGATATTTGCCCCACCAAAATGAAGCTAAAAGCTAAACTTTGCTTCTTGGTTCATATTTTATTTAATTTCAAATATTTTACAAAGGCACTGATATAATTATTATGTTATTGAGAAGACCAATGCATTAATGACTTTGTTTTTGTTGTTTTTTTAATCTCAAGGGTATGAGTGTATGTTGAGGGTTTCTAACTTGGTTGATGCCCTGATATAATTTTACATTTCCTCAGCTTACCTCTAGGAAGAATCAATGACTTGTGAAAAGCAAACACATTTATGAGTGTGCATGAGAGAGAGATGTGCAGGAACTGACAGAACTCTCTAAAATGCCAATGAAATTATCTGAAACAAAAACATCAGAAATCAGGACAAAAACAGTCAAAAAATAATTAGGAAAGAGCAAAAATAGCCTAAGACAATTGAAAAGTTACAGTACAGAAAGAACAAAACCAATTATAGAAATATAAATTCTTTCTTTTTATTTTTTTGCAGTTTTTGGCTGGGGCTGGGTTTGAACCCACCATCTCTAGCATATGGGGTCAGCACCCTACTCCTTGAGCCATCTGCACTGCCCTAGAAATGCAAATTCTAAGAAGAACTTTAGCACTGCTTAGGATCTCATGAAAATATTAGAAGAAAAATAGATTAGGAAGAAAACGATTTCAATGCATTTGTAAGTGCTAGAGGGATTAAGATAATATTTAATTGTTTTATGCTTCATAAAAGTCTAAAACCATATAGTCAAGCCTATGGTATAGCCAGTCAGCAATGCCAAAGATTAATTGAACAAACAAATCAAAGGTGCAGAAGGATTGAGTGAAAGGATTATAATATTGCAAGCAAAATTATTGACGTGGGCCACAGAGCACAGAAATACAACTCTACGTTAAAAGGAATTTCCAAGGGAGCAATAGCCTAGCAGCTTAATCAGGGTTATAATACCATAAATCAGCTGAGCCTGAAATTCAAAGGTATACCCAGGGTCTTGTCAAATGTATTCATTTAAAAGAAGAAGTCTGAATGAATATTTTTAATTTTTGAATTTTGAGAGTAAGGAATACTTTATATGACTAAGAAGGGGTTGGTAACATTTTAAAGAAATACCAGAGAGAATGCCATGATTTTGGAGTTTGGAATTCAAGTAGAAAGTCAGAGGAATTGAAATCAATATCTTTATGATACTTAAAGCTAATATTTCTCATCAATAGTGATAATTATAATAGCTTCCACTTATTATAGCTTTACTGAGAGACAAGTACTATGCAAAGGCTTTTTATTTACTCATTCACTTATCAGAACACAGAGGAGGTACATTAATACTGCTCTTAGACCAGGGCAAGAGAGGCCGCCATCTTTGGCCTCTGCTTTAAAAGAGGACTCCTGATTTATGCCATGCAGGCCCCAGGGAAATAAATGCCTCTCCACATCACTTATCCCGTGTCCTGGAAGCCAGAGGTGACTGCTTCTGGATACTCTGCAGGTCTGTGGGTTGTACTACTGCCAACACTAGAAACAGACATGGGTTTGAACTTTGCAGAGATTTTCATGATGGAAATGTGCAAGTCAGCCAGAGCTAATTAATGCGTCAGATAGCCCTGCCTTTCGGATAGCATGAATATTATAGCTTCCAGCGAAATGAAATATCTTTCCCCAGTAGTTTCTAATGTCCATTTTCCCTCCTTTGCATTCAAATCAGCAGTTCTGGAGGTACTTACAAATTGAATAGTATTCACTGCAAGTGTGCACGGAGGCAGGAGAACATTTTGCCCTATGAAACAACATGTGTGTTGAATATATATATATATATATATTCTTTTTTTTTTTTGAGACTTGCTTTATCACCATTGGTAGAGTGCCGCGGTGTCATAGCTCACAGCACCTCAAACTCTTGGGTTCAAGTGATCCTCCTGCCTCAGTCTTCCAAGTAGCTGGGACTATAGGCTCCTGCCACAACTCCTGGGTAGTTCTTTTCTATTTTTAGTA
>NW_003852444.1:5729430-5735689 GCF_000181295.1 Otolemur garnettii
CTCTATCCAGGGTGACAGCTTGAGGCTCTGTCTCAAAAAAAAAAAAAAAAGATAAAAAGAGACAGGGTCTTGCTCTTGCTCAGGCTGGTCTTGAACTCCTGATCTCAAGCAATGCACTCTCCTTGGCCTCACAGAGTGGCAGGATTATAGGCATGAGCCACCGTGCATGGCCATATTTATAAAGTAATTTTCTATGTAAGTGATAGGCAGTATATCAATTTCTTCCACTAGGAATTACATTCATATTGAATGTAGAATTGAATACAGCTTTGAGTTTTATTTTTATAAAAATGTCAAGATTTCAGTAAGTTTTCAAAATATTAAATGGGGAGTTTCACTCTAGCTGAGGATATAGGAAGTCACAAGAAAAAGCCA
This sequence comes from Otolemur garnettii, assembly GCF_000181295.1. Taxonomy (NCBI): domain Eukaryota; kingdom Metazoa; phylum Chordata; class Mammalia; order Primates; family Galagidae; genus Otolemur; species Otolemur garnettii. The sequence goes on from NW_003852444.1 coordinate 5,729,806, forward strand.
GATAATCTACACAATTATAACTTTTCGTTGAGTCCATAAAAGAGCTGTAGTCACAAGGCAGCCAAGGTAACTGAAATCCAAAGAGTGACACTGCCCTGCAAGGAGAGAGGTGACACAAAGACAGTATTACCTTTGACAGACTGCGGGGAAAGAGAAGGCCCCAGTACAAATGAATAAAACGAAATCAACTGAAATTTTAATGAATTCTTAAAGGCCGAGTGTAGGCCAGCATGTCAATTTGTAATAGCTCATAGTAGAGGAAAACACTGGGAAAGTTATGCAAGAACCACCAGGACAAATAGTCTACAGTCATTAATAGGTAATCTCCTCCACTCACTCACCCCTTCCCCCCACACTCTTTCAAAGATAAGATGATCCCCTTGTTATAGAATTGTTTATGAACACAGAAAAAGATGAAAAGAAATGATCATGTCCAGCTGGACAATGACCTCAAGGCTGGTGCTATCCTAGCCTGCCAGAGGAAGGCTATATTGGAAAATAAGTTGGCTATATTATAAAAAGCTTTTAAAGTATGCATGCTTGTGATCAAATAATTCCAGTTGCAGAAATGTATCATATGATAATAGGAAAAAGAATGTGGAGGGATTTACTTATGAAGTTGTTTATATTTGTTAGGGTCCTGGCACAATTAAACTAGAAAGGCAGGAAGAATTTAATCAAAGACTATGTACGAAGGCATGGGCGGGGTTAAGGGAAACCAAGGGTGGTAGCAAACTCTGAGGCTAGCAACAGGGACTGGGAGACACCTTACCACCCCAAGCGTGAAAGTGCAAGGAGCGGAGCTGTAACAGGAGCTCAGGGAGAGTAGCCACAGGAGGGAACCTCCAACCAGATGTTATGTCTCTAGTTCAAGGACAGAGCCAACTAGTAGCCCTTTGGAAAGAGAACTGCGGGAATGAACACCCTGATCTCTCTTTTTTTTCCATCCTTGGATTTCTTGTTGGTGCCTGTCATTGGCCAATCCCACAGGAAGCTGGAAGTCACAGAAGCCCAGTGATACAAAGGTCAGCTCAGTGAGTTCAAAGGTCACCCCAGTAACCACTTGAGTGCCCAACATTAGGGAATTTTCTGAACAACTTGTCATGTCTTGGAATTCATGCTACCATTAACATTTAAGTTTTGGAAGTATTATTTACCAAGGTGAGAAGATGTTCGAAATATATTGTTGAATGAAACAAAATTTTATGTACAGTTTTCTATCAGTATTGTGTGCATGTATGAGTTTATACATTTAAAGTGTCTAGAAGAATATACAATCTACTGTTTGTTTGTTTGGGTATTTTTTTTTTGAGACAGAGCCTCAAGCTTCTGCCCTGGGTAGAGGGCTGTGGCATCACAGCTCACAGCAACCTCTAACTCCTGGGCTCAAGCGATTCTTCTGCCTCCACTGGCACCTTAGCCGCTTGAGCCCTAGGCGCTAAGCCTATACAATCTATTGTTAACCAGTAGATATAATATTCTTCTTTTAGGATCATGAGATTACAGATTAATTTAATATCCATAATTTTACTTCTCTGCGTATTCTGTTTTTCCTATAACATGTAATAAAAAGTTAAGTTTCTTTTTAGAAAAACGAGAGATGGCATGATCCCAAATTAATTCTGTTAGTTAAATAGGTGCTATTCTTAACACTGATAGAGAAGATTTCTTAAAAATTCTATTAGAAACCAATTGCATTTACGAACATAGTAACAAAATTCTTGTATAAAATTTCAGCAAAGAACTGAGAAGTGATAACATTGTTATATATTTACCTAAATGCTGATCGCCATATTAACTTACCTAATTAACTTATTTTCGTACAACACAATGAAGAAGGTATTAACATTTCTATTTTTAGATGATGAAATCCAGGCTTAGAAAAACAATGCCTAAAGTTAAATGGTTATTAAATGGTAAAACTGTATTCAAAGTCAGGTCTTTTTTTGTTCTCAATCACTACACTTGACGAAGTAGAACATACCATGCTATGCCTAAGAAGAACTTACCTCCAAATATAAGACTAGCAGATCACAAAGAAAGCTCTAAATGAGTGCATGTGTGTGACTTTTTTTTTTTCTTTTTTCAGAGTTGCAAGCCTGTTGCCCAGGCTGGAGTGCAGTGGTGCAGTCATAACTCACTGCAACCTGGAACTCCTGGGCTCAAGTGATCCTTCTGCTTCAGCCTCCCAAGTAGCTGGACTATAAGTATATGTCACTATACCTGGATAATTAAAAAAAATTTTTTTTAGAGATCGGGGTCTTGCTATATTGCCCAGGCCGGTCATGAATTCCTGGCCTCAGGTGATCCTCCTCAACCTCACAAGTCCCTGGGATTACAGTCATGAAGCCACTGCACCCAGTGAAACTTTGAATGTAGCATGTCACATCAACAGAATGAAGAGTAAACACTAGAGTACTAGTTTATAGACACTGCAAAGGCATTGTATAGTATTCAAAGAACTATGAATCAGGTAGATCTTTTGCTAATTTGGTGTCTAAGTCTTTAAAAGCAAAAGTCAAAACATCACATTAATTATAAGTCAATCCCTATCATAATTATTTAGAATATATTTAGAGAGTATAATCATTACTTTAAGATGGCAAAACATGGTTAGAAATTCAATCATTTATTCAGTAAGTGTTTACTGAGAGCCTACTCTGCTAGGCACTGGGCATATAGTGACAAAGGATAATAAGAGCTAACACTTACACGGAGCTTGCTACGTGTTAGGCGTTTTTCTAAGTGCTTTATGTCTACCAACTCATTTAATCTTCATACAACCTCATGAGGTGTTTACATTTTTCCATTTTACAGATGTGGAAACTAAGGTACTATCTCAGTGGAGCTTTGAGACAAATGTAGATAGTCTTGGCTCAAGGGTCTAAGCAGTTAAAGCTATTGTGGAAATAGTCCTTTCTAAACAGGAAGTATGGTTTCTGTCTTCATGGAGATTGTGATGTAGTAGTGAAGATAGACATGAATCCAAACACAGAAATTAATATGTAATTTCAAGTTCTGGTAACTGCTGAAAAAGAATAGGCCAACAAGAATGATTTATTTAGATGGGGGCAGATAGTCAGGGCAGGCTGAGGTGAAGAAGAGCCCACCAGGTGACAGGGTGGGGGAGGTAAAGGTCAAAGCCCAGCAGGTGGAGCAGGAAGAGGCCCAGGGGAGGACCTTGGAGGGATGGCCGCTCTGGCTGGACTTCCTGAGAACCTTTGTCTGGCATACTAAGCAATGCATTTTTTTTTTTTTGAGACAGAGCCTCAAGCTGTCCCCCTGGGTAGAGTGCTATGGCATCACAGCTCACAGCAACCTCCAACTCCTGGGCTCAAGCGAGTCTCCTGCCTCAGCCTCCCAAGTAGCTGGGACCACAGGCGCCCGCCACAACACCGGCTATTTTTTTGGTTGCTGCCGTCATTGTTGTTTGGCGGGTCCAGGCTGGATTCAAATCCGCCACCTTAGGTGTATGTGGCTGGCGCCTTAGCCACTTGAGCCACAGGCGCCCAGCTAAGCAATGCATTTTATTGACAAAGTGATGGTGGAGCTTTGGAAGTTTATTTGTACATATATGAAGTGTTTATTTTCACTGCAGATATCTTTAAGTTTTATTCACCCAGTGACCAGTGTGTAGTGCATATGGGGCTCCCTCAGACATCTGCTGTGGTCACAGGTGATGGTGGCTGAGTTTAATCCTGTCCCAAGTCTGAGGCAGAGACTGTCCCAGTGATTTATGGGAATCATGAATTTCCAGCTGATTATCAGAATGTTACAGGGACCCAGCACTCACCACTGTGCTATGGGCACCAAGCCACATATGTGGATATTTAAATTTACTAAAACTAAATAACATGAAAAATTCAGTTCTTCATTTGCATTAGCCATACACAGGGCACCTGATAGCCACTGTGGCTAGTGGCTACTTCACTAGACAGCATGGATTTACAGAACAGTTCCACTATCTCATAAAGTTCTTCTGGACAAGGGCAGTCTAGAAGTTATTTAATTAGGGCGGCACCTGTGGCTCAAAGAGTAGGGCGCTGGTCCCATATACCAGAGGTGGCAGGTTCAAAATTATCTGCCCACGCAGTTGTCTGTGGGCAGATAATTTTATCATTTAGCCTCTCACAGTTTTCATCCAGAGCTTATAAAATTCAATTTTGGTAAACACGCTTTATTGTTCAGAGATTATTTCCTAAAAGGCAGAGATGGCATTCTTCCTCCATGCTGTTGAAGGGCCTTAGACTGATAAATTTAATAAGCATTTGCTGGTACCAATTACCATACTATACTGAATTGTGCACAAGGTCAAACCAATGTCATGTCTGAAATGGCCTTCTGTGTCTTTAAAATAGTCTTTGCTGGGTGTTTCACAGTGTGTAGTAGAAGAATCTAGCACTTCTTGACATACTTGAAGTTTGAGAAGTATGTCAGTGCAAGGATGATAAGTAGATGCCACAGTTCCTCCCTTGTGTCCCTACCAGGGAACTATGGACACAAGGCTCCCTTTAGGTTAATTCACTACCTCTGGAGAGAGCCAGGAGGGGAGATTAGTCTGGGGAGATAAGGGAAGGCCTACGGTAGAAGTGATGTCCCCAGCTAAAGGAGGCGCAAGAGCAGATGTCTCTTTCCCAGCAGAGTATTCATCTAGGGATTTGAATGGGAAAGGAGTTTTCTAGAGAACCAGGGCAGTTAGTGTGGGTTTGGCTTTGGTTATTCATGGAGTGGACCCCAACTCATGACAAGATGGGAGACCAAAGAACTGAATTTTGGTTATTGTTATTCTCATTCTGAGTTTTAGCCAGAGTTGATGAGTTTTAGAACATAGTCATCTGTGAGTTGGAGTTAGTGTAATGCCAGAGAATGAGGGTGATTCTAAAAATAGCTTTCACCAACTGTTGCCGGGATTCTAGGGTGGCTGTTTGGCAGGCCCTGGGAGAGCTGCCAGTGGGTTTGGGCTATAGTAGGAAATGACCATGGAGGGTGTGGGCAGGGGATTGGACCGGCTGATCTGTGGCAGCTTGTGTGTCGGGGCTGGGGGTGGTGGTGGTGGTGGTGATGTTGGGCATTGGAGGGAAGGAGGGGAGGGAAACTGCATCAGAAAGACAAAGCCTGGAATCTGCCTCAAGAATATTCTTATTTGCCATTATTGCTGCCAAATTGGGCAAGAGGGACAGACACGTCCAGCCCAACCCATACAAGGCGAGGATCGTGGTTTAAACATCATGGCTGTGCTCCCTGCACTCTGAGGGCGTTTCTCCCTCCACTGGCTTCCCTGCCAGTAGGCAGAAAGTCCTTCCTAGTGACTGAAGCAGTTATTAGTTTAGATCATGGACGGTCTAAACTCTTTGGCTTGGCCTACTTATTTGCTCTTTTGTCCCCAAATTCTTTTAAACAGTTTTTCTGCCAGTTAAGCAAGCGGCCCCCTCCTATGTCATGTTCTGTTCATTTCTTCCTTCTCACCTTTGCTTTTCTCGCAGTACTGTCTCTTTTTCTCTTCTTTCTCCTTCCTTTAAAGATTTTATTTTTATTTTTATTTATTTATTTGGCTGGGGCTGGGTTTGAACATGCCACCTCTGGTATATGGGACCGGCACCCTACTCTTTGAGCCACAGGTGCCGCCCTCTCCTTCCTTTAACAAATGTCACCATTGCTTCCATTGTTCAAGATTCAGGGCTCAGCGCCTGTGGCTCAAGAGGCTAAGGTGCCAGCCACATACACCTAAGGTGGTGGGTTCGAATCCCCAGCCCGGGCCCGCCAAACAACAATGATGGCTGCAACCAAAAAATAGCTGGGTGTTGTGGCGGGCACCTGTGGTCCCAGCTACTTGGGAGGCGGAGGCAGGAGACTCGCTTGAGCCCAGGAGTTGGAGGTTGCTGTG
>NW_003852444.1:5736514-5751668 GCF_000181295.1 Otolemur garnettii
GTGGCATCACAGCTCACAGCAACCTCCAACTCCTGGGCTCAAGCGAGTCTCCTGCCTCCGCCTCCCAAGTAGCTGGGACCACAGACGCCCGCCACAGCGCCCAGCTATTTTTTTGTTTTGGTTGCAGCCATCATTGTTGTTTGGCGGGCCCGGGCTGAATTTGAACCTGCCATCTTAGCCACTTGAGCCACAGGCGCCGAGCCAAGCTGTTCTCTTGTGATGGACATTGGATTTCAGTGTCTGCCCTTTAAAAGAATTACACATTTCTCATGATCCCTCACTTTCTGTGGCCTCATTTCTCAGCTGCTCACTTCTTCACCCCATGCTACTTACCTCCCCTTGTCAAGCCTCCACCATTTCAACACAGTATGAAGCTCCTTCAAAAAATTAAGAATAGGATGATCATGTGATCCAGCAATCCCAATTCCGGGTATATATCCAAAGAAAATGAAATCAGTCTGTCCAAGAGATATCTGCAGCCCCACGTTCATTGCAGCCCTGTTCATAGTAGCCAAGATAGGAAGTTAACCCACATGTCCATCAACAGATGAATGGATAAAGAAAATGTGATATATGTACATGATGGAATACTATTCAGCCTTAACAAATAAGGAAATCCTATTGTCTGTGACAACATGGATGAACCCGGAGGACGTTACATAAAGTGAAATAAGCCAGGTACAGAAAGTCTCTTTTTAATGATCTCTGGTCACCAAATCCAAAGAGGTCTTCTCCCTCCTCTTGTCTCTGACATTGACTATTCTGTTTATTTCGAAACTTCCTTCCCAGGCTGCTGATGACAACACATTTCCATTGTGCTTCTCATCTTTCTCTCTGGATCTTTCTCTGCCTTGTTCATCGACTCGTCTTCTGGCTTTTCAGAAGGAAGGTCTGTCTTCAGGGTTCTCCTTGGCCCTCTTTCCTTTCCTTCCTTCCTCTCTTTATGGCATGGTCATTTACTCTCACATCTTCAGCTGGTTACTCTGAATCCTTAGAGCACCTTCATCGTTGCTGTTGTTGGCATAGCTCCCTGGTGCGGGCCCAGACCTCACTGACAGCACACTTGCTACTCAGTGCTCCATCTTTCCTCCTCATCTGGCCTCTCCAGAAGATTTCCTTCCATATTGGGTCTAAAAACCTCTGAATCACCTTTTACCCTTTTCTCTCCCTGTATTTCACCAGTAAATTTAGTATCCAGAATGTGTCTCATCTGTTTTCTAATTTCCATTCAAATCCACAAAGTTTTTATTTAAAAAATATTAAATACAAAGGCAGTCTATGCTGATGTTAAAATTCAAAGGCTATAATTTGAACGTATCAATCATATGTACTATTATTGTAATCAGATGTATTGTTATATAGAGCAGGAAGTGAATAGTTTTCTTTTTTTTTTTTTTTTGCAGTTTTTTTTTTTGGCTGGGCCAGGTTTGAACCTGCTGCCTCCAGTATATGGGGCCAGCGCCCTACTCCTTTGAGCCACAAGTGCCGCCCAGATACTTTTCTTTGTACATTGATTCCCCAAGTCCTCTCCAAATTCTATTCCTTTCCCTAGTGGCAAATACTATTTATACTCATACTATTTTTTTAAAAGAGAAATTGCAATCACACTTTTTTCATCAATAGGATTATCCTATATGGTATCTTATTGTCCCTACCCCCATGTAATATGTGAGTCTTCCATGTAAGATAATAGAAAGTCCAGAAATCAATCCACGTGTTTTGAGAAAGTATAAGGTCAATTCAATGGTGAAAAGATAGTCTTTGCAACAAATGGTGATGTAACAATTGGACATCACACACACAAAATTGAAGCTTTAATCCTTCAATCTCTCATAACATATAAAAGTTGACTCAAATGGATCACAGACATAAACATAAGAGCTAAAATATTAAGTTTCTAGAAGGAAACATAGGAGAAAATACTTGTGACTTTGGGTTAGGCAAATATTTCTTAGGACATAAAAAAGCAGGAGCCAAAATAAATAAATAAATAAATAAATAAATTGGATTTCACCAAAGTCAAAAAAAACTTCTACTTTTTGAAATCTATCTATGCTGCACTCTCTGAAATGAAATATACTAAGATATGGTCTTTAAAATTAAGAGAATGAAAAGATAAGCTATGGACTAGGAGAAAATATTCATAAAACACACCTATCTGATAAAAGACTTGTGCTAGAAGATACAAAGATATTTGCAACTTGGTACTAAGACAAATAATCCAATTATAGAATGGGTAACATATTTAAATAGATACTTCACCAAGGAAGACATATCAATAGCAATTAAACACGTAAAAGGTATTCAACATCATTAGTCATGAAGAAAATGCAAATTGAGATCAGATGAGCTATCCCTGTACATGTACTATTATGTACTATTATGGTTCCAATTAAAAAAAATGACAATTGGCTCGGCGCCTGTGGCTCAAGTGGCTAAGGCGCCAGCCACATACACCTAAGGTGGCAGGTTCGAATCCAGCCTGGGCCTGCCAAAACAACAATGACAGCTGCAACCAAAAAATAGCCGGGCATCGTGGTGGGCGCCTGTGGTCCCAGCTACTTGGGAGGCAGAGGCAGGAGACTCGCGTGAGCCCAGGAGTTGGAGGTTCCTGTGAGCTGTGATGCCATGGCACTCTACCCAGGGGGATAGCTTGAGGCTCTGTCTCAAAAAAAAAAAAAAATGACAAAACCATGTGCTAACAAGGATGTGGACTAACAGACACTTTCATACCCTGCTGGTGGGAAGGCAAAATATATCCCACTTTGGGAGACAGTTTGGTAGTTTCTTACAAAGTTAAATTTCCATTTACCACTTGACTCAGCAATTCCACTCCTACGTGTTTATCCAAGAGAAATGAAAATGCATGCTCACAAAAAGACCTGGAAACAAATGCTTTTAGCAGTTATTCATAATAGCCAAAAATGTAGAAACAACCGAAATGCTCATCAGTTGGTGAACAGATACATAAAAATTTATGGTATATCCATTCAAGGGAATACTGCTAAGCAGCAGAGAGAAAGAAATTACTGACACATGGTATAACTTGGATGAATCTAAGATACTAAGCTAAGGCAAAGAAACCAGACACAAATGGCTATATACTGTATGATTTCGTTTATATAAAATGCTGGAAGAGACAAAGTTATAGAACCAGAAATCAGATCAATGGTTATCAGGAATTGGAGATAGGGTAGGGGACAGACTGCAAGCTGGCATGAGGGAACTTTTAGGGCAATAGAAATGTCTCATACTTTGAATGTGGTGGCGGTTATAAGATTTCATAGATTTGTTAAAACTCACTGAACACATAAAAAGGTGAATTGTACCTGATTGAATTAAATGACTGAATTTATTTGGTTGAATTAAACCTGACTTAAAAGAAAATAAAGAGAAAAACCATATATATTTGAAGTGGACTTTCTGCGCCAAGAGGAAAGCTGCTTTAAATTTTTAATAAATAAGCCAAATTGTCCTCAGAAATAGCTATACCAGTTTTCACTCCCACTAGTAGAATTTTGGAGTGTCTATTTTCTAAGATTCTTTGTTCTTGAAACAGAGTCTTACTCTGTCACCCTAGGTACAGTGCCTCTGGATTCTAGCTCATGGTAACCTCAAACTCTTGGGCTCAGGCAATCCCTTTGCCTCAGCCTCCTGGGTAGTTGGGACTACAGGTGCCTACCACAATGCCTGGCTAATTCTTCTATTTTTAGTAGAGACAGAGGTCTCAATTTTTGCTCAGACTGGGCTTGAACTCCTGAGCTCAAGCAATCTATTGGCCTTGGCCTTCCATGGTGTTAGGATTACAGGCATGAGCCACCTTGCCCGGCCCTCTAAGATTCTTGCACAAATGAATATAATGAAAATTTTAAAAGTATCATCTATTTGACAGTGAAAAATTTTAGAACCCTTGATACTTCATGCATGCAGGGTTAAATCTTGTCCTAATCGGTCTCCTCATTTGCAGTCTTTTCTCCCTCCAAATCATCTTATATATTGTTAATAGAGTAATCCTTCTTGCACTTAGTTCTAATAATATCTCAGAAAATCTTTAATGGTCCACCATCACCTGTAAAATTAAGTCCAGACCCTTTAGCCAGATCATAAAGCCCTCCTTGTTCTCCTTTGTACTATACCTAAGTCATGCATCAGTCTTACCACTTTTAGTAAGTGATTAGAAAGGAGGACTACTAAACCCTTAGCTCAGTGGTTCTTTTTTCTGACTGCACATCAGAATCTTGGGGAGCTTTAAAAAGACATGGTTGCCCCAGCCTTTTCTGCAGAGATTTAGATTTAATTGGTCTTAAGTGTGGTCTAGGGGTGTCTTTTTTATTTTTGGAGTCTAGGTGATTTTAATTTGTAGTTAGAGAAGTGAAGCACTACTCCAGCGGACCTGGCACATTGACGAGATACATCTGGGTTACTGCCTTTATGTCTCTGTTCATACCATCCATTTTCTTCTCCTGGAACACCTGTCCTATTCTCTTTAGTGGTCCAAGCCCTCCCCATCCTTTAAGGACCCCTAAGGCTTAGCTCATATGTAGCTACATGGTTGCTTTGCATGATCCCTCTGGCCAAATACGGTTTCTCCCTTCTTTGACATTTTTTATAAACTTCCTTCTGAGGTTTGTCATGTTCTGCTTTATGATATAGTTCTTTTTAACTTATTTTTTTTCCTTTAAGACTTTGCATTCTTTGAAAAAACTGTAGCTAATTAACTTTACAGATCACTTTGCATACTACTTTACGGGGCACTTATTCAGTAGGGGCTCTGAGTAAATACTTTTTTCTTTTTTTGAGACAGTATCTCACTCTGTCGCCCTGGGTTTGAGTGCTGTGGCATCAGAGTTCACAGCAACCTCAAATTCTTGGGCTCAAGTGATCCTTATGCCTCAGCTTCCCAAGTAGCTGGGACTACAGGCACCTGCCACAACACTTGGCTAGTTTCTCTACTTTCAGTAGAGACAGAGTCTTGATCTTGCTCAGGCTGCTCTTGATGAACTTGACAACTCCTGAGCTAAGCAATCCATCTGCCTCAGGCTCCCAAAGTGCTAGGATTACGGTGTAAGCCTCTGCACCTGGCTGTAAATACTCTTTGAATGCTTATTCTAGCTTCTTCTTCACTTTATACAATTGCTCCCTCTGCCTGGCACCCTCTTCTGTCATGTAAGCCTTTGTCTTGTTCACTGTTGTACCTCCAGAGCTCCCTGCAGTGCCCAGCATATACCATAGGACCCACTCAAGAAAGAGTCATTGAATTTAATGAGCAAACTTTATGGACATTTACCTCATTTTGTATGATTTTCTTCACAAACCACAGCTAGGCAAGGCAGGCATGTCAAGTTCATCATCAGATAAGAATGCTCAAAGTTAAGCATTTTTTCTAAGTTCATCAACTTTCATGTGACAGATCAGAGCATTGAAGTCAGCTGTCCTGATTCCTAGTCCAGGGCTCTCACACTTCAGCCATCCTCCTGCTGTTGACTTTGTCAGTTCTTCCTTCCTACTCTTATCCAGACCCACCCCTAAGAACTAAGGAATCCAAGTGGAGAGTGAGAATGGCGGTCACATACCACACATCAAAGTATTAAGTTATGGGCGGCACCTGTGGCTCAAAAGGGTAGGGTGCTGGCCCCATATGCTGGAGGTGGTGGGTTCAAACCCAGCCCTGGCCAAAAACTGCCAAAAAAATAAGTATCAAGTTATGTGCCAAGCAAGCAAACTATTAAATAAAACATTTCTATTCTTCCCCTTTAACAAATATGTGCATATACCTTCATTGTGACCTGGTAGACTAGGTTCAAAGGCAGAATTCTCAAACTCCCTGGAGTTGTGAGCAGGAACATGGTGGTCAGGTTGCCGTATGAACATGGAGCTTGCCAGAGCTTCTCTTCCCACCCCTGGCTCTCCACTTGATTCCTATAGGTTTCCTGTGCACATCTGCAGACATGCTTCCTACAGATCCAAGTTCTGGCACTCTCCTGGGAAGAACTACTCTTTGGCCACCCCCGGGGACCAGACATATGTAATACCAGCTGTTGGTCCAAGCTTGGGGGAACAGATTTGAAAAAGAGGTCACATAGGCAGGAAGTGAGCCTGGGACTGAATGGGCAGAGAATTGTTGAACCCTGAGCCCTTGAGCATGGGGGAAAATGGGCTTCTGGTGGGAGTGTTTCCCTGGCTTCCGAGACATTGTCCTGGGAGGAGGGGTGCAGTTGGAGGAGGCCCAGAGTGGGGCTCCCTAAAGCCCAGGAAGAGCCTAGATCTAAAAGAGGAGCCTAGGTCTAAGGATCTTGGGGACCCAGGGTAATTCTCCTCCTCCCCCAGAGCATGTGTGGTTGAACTAGAAAACAGGAGATGAGAATTCCAGTTTGGGCTGAGTCTTACGGAAATAAACTAAGCTCTGTGACATGTTTCTTTATCTATAAAATGAAAATTGGATGAGATAATCTCTAAAATTCTTTATAAAAGGTTCTTCTTTTATAACACCCCTACAGCACTAATAGTTTCTAGTAGGTGCTCAGAAGCCTTTGCTAGATTTATTTGTTGCATAATTTGGTAGAAACGCCCTAAGCCTTTGTCTTATCTTTTTTTTAAAACACAAATGTGTGTAGGTGTGTATATTTATATGTGCATGCACACACGACCTCACCATGTGCCTTACTTATATCACTCACCCCCTCTTACGCTGCAGTCACACCACCTACCAGTAGGACTGTTAAAGCTGGGCAACATTTCTGTAGACACGGAGGCAGAATGCCCCAAATCCTAATGGACATAACATTTAGTTTCATGCCTTCAGAGCTGGGAGACTAAAGGACCTGAGGGATCTCACTTGTCTTAGAGAGTTGGTACCCATGAGTCATTTCTATTAGTTCAAAGTTCTGGTTTTTTTTTTTTTTTTTGGCAGTTTTTTGGCTGAGGCCAGGTTTGAACCTGCCACTTCCAGTATATGGGGCCGGCTCCCTACTCCTTTGAGCCAATAAATGTATAATGAGGGTTTACTGGTGCTTTGGTAGATCATAAGCAGGATGATACCATATTCCATCTTCATATTAATTTAATGGGAAAAGCAAAGTATAAATTCATAAAAGGTAAAATAACATAACAGGACAAGACAATTCAAGAATTGCCCTAAGACAGTGGTTTGTGGCATCCTATGTTTATACCAGCAATTCAGAGAATGACAGAAAATAGGAGAATAAGAAGTCCCAGATTTAGGGTCATGACAATCCAGGGATTGGACATGTCCCAAAGAGCAGTCTCCACATAGGTACTTACCTGAGTGTGAGTTACAGACAATGTATGCAGAGCTCTGCTCATGGTCGGGGTGAGGAGATGGGGTGGGGAGCAATTATTAAAAATAGGATGGGGGCATAATGTATAAAAAAACTAGGAACATCAACAAAAACTATCTTTAATTCTTATTTTCATTGAAACTAACAATAGGTATAAGTACCTAGAAGGAGCAATTACTGATTCTGTAATAATCTCACCAGTGCAAATAGCCCATTGGGTTGGAGTTGCAAGGCTATGCCTGGGGGGGCACCAGACTGAAGGGTCACAAGGATCCTTTGGTGAGTGTACCTGAGTCACATCTTTCCTTGTCCACCATAGTTTTCTGGACAATAAGATAGTGTTCCCAAAATAGGAGGGAAAGAGGAGCAAGATGGCGGCTGAGTAACAGCTTCCTTGCAACAGGGCATGGTGAGACTGGGGAGAGAAGACTCCAGGCATCTTTGGCTGGTGGGATCTGCCCAGACACATCCCTCTGGGGACACAGGAAGTCAGTGAGAGACTTCTGGACCCCATGAGGAGGATAAAAGCAGTAGAGAACTAGCCAAGTAGTTACATGTGTTTGTTTGGTCTAATCCTGCTGGCAGCTATAATTACAGCGGCAGTGAGATTGCAAGCTGGAAAGGCCTTACCTGTGAGCTGGTTTTTTGTTTGTTTGTTTTGACTTGTCACTCAGTTGAACTACCTTGGGAGAACTTGGGCAAGAGTGCAGAGGACTTTAAATGTTGTCTAGGGCCCCAGAATGAGCCAGACAGAGCTAATAGAATTTGGCTGTGGGCTGTGCAGAGCCATTATGGGAGAACTGCCCCGGCAAGCTCTGCTGTTAGGGTTGCAGAGCAAGGATCAGGCAGGAGACCTTGGGCAAGTAATCTAGTGACTGAGCAGCCTGAATGTGGGGACTAAGATGTCTTACAGCCTTGGCCCTCAGGGGCAAAGAGTGAGACTGGTTTTGGCACACTGGGTAAGTGGACGGCCACTTCAGGAGTGATCCCAGTGACAAGTACTTTCCTGGCAAAGCTTCTGCTTAGCCAAGGTTAGCAGTTTAAAGTGCCTTTTAAGCGAGCTGAGGAGAGATTTATGCTCTCCACCCTGCAGGGTTTGAAAAATCAGTAGAAGTCTCCAGTCTTCATCTCGTATAGCCATATCAGCATTACGAATAACATCTCATACCCCAGAAGATCACCTGTTGCCCAGACAATATTCAGCAAGATATATATACTGCTTTTTTTTTTAAAAAATTTCAACATTTTGCCTCTATATTTTTCCTATTTTTTCTCTTTCCTTTCTTCATTTTTCTAGTTTAAATATAATTTTCCTTTGTTGCCTTCTTTAACAATTAGAACTTCATTTTTGCTAGTGTTTCTACCCCTATTTGGTTTTCCCACCAGTTTTATCCTGTGAAGTTTTCTGTTTGCTTGTTTTGGTTTGATTTATAGCATTTTTGTCTTTCCTCTCTACTTGATGGAGGTGGGGTACTGTGTCCAAATAGGCTAGCAAAGAGCTGCTGACCTCAAGGGCACCACCCAACCTGGCACTCCCAGAGGTTGGGTCAAAGTACCCTACTGTACACCTATACTGCTCCTGTCTCCCTCTTTCTGTGCCTCTCTTCTTTTTGTCAATATTCCCTTTTACTCACCCCCTCTCCTTTCTCGTCTTTCTTTTCTTTTTTCTTTTTCCCTTCTTGCTGTTCATTCTCCTCATCTTTCTGGTCCTATACCAAAAGGACTCATCGGAACCCTAGTCCAGAGGCATGGTAACTTAAACAGCAAGAGGAAGTGAAAGGAAAATTAGGGCAAGGAAACAGATAAAAGAAAACACTCATGAGGAAGAATCAGCAGAAACATCTTGGCAACATGAAAAACCAGTCCAGAGCACCCCCCTCAAAGATCTGTGAGGAAGATACTGCAGAGGATTCCACCTATAAAGAAATGTTAGAAATGACAGAAAGGGAATTTAGAATACAGATGATGAAAACAATGAAGGAAACTGCTGAAAAAGTGGAAAATAACCAAGGAAATCCAAAAATAGAATCAAATAAGAGATGAACGATATGAAGAATATAGAAAGGATATAGCAGAGCTGAAGGAACTGAAGCAATTAGGGAACTTAAAGATGCAATAGAAAGTATCAACAACAGAATAGACCATCCAGAAGACAGAATCTCAGAGGTAAAGGACAAAGCTCTTAAGATAACTCAGATAGTTAAAGAGGCAGAAAAGAAGAGAGAGAAAGCAGAACATTCACTGACAGAATTATGGGACTTTATGAAGCATTCAAACATACGAGTTACAGGTATCCCCTAAGGGGAAGAAGAATGCCCCAGTAGAATGGAAGCCATACTAGAGAATATTATAATTGAAAATTTCCCAAATATCACCAAAGATTCTGACACACTCCTTTCACAGGGATATCAGACCCCAGGTCCCAGGTTGCCTCAACTCTAACAGAGCTTTTCCAAGACACTTTGTGATGAATCTGTCCAAAGTCAAGACAAAAGAAGATTCTTCAAGTTGCCAGGAGTAAGCGCCAGTTGACCTTCAGGGGCAAATCCATTAGGGTGACTACAGACTTCTGTAATGAAACTTTTCAAGCCAGAAGACAATGGTCATCTACCTTTAATCTACTTAAACAGAGCAATTTCCAGGCCAGAATTCTATATCCTGCTAAGCTAAGCTTTAAAATTGACAGATAAATCAAATAATTTACTGATATGTAAACATTGAGGAAATTTGTCACAACAAGACCAGCTCTATAGGAAATACTTCAACCTGTTCTACACACATCAACAGCAAAGTAAGAACTTAGAAATTAAGGGACAGAACCTGACTTCCACAATGATGCAAAAGATAAAACTAAGCAATGGACTCTCACAAAATAAGATGAATAGAACACTACCACACTTATCTCAATAAATGTTAACGGCTTGAATTCCCCACTGAAGAGGCATAGATTGGCTGACTGGATTAAAAAACATAAGCCATCCATTTGCTATCTGCAGGAAACATGCCTAGCTTCAAAAGACAAATTAAAATTCTGAGTTAAGTGTTGGAAGACAACTTTTTAGGCAAATGGAATTCAGAAGAAAAGAAGGGTTGCAATCTTATTTTCAGATGCATGTGGATTTAAAGCAACTAAAGTCAAAAAAGACATAGATGGTCAACGGAAAAATACGACAAGAAGATGTTTCAATTCTAAATATTTATGCACCCAACTTAAATGCTCCCAGATTCTTGAAATAGACCTTACTCAGTCTGAGTGATATGATATCCTATAACACCATAATAGCAGGGGACTTTAACACTCCTCTTACAGAGCTGGACAGATCCTCTAAACAGAAATTAAACAAAGATATGAGACTTAAATGAGACCCTGGAACAACTGTGCTTGAAAAAAATGCATATAGAACACTCCATCCCAAAGATAAAGAATATACATTCTTTTCATTGCCCCATGGAACATTCTCCAAAATTGATCATATCCTAGGACACAAAACAAACCTCAACAGAATCAAAAGAATTGAAATTTTATCTTGTATCTTCACAGACCACAAGGCACTAAAGGTGGGGCTCAATTCCAACAAAAACGTTCAACCCCACAAAAAGGCATGGAAATTAAACAACCTTCTGTTGAAAGACAGTTGGGTGCAGGAAGAAATAAAAGAGGAAATCATTAACTTCCTTGAGCATAACAACAATGAAGACACAAGCTATCAAAACCTGTGGGATACTACAAAAGCAGTTCTGAGAGGAAAATGTATCACTTTAGATGCTTACATTTGAAAAACAGAAAGAGAGCGCATCAACAAACTCACAAGCCATCTTATGGAATTGGAAAAAGAAGAACAATCTAAGCCTAAACCCAGTAGAAGAAAAAAAATATATCCAAAATTAAATCAGAGATCAATGAAATTGAAAACAAAAGAATCATTCAGAAAATTAATGAAACAAGGAGTTGGTTTTTTTAAAAAATAAATAAAATAGATAAAACTTTGGCCAGAATAACTAGAAATAGAAAAGTAAAATCTCTAGTAACCTCAATCAGAAATGATAAAGGGAAAATAATAACTGATGCCACAGGGATCATCTCTGAATATTACCCAAACCAGGAAAAGACCCAACTAAAAAGGAGAATTTCAGACCAATTTCACTAATGAATATAGATGCAAAAATTCTCAATAAAATCCTAGCCAATAGATTATAGCTTATCATTAAAAAGTCACACATCATGATCAAGTAGGTTTCATCCCAGGGATGCAAGGTTGGTTTAACATAAGCAAGTATATAAACATTATTCACCATATTAACAGAAGCAAAAACAAAGGCCATATGATCTTCTCCATAGATGCAGAAAAAGCCATTGATAAAATCCATCATCCTTTTCTAATCAGTACACTGAAGAGTATTGGCATAGGTGGCACATTTCTTTTTTTTTTTTTTTTTGAGACAGAGCCTCAAGCTGTCCCCCTGGGTAGAGTGCCGTGGCATCTCAGCTCACAGCAACCTTCAACTCCTGGGCTCAAGCGATTCTCCTGCCTCTGCCTCCCAAATAGCTGGTACTACAGGTGCCCACAACACCCAGCTATTTTTTGGTTGCAGCCGTTATTGTTGTTTGGTGGGCCCAGGTTGGATTCGAACCCACCAGCTCAGGTGTATGTGGCTGGTGCCTTAGCCACTTGAGCCACAGGCACTGAGCTGGTGGCACATTTCTTAAACAGATCAAAGCTATCTATGACAAACCCACAGCTAATATTTTACTGAATGGAGTAAAACTGAAAGCTTTTCCTCTTAGAACTAAAACCAGACAAAGTTGTCCTCTGTCACCATTACTATTCAGCATAGTGCTGGAAGTTCTAGTCAATACAATTAGGCAAGACAAGGAAATAAAGGGGCATCCAAGTGGGAGCAGAGGAGGTCAAACTCTCTCTCTTTGCTGACGATATGATATTATACTTAGAGAACTCCAAAGAATCAACCACAAGACTCCTGAAAGTCATCAAAAAACACAGTAATGTCTCAGGATATAAAATCAATGTCCACAAGTCAGTAGCCTTCGTATATGCCAATAACAGCCAAGATGAGAGGCTAATTAAGGACATAACTCCCTTTACCATAGCTTCAAAGAAAATGAAATGCCTAGGAATATTCCTAACAAAGGAGGTGAAGGACCTCTATAAAGAAAATTATGAAAAAGGAAATAGCAGAGGATATTAACAAATGGAAGAACATACAATGCTCATGGCTGGGAAGAATCAACATTGTTAAAATGTCTATACTTCCCAAAGCAATCTACTGATTCAATGCCATCTCTATTAAAATACCAACATTGTACTTTCACGACTTGGAAAAAATGATTCCGTGTTTTGTGTGGAAAAAACTCCATATAGCTAAGGCAGTTCATAGTAATAAAAACAAAGCTGAGGGCATCAGCATACCAGATTTTAGGCTGTACTACAAAGCCATATGGTCAAGACAGTACGGTGCTGGCACAAAAATAGAGACATAAACATTTGCAATTGAATAGAAAACCAGGAAATGAAACTAACATCTTACAACAACCTAATCTTCGATAAGCCAAACAAGAACATACCTTGGGGGAAGACCCCGTATTCAATAAATGGTGCTGGGAGAACTGGATATCCACATGTAAAAGACTGAAACTGGACCCACACCTTTCTCCACTCACAAAAATTGATTCAAGATGGATAAAGGACTTAAATTTAAGGCATGAAACAATAAAAATCCTCAAAGAAAGCATAGGAAAAACACTGGAAGATATCAGCCTGGGGAAAGACTTCATGAAGAATACTGTGGTGGCAATTGCAACAACAACAAAAATAAACAAATGGGACTTAATGAAACTGAAAAGCTTCTGTACAGCGAAGGAGACAACAACCAAAGCAAATAGACTACCTATGCAATGGGAAAAGATACTTGCATATTTTGAATCAGACAAAAGCTTGATAAATAGGCTCTATAAAGAACTCAAATTATTCCATATGAAATAAGCCAACAATCCCATGTATCAATGGGCAAGAGACATGACTAGAACCTTCTCTAAAGAAGACAGATGAATGACTAACAAACATGAAAAACTGCTCATCATCCCTAGTTATTAGAGAAATGCAAATCAAAACCACCCTGAGATACTATCTAACCCCAGCAAGAATGGCCCACATCACAAAATCTCAAAACTGTAAATGCTGGTGTGGATATGGAGAGAAGGGAACATTTTTACACTACTGGTGGGACTGCAAAGTAATACAACCTTTTTGGAAGTGTGGAGAACCCTTAAAGAACTCAAGCTAAACCTCCCATTTGGTCCTGCAATCCCATTTCTGGGTATCTACCCAGAAGGAAAAAAAAAATCCTTTTATCATAAGGAGACTTGCACTAGACTATTAACCACAACTTAATTTATAATTGCCAAAATGTGGAAACAGCCTAAATGCCCACCAACCCAGGAATGGATTAACAAGCTGTGGTATATGTACACCATGGAGCACTATTCAGCCATTAAAAAAATGGAGACTTTACAGCCTTTGTATTAACCTGGATGGAAGTGGAACACATTATTCTTAGTAAAGCATCACAAGAATGGAGAAGCATGAACCTATGTACTCAATTTTGATATGAGACAATTAATGAGAATTAATGACACAGTGGGGGTGGGGGAAGGGGAGAGCAGAGAGAGAAAGAAGGAAGGGTGGGGGAAAGGAAAAGCAGAGAGGGAAGGAGGGAGGGGGAGGGATCTTGGTGTGTGACGCACCTTTTGGGGGCAAGACACAATTGTAAGAGGGACTTTACCTAACAAACGCAGTGTAACCTGGTTTCTTGTACCTTCAATGAATCCCCAACAATTTAAAAAAAAAAAAAAGATGTTTCCCATGATGGGTGCAGGGGCTCACATTTTTAATCCTAGCACTCTGGGAGGCTGAGGCGGTGGATTGCCTTAGCTCACCAGTTCAAGACCAGCCTGAGCCAGAGCGACCCCCCCCCCTTCTTTAAAACTAGCAGGGCACTGTGGCAGGCACCTGTAGTCCCAGCTACTTGGAAGGCTGAGGCAAGAGAATTGCTTAAGCTCAAGAGTTTCAGGCGTGAGCTGTGACTCCATGGCACTCTACCTAGGGCACTGAAGTAAGACTCTGTCTCAAAAAAAATAAAAGCGCACCAACGGGATGCAATGATTCAAAACTATCAATTCCTCTTTCCAAGACATGTAAACCATCCGGCGTCTTCAAAGTCACATGCCTGGCACATAGTAGGTACTCGACAAATCTTAACTTCCTTCTTCACGTTTCTCATTTGCCTGCGTACTCCAGCCTCAAAGTACCTCCAGCATTCACTCCACGACCCCCGAGCGCTGGTCGTGCTAGGGGTGGGGAGTGATCTCTCCAGCTGTGCTCCAATTCGGGTCAGCAGCCGCCTGGCGAAGGCCTACTGTGCGCAGGGTCCTGCGGGGGCGCTTCCCAGGGACCAGAGAGGTGGTGGGACCTCTTGAAGCAGAAAGGATGTGTAGAGCTGCGCGCGTGCTTTCCTGAGCCCTTTTCTGCACGCTGGGTTCTGGGGAAATGAGCCTGACTTTCCCTCGCTTTGTCCCCTCCGCAGCCCCAAAGCTGTCCTATAAACGCAGGCGCTCCGCTCACACCTGCTGCCCTCACGGAGTCGGCGGGAGAGGAGAGAGAGGCCCGCTGCCCTCCGGGCCGGTCAGACTTCCCAGCTCTGGCCCCTCCGCGCGGGCCTCCCCGCTCCGGGAGCCCCGAGGAAAGGTGCCCGGGAACCCAGGGCGGCGGGACCCGGCGCTAGGTGCGCGGCCGGGGCGGCGCCAGACGCGTCCCCAGCGCCCCCTTTCTGGAGGCGGG
>NW_003852444.1:5752110-5758022 GCF_000181295.1 Otolemur garnettii
GGGGCCGAGCGGCCGCGGGCCTTCCGCTCGCCGCGCCTTCCGCCGCCGCCCCGGGCTGCTGCTCCCCGGGCTCTGGCTGCTGCTGCTGGCCCGGCCGACCTCGTGCGCCCCAGGTAAGCCCCGCCGAGACCGTCGGGACGCGGCCGCGACCCTGCCTGCCTTTATTGCTGTTATTTTCAAAACCCGGCTTTCCCCGCCCAGCTTCTTTTATTCTCCAAGGCTCCCTCGCCCTCCTTTCTGGAGATGCTTTGCCATTCTTCTTGGGCCCAGCGAATAAAGGCACGGAGGAAATAAATAAATAAAAGGAAAAAGCGAGCGGCTTCTGGCCAGTCTTGCTAAAGGTCTGCAAAGCTGTTCTCTTGTTATCTGTGGAGCCTGAGGCGGGTCTGGTGGCTTCATCTCAGAACATGCCTTATTTTTCGTGCAAATGCAGGCAACTGGGATGGTATTTGTGCAAGGCTGTATGTATGATGTGGCATATCCAGTGTTTTGGAATACTTTATTGTCGGGATGAAGGGGTACGTTCGGTGTGTGCTTTAGAACAGTATTGCATTACCACGAAGAGCCCAGCGTCCCCTAGATGCAGACAGGCCGGCCGTGTCCCCCAGTGCACCAGGACACAAAGAACATTCAGAGAAAACCTCTTGGAAAGCTCCCTGGCCATGAATCTTTCCAGGGAAATAGCTATTGGTGTTACTTCTGCAAAGGCATTACTGTATTAGTACAATGGAGTGTGGAAATATTTTGATTCTTAAGTGTCAGGACATGAAAGGAAAAAGGGTTGATTTTGTAATGATGCAATTTAGTGACTGTTCATCAGCGTGGAATTAAGAGGCAGAATTTATGAAGAAGCATGTGGGTGTGTTTTGTTGTTGAGGAAATGATTTAATTCTATTGCTTCTCTAAAATGTTTATTTGTCCACCCTGAGTATATACACAGGCTGGCCTGGAAATCATCTCTGAACTGACACACTGCAAGTCAGTGATTGCCCGAGTATATGCACTTGACCACTTCCAGGGTGGAAAAGGAAAGGTGGGATGAGCAGCTGGGGCTGGAGAGCTGCTGCACACTGAACAAAAAACAGCCATGAGAGCTACTTAGAATCCTCCCTTCTTGTGGAAGGAGGGCCAAAAGGCTGCTGAGTGGCTTTGGAAGGAGTCGGGACACGTTTGAAGGTGTCCCTTGGACCTTGCTGTTGGAAGTACAACCAGTGCCACTTAGGGGATGGTCTGCAGGGATCACAGAATGAGACTGCTCTGCTTGCTTAAGAGGAAACTAAGGCAGAGAAGGGCCTAGCTCAAGGTCACAGTCATCTTTTACTATTCCCCCTATTGTTGTTAACCTGTAGACAGACACATACATACCCGAAGCCTCCCTAGAGCTTTCCCATAGCTCAATAGCTAGCTGGGGTTGACAGAATGTGTCTCTTTTAGGCAGTATGTAGCTAGTGCAGATGACTTGCCTAAACCTAGCAACTTAGGTCTCTGTCCTGCTTCCTGTAAGTTCCAGTGCTGTGTGTCCAGAGGAGAGGAGATAGTCATTCAGGTGATCTTGGCTGTAATCAACAACATAAGCCCCTCTGATAGTAATGGAGTCATCTGTCATAGGACACAGCATACATTTCCTAAGCACTTCCATGTGCCAGGTGCTGCATTTTATATAGATGATTATGAATTAGGCACCGTTATCCCCATTTTACAGATAAAGAAACTAAGACTTAGGACTTTAGGCTCGTTTGACTTCAGACTCTATGATAGGCGTAACCTCTGTGCTTGACAGCTTTCCATTATGAGTGTGGTCATCTGGTTATACTGCAGAGGTTGTGGAGAATATAAGTGTTTCTTTTGATAAATTTAAAATAAATAATGGAACTGTTTGTGCTCTCCCTCCCTAACTTTCCCTTCCTTAGAAGTACTTTCCTGTTTTCCCTCAACTTCCAATACAAATATTCAGCCTGAGGGCATGAAATGAATTACATTTCCATTCTAGAGCTGACATTGTGGAAGCAGAGACTCCATCCTTTGGCTAATCTGTATTTTGGGCTCCTCTGGTTTGCACAGCTGCTTCCAACCTGGGTAGTAGACTAGGAACCAAGAAGTAGAGGGTGTGGCTTAGTCCTTAAGGATCTGCATGGGAAACACACGGCAGTGCAGAAAAGACAGGGTTCCTTAGGGGTGACCTGTGGAAGGTGGCCCTCCTCCTCTCCTTAAGGGTATGAGGCATGATCTTGCTGGAGGATCTCTTCCTAATGTAGTTGGGCTTCTTGCAGGAAGCCTGGGCAGTAGCTGCTGATTCTGGAAAGAGGTTACATTTCGCTTGTTTGGCCCCCATCCCCTTCCTCTCTGTGCCATGGGGACCTTTTCCTTCAGCATGTTGTATTTTCACCAGCAGAGTGGGAGGAGGCCTTGCTGAACGCTGCCATAGTGCTTGGTGCTCTCTAAAGCAGGGCTAGTCAGAAAGTGGCGTGTCTTAATCCTGGTTTGGATTTCCTGTGTGAGGCAGCAGTCCCTTCCCGGGCTGTCTGAAAACTACCTCCTTCAGCAGGTCTCTCTTTTCTGGTTAACTTTTGTTCAATAGATTCCACTTTCCAGATGGTGCCCTTATTAGTGTTTAGTCAGATTTCTGTGCTGTATTGATTTCTTGCCTATTTCTATTTCACTCACCATTTTGAATCTGCTTTTTTAAAAGAAACATAAGTTTGGTCTTGACTGTCCACTATTGTGGAAAAAACTTGTAATACTTTGGAGTTAGTTTTGAACACAGTGCTTTTAAGGAATCAGCTACCCATAATGTAAAAAGAATCACACCCTATTTCTTTACCCTATTCAGAGATAAGTCTTTTTGAAAATAATGGTTATTTTGACACTCATAGCCTTGTTGAGAATTTGGAAGTTACTGAAAGGTACAGAAAACAGTCACCCATAATCTCACAGCACATAGATAACACTCAATAGTTGTGTCTTTTTTCGTTGTTAACATTTAAAAAAAATGAGAATAGAATGATATACACAATTGTATTTAATACTGTTTTCACTCAGTATTTAACTTAAGTGGTTTCCCACTCATTAAATACTATTGGATGATAATTTTGTATCCTAATTCTTAGATTATTCCTTTATTTTCAGTTTTTTGTATGCTATAAATAATGCTATGATGAATAGCAATGTAGATATGGCTTTGTATTTCTTTCTTTGTGTGTAGTTTTTTAAAATGCCCATCTGTAGAAGGAGAATTAGAATGTGAGTAAAATGTAAGACCCACTGGGCTGGATTTCTGCATGTTTTATTCAGAGGGCTGGGCACCTAGTAGGTGGTCAGTATGTGGTTGTTGAATGAATCAGGTTTTTGAAAGTTGTTCACACTGAACTAAACCTTTGAAGTTGCTGCTTTTGCCTTCCATCATTTGTATTGAATATTAGTTTTCTTCACCCTTGCTTGAATTGAGTATTATTTTTTAAGTCCTCGTTAAATAAATTTGTAAGACATTGCTCTTTCAAATTTAGAGTTGAGTATTTTCTATTTTGTATTTGTATTCTCTGAATTTTCTCCATATTTTTGTTCATTTATCTGTTGTGGTATATATATTGAAATCTTTATATAGTGTATATTATAAGGATAGCAACCATTTTTCCTTCTGTTTGTTGTGTTTTCCCTTTTGAAGGATTTAAAAAAAAATTTTACAGGGCGGTGCCTGTGGCTCAAAGAGTTGGGTGCCGGCCCCATATACTGGAGGTAGTGAGTTCAAACCCAGCCCTGGCCAAAAATTGCAAAAAACAAAACAAAACATTTTTTTTACATAATTTTAAAATTCAGAAATTTGGTATTTTGATTAGCAACATCTGCCATTTTTCTTTTTAAAATGTTTTTCATTGCTATAATACTTAAGGCATGTTAAGTTTTTATCTCATTTAATGTGCTATTTCATTATTGACCATTTCCAAGTGAATGCTGGTTATACTTTGTGAGTGGGTTAGTATCCTGTAAACAAAGTCTTAGGTAAATGTTTCAAAGATGAGGACCCTACAGCTCCTCTGTCAATAGGACGCAGGGGATACGGGGATGTTTGTTAAGAATTTAGATTTCTGGGGCTCACCTTTAACCTGAATTAGATAGAATCTTTGGTGGGTGGGTGCCTGGGAATCTTCATTTTTCTAAGTTTGCAGCTCATTTTTAGGAACTTTACCCTTTGGAACTGCAGATCTAGATATTGTAAATCCAGAAACTGAAAATTAATGGTGTTTTTGAGATACAATAGTCCTTCCTTATGTGACCTCCGATGGATGCCTGCAACTGTGTGTAGTACCAAACCATATGCACTGCATGATGCGTGTACATGTTACTTCCTGCACCGTGTGTCCATGTAGACATATGACTACGGTGAATTTATAAATGAGGCACAGTAAGAAATTTATAACAATATATTGTAATAAGAATGATATAAATATGGTCTCTCAAAATCCTGTGATATTTCTGGGTGAGGCTGGCCTGGGGTAAGTGAAGCCTGACTGCTGCATATCATTTAATATCTTGCAGTTGGCTCTTTGCCCTTGGACCAGTTGACTTAACATTGCTACATCGAAACCATTTTCTGTTAAGTCTTATTTGCTTGGTTTTGTCTGGGCTGGGAGTAAGGGCATAGAGGACCTCATTTTAAATTCTCACCCCTGGCCACTGGGAACAGCTGCTGCAGTCCTTGTCAGGAAATGACTTGCTTAATCCTGAAAACAGAACCGGCCAGGGAGTTGTTTACAGTCACTAGGGACCTGAGAGCCACAGGTTTTCTATCAGTGCCTTGAGTAATAGAGGCAGCTAATTACTGTCATTATAATTACACCAGGTTGATTTTCCTAGATAGGAAGATGCTGTTCTAACTGATCTCGTTTGCTTTCGAGTTGTGACCACCCACCTTTCATCTGGGGCTCACAATGATGTGATTTCTCTATTTCGTGCTTGGGCAGCAGGGTTTGTTGAAAGGTGAGTTAGGGGGTGTGTGCGTTTCTAGCCATAACTGACTTTGTGGCTGTGGACAAGTTATCTTGTCCTGGGTTTCCTCATCAGTGTAACTGGGGAATAATGAGACTATCTCTAAGGCTCCCTGTTCCCATAGCCAGGACACATACTTTGCCTCTCTTATTTTTTCTCTTTGTCTCTGCCTTTTCCCCATGTACTTTGATGATGCTTTAGGTATGCTAGTGCTATGGCTTGGCTTACGGCTTCAGGCATTACTTCTCATGAGTGAAAGTTAAATCTTACTACCCAAAGTGTGGTCGGCATCAGCACTGCCTGGAAGCTTGTTAGAAAGTACAGAATCTCAAGTCACACTCCAGACATTCTGAATCAAAATCTGCATTTAATAAGATCCTCAGGTGATTTCACACTATTAAAGTTCAAGAAGTCCTGGGCTGGGCATTAGTGCCTCCTCTCCCAGCCTCTGGGACTAAGTTGTATTGGTGCGTGGGAGGCTGAGTCAGCCTGGACTAACTCTGGAGCTAATCCAGATCCCCAGAGACCTGCCTTTGGGACTGAATCTAGTGAATAGTGTGTAAGAGCCCTGTTCCATTTGGTCAGGCAGCTTCAGAGTAGAATGGATAGACCTGCCCATTCATTCATTGTGAACCATGTTAAAATACTGAATACTGGCTCGGCGCCTGTGGCTCAAGAGGCTAAGGAGCCAGCCACATACATCTGAGCTGGCACGTTCAAATCCAGCCCTGGCCCGCCAAATAATAATGATGGCTGCAACCAAAAAATAGCCGGGCGTTGTGGTGGGCACCTGTATTCCCAGCTACTTGGGAGGTGAAGGCAGGAGAATTGCTTGAGCCTGGGAGTTGGAGGTTGCTGTAAGCTGTGATGCCATGGCACTCTACCCAGGGTGACAGCTTGAGGCTCTGTCTCCAAAAAAAAAAAAAAAG
>NW_003852444.1:5758371-5776218 GCF_000181295.1 Otolemur garnettii
ATAAATGTCTTAACACAATAACTAAGAAAATGACATGAAGGTTATGTTAACCAGTTTGATGAAAATATTTCAAATTGTATATAGAACCAGCACACTGTACCCCATGACTGCATTAATGTACATAGCTATGATTTAATAAAAAATAAAATAAAAATAAAGACTATTCTTAGACAAACAAACAAAAATACTGAATACTACCATACCAGGTGGGAAGTAGCTGCTGTACCAAATACTCCTTACTCCCTACCCCCAAGTGCCCTGGGCCTCCCTCCTTTCCTTCTGGAATCTTCCTTTTTGTCTCCCTATCTCACCAACATCCAGCAGCTGAAGGTGAATGCTCAGCACTGCATTCCCCTCAAGGACTCTCTGCTTTAGTCTTTTTAATAAAAACCATTCTGACAGGTGTGAGGTCCGATCTCATTGTGGTTTTATTTATTTAGAGTCATGATCTTGCTCTGTCACCCAGTGCAGTGATGTGATCATGGCTCACTGCAGCCTTGAACTCCTGGGCTCAAAAGAATCCTCCCACCTCAGCCTACTGAGTAGCTGACATGATAGACATGCACCACATCACCTGGTTAATTTTTTTTTTTTTTTAATAGAGATGGGTTCTCACTACGTTGCTCAGGCTGGTCTCAAACTCTTGGCCTCAAGTGGTCCTCCTGTGTTAGCCTCCCAAAGTGTTGGCGTTACAGACGTGAGCCACTACACTCAGCATCACTGTGGTTTTAATTAGCATTTCCTGAGTCAGTAGTGATACTGAGCATTTCTTCTTCTACTTGTTTGCCATTTCTATGCCTTTTTTTGGGAATGTCTGTTCAGTTTACTTGCCCATACATTTAGAACAGCACCTGTCTAGTTGGTCCCTTGCTCATGTTCCATCTCCTGTTTCCCTGTGTTGAGTGTCACCTGTACATTTATTCATGTATTCATTCATCCCAGATCCAGCACTTTAAAAAAGTTTATTGGTCGCCAGGCACAGTGGCTCACATCTGTAATCTTAGCACTCTGGGAGGCCGAGGTGGGTGGATTGCTTGAGCTCAGGAGTTCAAGACCAGCCTGAGCAAGAGTGAGACCTTTTCTCTAAAAATAGGTAGGTGTTGTGGCAGGTGTTTGTAGGTCTAGCTACTTGGGAGGCTGAGGCAAGTGGATTGCTTGAGCTCCAGAGTTTGAGGGTGCTGTGAGCTATGACGTCATGGCACCCTACCCAAGGCAACAAAGTTAGACTCTGTCTCAAAAAACCAAAAAGTTTATTAGTGTATTTAATGGTAGTTGAAGTCACAGACATTGAAGACATAGGTAGAGCTCCAGTAGAGCCAGGTAGGTGAGGAGAGTTGTTATATGGCAGAGTGATCCATCATGTCAGATACTACTGTAACTGTTCAGTAGAGATGGAGAGGATTTCCTGCCATTGGAGGAGTTCATCTGGGGCACTTGTTAAAAACCCAGACTTATGGGAAGGCTCTGCTGAAATAGGTGATGTCTGAAGATTTGTATTTTTGAATGTTCAACAAATTCTGTAAGATAATTCTTTTTTTTTTGAGATAGAGTCTCAAGCTGTCACCCTGGGTGGGGTGCTGTGGCGTCATAGCTCACAGCAACCTCAAACTCTTGGGCTTAAGCGATTCTCTTGCCTCAGCCTCCTGAGTAGCTAGGATTACAGGTGCCTGCCATAATACCTGGCTATTTTTTGGTTGCAGTTGTCATTGTTGTTTAGCTGGCTCGGGCTGGGTTCGAACCTGCCATCCTTGGTGCATGTGGCTAGCGCCGTAACCACTGTGCTATGGGGTGGTGAGCCAACAAATTCTATAAGATATTCTTAGGCATGGTAAGGGTTCAATTACTTCCTACTGCTTAATGGTGGCAGGGGA
Source organism: Otolemur garnettii (assembly GCF_000181295.1). NCBI lineage: Eukaryota > Metazoa > Chordata > Mammalia > Primates > Galagidae > Otolemur > Otolemur garnettii. Next base: position 5,760,243 of record NW_003852444.1, read on the forward strand.
CTGATGGAAGTCCCCATGGTTTTAAACCATGTTATAGATTTTTTTTTTTTTTTTTGAGATGGAGCCTCAAGCTATCCCCCTGGGTAGAGTGCCATGGCATCACGCTCACAGCAACCTCCAACTCCTGGGCTCAAGCGAGTCTCCTGCCTCAGCCTCCCAAGTAGCTGGGACTACAGGCACCCGCCACAACGCCTGGCCATTTTTTGGTTGCAGCCATAATTGTTGATAGGCGGGCATGGGATGGGATTCGAACCCGCCACCTTAGGTGTATGTGGCTGGCGCCTTGGCCGCTTGAGCCACAGGCGCCGAGCCCATGTTATAGATTTGATCACATTTGTTGGTTTTAAGAAAGAATCTGAAAGTACAGTGGTTGGAAGTTTAAGAAAGAATAGAAGGAACTGGTGAATGATTCAAAGCTGGAAGTTCATGTGGGTAGCGGATCACCTTAGAAAGGGTTGGGAAGAAGGGATATTGGGAGGAGGTATTGGAGGGGCCTGGAAAAGGTCGGAGTGATGTCTAAGGTGATGGGAGACTCCTGTCTTGAGGCCAGGTTTCATGCCGTGTGATTTTTGTCCTGTAGCATTTGACATCCAGTGTGGCCAGGAAAGGTGAGCAAGCGCTTGGCTTGAATCAGGGCTGAGGAATCACAGGGCAGGTGTGAAGAGCTGAGGGGAACTGAGGGGGCTGGCTGGGAGGGAAGGGAGCAGTGGACAGAGCAAGGACTGGGAGAAAGGTGTGCAGCTGATGCCCCAGGGCAGGCGTGTTGGGCGGGAGGGGTGAGGGCTGGAGGGATCCGTGTGCTGGTGTGCCCTTTCAGAAGTGGGTCTCCTCTGGCTTGGGTGTTGTGTGGTGACCCAGGATGGGGAGTCTGTTATTGAAGTGAAATGTGGAGGAAGGATTTTGGGGAACAATCTCTGTGAGTGTTGTACTTGCCAGGAGTGAGGGAGAAAGGACTGTGAGCCAGGCGCAATATCCGTGAACAAACGGCAGAGACCAGAGGACTGTGGGTGACGGGGAGGAAGTCTCTCTGAGTCTGTCTACTTTGCTGTCACCACTGACCCTGGCCTCACTGGGGCTCCCGTTGTCTTTTCTCTGGGTTGTTGCTGTGGCCTCCACTTAAGCTCTCACTCTGTTCAGTTCATCTTCTACCTTCAGCTGGAGGGACAGGAGCAGATGTGGTCATGTCTCTTCCTTCCTGCTGGAGCGTCTGCAGTGGCACCGTAGTGTTCAGGATCCTTCCAGTCTGGACCAAGGCCTGTGCTCTGTGGAGTTGGCTGGGTGTTGGGTGGATCTAGGGTGAGAGAAAATGGACATAGTGGGTGCAGGGTATTCAAAATGTTGGTGCTGAAAGGGGCCAAACAGATCCTTCCTCCAGGAGAAGTAACATCATGTGACGTGAAGGCTGAGTTTTGCCCTCCCTAGGCTGAGGACCAGCAGTGGATCTGTGGCATCACAACCCCTGGGGATGGGTTTTGTGGTGACAGACAGCTGCTGACCGTGTAGGGCCCAGCCCCTCCAGGGCTAGCTTCTGCCTAGGAGAGGGAAGGGGAGCAGTAAGGCATAGGCCGCCTGTGCAGGTGAGGAATAGGAATCAGCCCATCTGGGCTGGGGCTGGACGGGGAGGGCAGGAGGGGAATCTCTCAGGGCTTGGAAGGGGTGGGATCCAGAGGAGGGATGGAGGGATTCATTTTAGAGAGGAGGAAAACAGAAAGAGAAACAGGTGGCCTGTTCTGGGGACAGAGATGTACAGAGGAGCGGGTGACTATTCACGGAGTGTGGTAGGCGAGGTGATCTGTGGAGAGGAGTGTGGGGTGGTGTGGGGAGCTTGAGAAAATGCAGTTGCTTCCAGAGGAGATTGAGAAAGATGAGGAAAGAATTGCCAGGCAGCAGCAGGGCCCCGGTGAAGGTGGAAGGCCCATTTGGGTCGCAGCCAGGCTGGAGCTCTGCTCGCTGCTCCAGCAGCCTGGGTGGCCCAGTATCTTGGTGGAACATGACTGGGCCACAGTGGCCCTGCGCTGTCTAGGGCAGGGTGATTGGGAAGGCTCCTTGCTCCTGAGATTGGCTGGTGAGTCCCAGCCCTGTGGAGCCCTGTGGAGACTCTGCTTGCTGCCGCTTTATTCTTTGTTCCCTCGTCTCGTGTTTGGGCCTGCGGAAGGAAGCCTTCACCACTCACTGTTTTGGGTGCTAGGATTAATTTTGGAGCCAGACAGTCTGAAGAGCTGCTTTAAAAACACTGGGTAAATATTGCCAGGGAGCTTTCAAAGGGAAAGGCCCCAAACATACAAAACAAACGATCTTACGGAGCCAGCCTCCAGGGGAACTTGGGCAGAGCCCCAGAGGCAGGTATCCACTGGCGGGATGGTGCCAGGTCTTTGCTGTTCCCAGCGTGGGCTATGGATCTGCAGCATCAGCCTCCTAAGAGCTGGTTAGAAATGCAGAATATCAGGTCCTGCCCTGGACCTGCTGAATCAGCCTTTCAGAACCATCTCCAAGCCAGGTGTGGCGGCTCACATCTGTAATCCCAGCACTTTGGGAGGCCAAGGCAGAAGGATAGCTTGAGGCCAGGAGTTTGAGACCAGCTAGGCAACATAGTAAAACCCCCTTCTCCACAAAACATTAGAAAAATTAGCTGGGCATGGTGACGTGTGCCTATCCTAGCCACTTGGGAGGCTGAGGTGGGTCAGATAAGCCCAGAAGTTTGAGGGTGCTGTGGCTGTGATTGCACCACTGCTGTGCTGCAGCCTGGGTGACAGGGGGAGACCATGTCTCAAAAGAACAAAACAAAACAAAAATTATCTCCACGGGATTTGTATGAACACTAAGGTTGGAACACTTTGAACCACACAGTTTCTCATTGAAATTTGGTGTATTTCAAACATTTTGATTGTTACCTAATTAGCAGAGAGTCCTTAGTGGTAAAAAGCCAGCTCAGATTTCAAGTCAGCTGGGAAAAGTATGAGTGTAAGCAGTAGCAGGTTCAGAGCTGGCAGTGCCGCTCTGAGAACTAGTCCTGCTCCGTGTTTTCCCATAGGTTCTAAGAGTATTCACAGGGCTTTTGTTCAGTCCTGTGTTTGCCAAACTGGTCTCAGCAGGTGTCAGAGTGGCTGACTACCAAGCGCCTGTGAATCAAACAGGTGTGGAGACCCGGGTGGAGAGGGAAGCAACCCAAGTATCCATCAGGAGATGAACAGTTACGCGCAATGTGGTCCAGCCACACAGTGGAGTATCATTCAGCCTTAAAAAGGAAAGGAGATTTTGACACCTGCTGCAATGTGAATACACCTTGAAGTTATTATGCTGAGTCAAGTGAGCTGGTCACAAAAGGACAAATACTTATGATCCCACTTACACGTGGTCCCTGGAGTAGTTAGAGCTGTTGAGACAGAAAGTAGGCTGGTGGGTGCTGGGGGAGGGGGAACAGGGAGTTGTTGTTTAGTGGGTATAGAGTTTCAGCTTTGTGCATTGAAGAGTTCAGGAGATCAGATGCATGGCAGTATAACCTATTCAACACGAGGGAACTCCACACTTAGAAATGGTTAAGATAATAAAGTTTAAGTAAATTTCATGTTGTGTGGGGTTTTTATTTAAACCTGTTTTTAAAAAACAACTAAATTGGAGTGGCAAGTAGCCAATAGGGTTACCGGAGCGGACATTGGTCAGAGCTAGGTGCACATGACAGGTATTTGCCTTGGGAGCTGGCTGGAGGAGGCATATGACCAGCTGAGACGCAGGGACATCTGTGCAGATTGCAGGGCCGATCTAGAGGAAGGGCTGCAGTTTTTATCCTGGCTCTGAATAGAGTGTTAGGAATTTGTAAAATGAAGTACTTCTTTCTAGCCCTTAGAATTGGGCTCTTAAATATTTTTATGCCTTTTGAGAATTACCATAGCTTTACTGGCTTTTTCCTGATTATAAAAACAATGACATGTTCATTGCAATAATTTGTACTTCCTGTTCCCCCTGCTGGGAACATTCTTACCTCAGATGTTATCTATAGAGTTTTCTCCCATCCTTTAGGTCTCAGCTGAATCTCCTGTTATCAAAGAGGCCTTCCCAAACTGTTTTAAAAAATTTTAGCAACCGCCTCTTTAATTCCTCTGTTCCTGCTGCTTTATTTTTCTCTGTGACACTCAGCAGTATCATGTGTGTATCTTCCTGTGTGTCCTCCCTCCTTCCCTCCCTCCACCTGGGCAGACTTGATCTGTTTTGTTCAGTGTCGCTCGTCCCTGCATTCTGAAGTCTTTCTTGAGTGCTCTGAGCAGGCACTGTGCTGGGCCTGTGGGCACAGTTACATCCGTGTCTACATCCGTGGACAAAGTTAGGTATGCTGTACGTTACTGGGTGGTAGGTGTGGTGAATGACTGGAGCAGATGAGCAGCTGGGGACTGAGAGTTGTAGTTTTAGTCTGGGTGGTTAGGCAGCCTCATGGAGAAGGTGGCTGTGTTAGTTTGGTTAGGCTGCCATAACAAAGCATCACACACTGAGTGGCTTAAACAGCGGAGATGTATTGTCTCATAGTTATAGGGTTCAGGATCAAGGCGTTCGCAGGGCCGTGCTCCCTCCAAAGGTGCTAAGGCAGGACCTATTCTAGGCCTCTCTCCTGGCTTCTGGTGGTTCCAGGCATGGGGCAGCATAACTCCAGTCTGTATGTGTCTGTGTCCAAATTTCCCCTGTTCATAAGGACAGTCATGTTGAATGGGACCCACCCTACTCCAATATGACCCCATCCTAACTAATCACATCTGCAGTAACTCTTTTTCATGGCAGGTCACATTCTGAGGTTCTTGGGGTTAGGACTCCATATGAATTTGGGGGCACACAGTTTAATCTGTAACAGTGTCATTTAAGATTTGAAGGAGGCAAGCCCGGCGGGTATTTTGGGGCACAGTGTTTGCAGAAGGTGCAGTAGGTGGTGGAAAGACTTTCAGGAGGGAGCATGCTTGGTGTCAGGGGAGGTGGCCCTTGTGCCCAGAGCAGAGGGTGGGGGGTGGCAGGAGTTTGGGTGTGAGAGGAAGTGGGTGCTGGAGGTGGATGATCTTTGAGGGTTTTGATCACAGGGTGACTTGTAGAATGTAAAATTGTTGCACGTGGAATGAATTTGTGCAAAAATGGTGTAAATTGGAAAGCAATAATCACCCCAGGTCCCACCACTCAGAGACAAAAGCTGTGACATCTTGCTGTCTTTCAGACCTTTCCCCACACACATAAACATGTGCACATGTGCAGAAAGCAGTAGGGCCATATCCTACTTGTGTGGCAACTTGCTTTTTTCCACCTTGCGCTGTGTCATGGAGTCCTTGTACTGTCAGGAACTGTAGATGCACGTCATTATTTTCTTTGATGCGAGGGATGTTCTGTATTTCATTTTACTGGCTCTCTGTTGATGGATAATTGTATTGCTTTTGACTTTTGCTGTTATAGGTAAACATTGTTATGAGTATCATTGTACATATATCTTTACACACTTTTCTAATTACTTCCTTAGGATAAATTCCCAGAAATAGAATTGCTGGACTAGGCAGTATGCACATATTAGATTTTGATACATATTGCCAAATTGCTCTCTAGAAAGGCTGAAGCAGTCCACAGTCTCTCTAGCAAAGAATCAGAGTGCCAGTCTTGCTTTCACCCTCCATAGTATGGGCTCTTACCCATCTTTATTACGTTTGCCAAACTCACAAGTAAAAGCTATCGCTGTTAAAGTTACATTTCTTTGATTGTTAGTTGGCATTTGAGCCTTGCTTGCCATCCTCTTTGTGCTTCTTTCTCTAGTCCTGTCCTGCAGAAATCTCAGGTCTGTCCTGGGAATAATAATAATACCCCACAATTACAGAGTGCTTGCTACATGCCACACATTATGTGTGGTTCAGGATTCCTTGTTTAATCTGTAAATTCTATAAGGTAGGCATTATCGTTATCCCCCTTTTACAGAGGAGCAAAGTAAAGCTTAGAGAGGTTCACTGACTCACTTAAAATCACACAGCTAGCCAGAGCCGTCCTAACCCTGGCGGTGGGCAGGTGCACCCCCCAGCCAGGGTCCCCTCTCTTCTAGGTCTGTGTTTGAGAATGGCTCCCGCTGAAGTGTCTCCTCACAGGCTTTACTCGCCTACCAGAATGAGCCGTGTGGTTAGAGCCATAGTCAGAGACATCTGTGACCCCTGGCAGCCCCCTGCATGTGTCAGAAGCCCCGACTCTGAAGTCACATCTTGGCTAAGCACCGAGATGTTGCTCTCGAAACATGGATATGAGCCATGGACAAAGCAGGTTTGGGGTAAGGTACATTTTAGTTTTATCTCCGCAGATTAGACCTTTTAACAATAAAAATACTCAAAAAGTTAAAATTCATATTATAAGCCATATTCCATTTCCTCTAGCATAGTGGATACTATTTATATATATTTTTTGGTTGTTACTTGCCATTGTTGTTTGGCAGGCCCGGGCTGGGTTTGAACCCGCCAGCCCAGGTATAGTGGCTGCACCCTAGCCGCTGAGCTACAGGGTGACATTTTCTTACGGCATTTCCTTTTTGTCTTGTCCTACCTCATACGTGGTTTTGATAACATTTCTGCTTTGTTTTCACTATGGTATTTCTCTAAGGTTTGTTTCTGATGGCACAGTGTGTGGTTGTAATACATCTTTTTTGTTAATTAACATATACATATAAATTGGTTTAAAATCAATTTCTTGTTAACTTTGTAATTTTAGTGGGAGGAAGTTGAGGCCTTAAAAGAAGTACCTTGCTCAGGACCAGCAAGTGCAGCCAGCTGTCCCACTTTGTTTATTTTATATGCCCCTGGGCCTTTTTGGTTTTTCATAAAACACAGTGTATCAATGCCTTGAGTTCTTGCCTAGATCAGGTGTTAAAGTTTAACCTTTTAAGTCATTTTCAGAAATCCTAGGCTTGCAACCATTCTGTTTTTTTTAATCACAGTTTATATCGACTTCACTCATTGAAAGCCTTTCAGATTCCTCTGCTCACTCTTCGGTTCAGTGTTCAGCTTCCCATGAGAAGAAAGCACGATATACTTTAATATGTGGCCTTGGATTCAGGGTGAGCCAGTTACGCTGCAGAAACAGCTCCCACATCTCAGTGGCCCTGGCTTATGGCTTCTAACACCCTCTTCACAGATCTTTCTCTTTATCTCTTTCTTGCACCTTTTGAATTTTGTCGATTCTGGAAATTTTGCTTACCCCGGTCCTCTATTTCATTCTTCCGTCTTGGCCCTAGATATTCCAGGGCCAGTGTGTGTGGCTGCAGGCAGATCAGTGGTGCAGTGGTCCCACGCAGGTGTGTTTTATTCAGCTAACATTTGTTGAGCACTCACTGGCGTGGGCTGAGTGCCGTGCTTAGTGTTGTGATACTCAGGTAGACATGGCAGCCATGTCATGGCCCTCCAGGAACTCCGTCTAGGAGAGAGATCTGTGCATACATCGCCAGTGTGCTCAGCGTTGTAGTAGAGGACTGCAGTGGTGATGCAAAGAGGGAAATCACTAACGGTGGATATAGGATCAAAGAACTGTGGGGGATATATTGTTTTAAGATCGGGTATGAGATGGAGCATTTTTTCAATGCTGAAGTGAAATATTGTTTCAGTTGCCTATTACTGCATAACCAAATCACCCCAAAACTGAATGGCTTAAAACAACAATGATTTATTATTTATCATGATTCTATGGGTCAGGAATTTGGACAGGGCTTGGATAGATGATTCTCTTGCTCTTGAGACTTGGCTGGCGTCACTCACCTGGCCGCATTGGTTGGCACCACGACTGGGCTGGCAGGTGGGTGAGGGTTTCACTCACGTGTCTCATATCTTGGTATTCTTCCACACGGCCTTGTTTTCTCTTCCCCAGTGGCCAGCTTGGGCTTCCCGGTAGCATGGCAGGACTTCATATTGGGCATCTGGCGTCTAAAAAAGATGAAACAGAAGCTGCCAGTCCTTTTTAAGATCCTGGGCTTGAAGGTTCCTGAAAGAAGCAACCAGAACTTTGCCTCTGCTGCATCGTGTTGGTCAGCTAGGTCACAAGACCAGCCCAGATTTAAGGGGCAGGAGAGAATCGGAGCTACCCGTGATGGGCTAGCACACACTTACAAATTGACGGTGGTCCCTTTTGGAGATTAGCTGCCACAACACAAAATTGTTGAAGAGAAAGGTTTGGAGGTAATGGGGAGAAAGGTTTAATTACTAAAGGAAGTTCTCAGAGGAGCCAGGAATAAATGATCATACTAATAGGCACAATAATATGTAGTAGTAACTAAAACTAAATGTGCACTTACCATATGCCAGGACTAGAACAATCCCGACAGGATTAAAACAACCCGATCAGGCACAGCTATTAGCCCCATTTTATAGGTGAACAGCCTGATATATAAGAAAGTTAAGTTACATAGTTGGTGACTGAGAGAGGACAAAGTCAAACTCTAGCATATCCTTGGACAGGAAGAACTGCACCTCTGAGACAGGTGGGAGGGATGGAGGGCTGGGTACATGGTGGGTGGATGCACCTGGATGCAGGTAAGGTGTGGGTGGGTGATTCTGCTGAGGAAGTTGATGTCCAGTAGCCTCTTTTTTCTTTCTGAGGGCAGCATGGTCATTGCTAAGGGAGATAGGCAGGAGCAGCGTGGGGGTCTATGAAAAAAGTGGTTGATAATTATCATGTCTGTGGATCATAGGAGGAGGAATAAAGCAGGAGGCTATAGAAGGGTTGTTGAGTGGCCAAGGGCTTTCTGGACCATTTCTGTTTGAGAGTGCTTGCCCTTGGTCCCATGGGGGCGGGCAGCCTCGTGTCAGGGTGGAAAAGGCCCATCACAGGCTGCTCCTAAAGTGGCTGTTTCAGCCCACAATAAGAGTCTAATAGATCTATTTTCTGCCCAGCTGCTACGATTGCACCAGTTTGTCAAGATTTCCCCTGGTAGCTCACAAAGAGCAGCATTTCCACCATGGATTTGAAAACACGAATGCTGAGATCTCCTTGCACAGACCCTAAGAATGTTCTTTGACCTTTAATTGAGTGCTCCTCCTGTGCCAAACTTGAAGAGTGCTCCTAGGACAACTTAGAATGGATTTTATCTATCCAAAGTGGCCTCAGAAGAGACCCAGAAAGATCTGGTCATTGGATGGCCAAAGGTTGTGGGCATTGACTATCACATAGATCAAAGTGAGGGGCAGGTGTTTCCTGCTCCTGGGGCTATACTGTTGATGACCCACGGGGGTCTGTCTGTCGCAGAACCGCGCAGGGAGAGGTTCTGAGGACACTGGGGGGAAGAATGCAATTTGTGTCTGATTCGTCCCTTTTCATTGCCTGTATTGTGTGGGGTCTGCAGCGCCCTGCAGTTTCCTAGCGTCCTTCTCGTCTGTTCCTAGAGACTTTGCTTCATAATAGTTTGCTCTCTTTGCAAAATCAGAAGATGCTGCCACGTGTCTTTCTAATCCTTCTAATCCTAACACTTTTCCTTCAGAAAGTGTTTCTCGAGAAAAGCACATGCGTGGTGGAAAGAACAGCTTTACCCTCAGAGGCTCCCGATGCCTTTCTGTGAGATACCTGCCATTGCTCCAGCGGGGGGTGTTTGGGAGGTTCGGCCCTTTGCTGGTGTTGGAAGCATTTTAGTGTGTGCTTTTGACACATCATTTGCACTAGCTCCTCTGTCACAGAGTTCCAGGGGACAGATTCTATTTCTCTTGGACTCCAGTGGCTCAGTCAGCCTTTGACCAGCTGAAGTTGGGCCTTTGATCTTCAATTCACCCTGTCTTGGAGTAATTTTTTGACATGTTAAGGGCCCAGGAGTCTTCTCTATCTTTTGCCCTCTAGTTCTGAGAACTGACTTGATCCAACAGGCCATGACATTGGAATTGAAAATTGTTAGTCCTGGAGAATAGTGTTTCGAGAAGGGTCACGTCTGACTCAGAGGCACAGTTGCTCTCTGATCATCACAAGTGAGGTTCGGTTCATGAGCAGGTCAGCTCTTAGGAATTTACCAAGTTACAACTCTTTGACAGTAAAATTTGCATAAATTTATAAAGAGATTTGTTAATGGATCCTCTAATCTAGAAAAGAGTAATGTTCCTAACTTAATGTAAATTTAAATAAATTTTAATTATGACCAAAATTGCATGACATTATATCATGTTGAAATAATTGATAACCCGACATCAGGGTTTAACATGATCTGGGTTAGTTTAATTGCAGGCTTTTTGTGGGAAATAAACATAAAGATCCTTTGTTCTGTGTGGTTTGGGCTTCTCCACTGAACACCCCCACTCCCTTTTCCCGGTGGTGGGAACCCTGTTAGTATCATCTTCTTATTCCACAGTGCCCAGCGCAGTACGTTATGGGAGAAGGTGAGTGTGTGAATGTATGGATACGTGGTACTTTTTCCAGCTGCTTATGGTCATGATTAGTGGTGCTCTCAAAGTTTTACTGTTTGTTTAATTGCCATGTGGGAGTGAATTAATAGACACCGATTTTTAGAAAATTCTACATGAGAACTTTTGGCCATAGTGCAAAAACAAATCTGCATTTCTCTAATTGTGTAATTCGTACACTTACCTGGATAGGAACTGTTTCCATACTGCGCTGGTTCGTTTGGATTGTCTTGGGTTATTGTTGTATGATCCTGGGCAAGTAGCTGCCATCACTGTTTGGGGTGGCGAGGCAGAAGCCAGTCCTCTCTGGGCCTGGGAGAGGAAGAATAGCTGGTGGACAGTGGAATGACAGTAAACTGAACCGAGGAGAGAGAAATTGAGTTTTAAATGACTGTCCCAGGCAAGGTTCTGGTCCTGGCAAGTCCTGTCTGTGAGAGCTTCTGAATCATAGAACTTTACAGCTAGAAAGTTGTGTAAATATTCATATGCATGTCAATTTCCACATCTGTGGCCCTGACAAGATGCCCCAGGGCCTGCCACCTTGGGAGCCAGGCTGCACGAGTTGAAGACTGTTCTTTCAGGGCACAGCTAATTGGAAAAAGTTCAGCCTTCTTATTCTGTTTGAGATTCACCTTTTGGGGAGGGAACCTTGGGCTTTGGGTAGGTGCTCATCCCTTGGCCAGGAGAGAATGAGCATCTTGAGAGAAGGTGGTACTTAGATCATGTGCCATGATGGAAGAATAAGACTGGGGGGAGAGGTGCTGAAACAACAGATGTCCACTCTCGTGGCCTGTGCATATGAGTCACATGCCCACTTATGCCCAGCACGTGTACATGTGCACGTGAATAACCACAAACACGTGCATATGTTCCGATGACAACACTCAGGCAGAGTTGAGGAAAGACTGAAATACGTATTCACAGTCATCTTTGCAGAACAATGCAGAACACAGACACGTGAGTCCATAAGGAAGTGTTGTGTGTACAAGTACATAGGTTAATGGTATTATATGCAGAGATAGATATGCAAAGAAATACTTAAATACAGACACACTGTCCGCACCTGTAGCAGAATGCGCGAGCACTTGGAAAGGAAGCCAGGCTGAGTAGAAGAGGTGAATGAAGGAGAGAGAACAAGGGGACCACAGAGATAAGGAGGGGTCAGCAGTGGCTTAGGGGAACCAGTAGGGTCCGTGTTACATGGTTTAACAAAGTAGTTGGCTGACATCGATAATCTGACTTTGGGTTTCTGCTTGTGTCCTTACTGATGGGCCTCTTGGCTCTGTTTCTTGCCAGTGTGTTCTCTAAGCTCATCTGATCAGAAGCAGTGTGATGCTACAGGGGACGATGTCTCTGGTTTGTTAGGTCTTCATTTTCACTAATCTGTCTGCAGTGGTGAAATAGCCTCTTACCTGCTTTTCCTGCCCCACTGCTGCTTCTCCCCCTACCATGCTGCTCTGGCCACGTGGTCGTTCCCCCTGTGGGGGCTGCACTGAACTGTTGGCATGCCTCTGTGCCTCTGCGCACACTGTTCCTTCTGCCTGGAATCCTCGTTCTCTTCCTCATTCGCCTGATTCTGCTCCTCCCTCCAAATCACCTCCTCCAGGAGGTCTTCTAGTGACCCCATTGTGCCCTTATAGAGCCCTGACACTGTGCTGTAATTGTTCCTAATTGTCTCCTTGAGGGCAGAGATCTTGCCTATTCACTATTTTCACCACCTAGCATTGTGCCTGGCTCAGAGCAGGCTCTCAATCGATGTTTGTTGAATTGCTTAATGGGCAGCTGAAGGGAGGAATGATTCTACGAGTGAGCAGTGGAAGGTATAAATGGTTGAATGAGCCAGAATAAATAATGCCTTGGTGAATTCAGTACTGTGTGGCTTCTCCCTGGACTTGTGAGCTGCTTCATAAAACTGGGCTTCCTTTTTTCTTTTCTCTGTTCCTTGCCTGCTTTGTCCTCCTGAATCCTAACTCAAAGTGCTTTGTCTGTCTTGGCTTGAGGAGTCACCTCCATGTGGTTGGACTTCAGAACTTCATCTACATCCCAGATCTAGTCCATGAACTTAAAGAATGATTCGTTGTCATTTTAAACTCAATACTGTCAATGTCTGAGTTTGCTGCATGTCGATTTCTTCTCTGTTGGGATTAAAAAAAAAAAGTTTGTGTCTGATTATAAATGATATTCATTTTTATAGATTCTTTGGAAAATGTAGAAACATATTTAGAAGAACATAATCATCTTCATTTCTGCCACCTAGCAGTAACTATTACATAAACATTTCGATGTGGGGGACAGGCGGGGTGGCTCATGCCTATAATCTTTGCACTCAGGGAGGCCGAATTGGGTGGGTTGCTTGAGCTCAGGAGTTTGAGACCAGCCTGAGAAATAGCGAGACCCCATCTCTAAAAACACAGCCAGGTGTTGTGGTGGGCGCCTGTAGTCCCAGCTGCTTGGGAAGATGAGGCAAGAGAATTGCTCCTGGGCCCAGGAGTTAGAGATTGCTGTGAGCTGTGATAGCATTCTTCCGAGGGCAACAAACTGAGACTCTGTCTTAAAAAAAAAACAAACCCTCAACACCCCAAAACACCCATTTTGATATGCATCTTCCTGGCCTTTTAAAATGTATATACAGGGTGGATGTAAAGTTTGGGTGCAATTTAAAGTTACAGTTATTTTAAATTACACGTAAACTCTGTAATAGACTTTTTTACAAAATGGGATCATATAATTTTGCATCTTGCAATTGTGTTTTTCCATGTCATCATGTATTTTTAGAAATACTTTTAACAGAGGTGTTTGGCACACTTTTGTGTGTGGGACCTAACCACAGAGGGACTCTCCCTAACACAATCGAATATTTTGACCTGGTTGTTTGTACCCTCACATTAACCTGAAATAAATTTACTTAAAAAATATTTTTAATGGACGCATATTGATTTGCAGAAAAGAACATTTAAGGCCTTTTATTATTTGGCATCTTATTCATAACTCATGCATGCAGTTGTTTACACGCCATGGTGAGGATGAGCCTCTTTGAACATGGATCTTTGAGCTTCTGATTTATTTCTTTTAGGGTAGGTTTATAGAAGGAGAAAAATTGAGTCAGAAAGGATAGACTTTAAAGGATAAAAACCCTGTGTGGGTGTGTACATCAGAATGCTTCCCAGAATAACTATTCTAAAATATGTCCTGTGTTGGGGGGGTTTAGAAATAGATTTATAGTTTGTGTAGTTCAGCAATTTCCAGAAACGGAGTACCTGAACTGTTGTTTTTCCCAGCCCTGTTGTCTTTTTGTCTTCTGTCTCATCTCTCTGATAGGTGAACTTGTGTTCCTATAAAGGAGTCTCTGTCCCACGCAGGAAGACCTAGGGCCTGGACACCAAGGTGGATGGCAGGAGGAGACTTTGCTGGCACTGTTGTTTCCTGAGGGGCCGATGGTGTGATCTTGTGCAAAAGGACCCGAGCTGGAGGGACTCAGGGCTCCTTTTAGGAGTCTCAATAATGGAAGTCTGCTCATCTTTCAAATCTCAAGCCAGACTGTCTTTGCTTTTCCCACTTTGAATTATAGTGATTTATTTTTAAAAGTTGTGGTAAAGTACAGGTAGCATACAATTTTATCATCTTAAACATTTTAAGTGTACAGTGGCGTTAAGCACCTTCACCTTGTGCCTCATCACCTCCATCCATCTCCAGAACTCTTTTCATCCTGAAGAATCAAACTCTGTTGCCACCAGTCAACAACTTTCCATTTCCTCCTCCACCCCCGAGCTCCTGGCAGCCACCATTCTGTCTCCTGGGTACCTCCTGTGAGTGGGATCAGGCAGTGTTTGGCGGTTTGTGCTCTGTGGCGCCTTTCACTCAGCATAATGGTCTTCAGGTTTACCCATGTCGTAGCGTGTGTCTGAACTGCCTTACTTTTAAAGGCTAAGTTCTGTTGCTTATTCATTCATTGGCCAGTGGACACTTGGTAGGTTGCTTCTGCCTTTTGGCTGTTGGGAATTACAGTGATTTATGTTTTAATTCTGTTTTTGCCACTGGGCTGTGGACACCGTAGGCCAGGCCAGGGCCCTGTGTGTGTGTGGACTTATGTGAGCCCTGCTGCCCTCCTGTTGTCATTGCTGTCTCCCTGTCCTTCTGGCCCCCCCCCCCCGCTTCTCATCCCTCCTGCTGCTGCTCTTTCCCTGCCTCATCTTCAGTCCTCACCTCAGTCCTCACCATCTCATCCAAGGCTGTTTGGTGTCTTCTGCCCCACGTGAGTTTTCCTGCAGTTCTCACACAATGTCACCCTTTTTCTGAAACTTCAGTATCTCCAAATGGTCCAGGACCCTTTTTAGGAAGAGGCAAAGGCTTCCATGAGCCAGGAGGGCCTGAGACAACATCTAGAGGGGAGACCCAAGAGGAAAACTGACCCTGGCATCATCTGTTGGAGGTGGGCGCTGAGGCGGAGGAACGACCTGGCAGACAGCAGGAGCCTGGCCGCTTCCCCTGGCTGTTGCACAGAGCCTGCACTCTGGCAGGTGGTGGCTGGTAAGGGCGCCAGCTTGTTCAGTAAAACCCAAACTGCTTGTTTTGACGGTTCAGGTCTCCTGTTGTCCGACCCCACTCCTCACCCTGTCTCCCAGTGATGTCGCTGTGGGAACACCTCGAACTGCCTCCTCTGTTTCAGTCCTGCCTCCTGGGGCTGTCTGCATTCTTTCTTCAGCATCTGACTCATGCTGTTTTCCCCACTGGCAGTGCTTGCCCAGGGTCCCCAGCTTTCGAGATTCTGGCCACGTTCAGCGCAAAGTTCACTTCTTATTTTTACTGATGGAATTAAATTGCTTGAATGCACTCTGTTCTTTTAACAGTTTTTGTCTACGACTGGCCGTTCGTTTGCTCTTGTTAGGAGTGCAGTATTCTCTGTATTGTTACTCTAGCATTTTATGTGCATGTCCTCCCCTCCCTCTCTAGCTTGCTCGCCCCTTGCTAGCATTTTGCATGTAGTAATATTGCTGTCGATTATCAACACGTTTCATCGAAGATAGGATGCCACTGCTAGTGTGGGGCTCCACTTCTTTTCTATACTCCTGAGAAGGAAAAAATCATGAAGAGAAAACACTACCATTTGTACTGTGGCACACCACTGATTGTCAATGTATCCTGATTTCAGATATCTTAAAATGTGAACAAAAAGGTCATCAAATGGGTGAATTCTAATAGGTATTAAATAAATGCTTGTTTAGTTTCTTTTGGTTTTTGTTTGTATTGTATGGAAGATAGATGAGAAAATTTATACACATTGCAGGAAAAAAGCCTTAACATTTTCTTTCTTTCTTTCTTTCTTTTTTTTTTGAGGCAGAGCCTCAAACTGTCCCTCTGGGTAGAGTGCTGTGACATCACAGCTCACAGCAACCTCCAACTCCTGGGCTCAAGTGAGTCTCTTGGCTCAGCCTCCCAAGTAGCTGGGACCACAGGCACTTGCCACAATGCCCAGCTATTTTTTGGTTGCAGCCATCGTTGTTGTTTTGGCAACCAGGCTGGATTTGAACCTGCCACCTTAGGTGTATGTGGCTGGTGCCTTAGCCACTTGAGCCAAAGGTGCTGAGCCAACATTTTATTTCTTTTTTTTTTTT
>NW_003852444.1:5777289-5785977 GCF_000181295.1 Otolemur garnettii
GGCTGGATTTGAACCCGCCACCTTAGGTGTATGTGGCTGGCGCCTTAGCCACTTGAGCCACAGGCGCCGAGCCAAAACAGGAGTGATTCTGAACAGAATTTGAAGCAATAAAATTTGATCATATCTGATCCTAAAGAGTGGCTGACTCAGTTGTCCTTACTGAAGAATTCTCTGTCACTGTTCTCCTTAGACTCCTCCTAAATATTCAGCCTAGCTGTCTTTGTTCTTTATTTGCCTCAAGGCCTTTCCTTCTCAGGCTTTCTTTTTTATCAATTGGATGTTACTTAGCAAGGTTTCCCACCCATTTGGGATCCTTGTTTTAAGGGATCTATCTACCTTCTAGATAGAACTTTGGGGTCTAAAAATCTTCTCAAGATAATCATCAAGTAACAGAATTAATAAAAGTAAGAGCTGGTGTCTCTAATACCAAATGGAAACTTAAATGTATGAGAAAGACATTTTTTAGACTGGATTATAAATATTTTGCTGTAGAGGATCTAGTAGGGGATTATACATTAGCAGTTGGTTAGAGCTTCAGGCCCTGGGACTCCGCATCAGCAGTTTACAACTCCTGCTGCTAAGCTGTTAATGTCCTTTATGAACATTGTTTGATATGTAGGGTCCTCAGTTTATTCCTGGGAGGTACATTTTCCCTGGGTTTTGCTAGTTGAGAAGAGCAGGAACAAGATAGCAAGTTTGTTTTTATGCACTGCCAACCTGTTTACCCTCAGGGGGCTTGATTGTTAGAATGCTCACTTGCCTTAGCCTGATTTTTTTTATGTTCCTAATTTTGTTCAGACCTAGAATCCTGAGTTCTTATTTTTCTAGATTGCATTATTAATAATTATATTAATAACTGGCATTGTTTTTGAAAGTTTGCCACATTTTAGTCCAGGTGGCTCTTGACCTTGTGCATGTTATGGTCACCTGGGAAGTTTTAAAATTCCAGCCCACCAGCCAGATTAAGTCAGGATCTCTGGAGGTGGGATCCCGGTATCAGTAAGGTGCTGTGGGTGTGAAGTACAGCCAGAGTTAGCCCCTTCCCTGTGCTATCTCATTTAATCCATGGAAGGACCCTGGGAGGTGTGTGTTCTTTTCCTCATTTTATAGAGAGAAATACGGAGGATAGGAATGATGAGGCCAGCATTCGTGGAGAGTTCGGTCTAGTCTGTCAGATTCCAGAGGCCATTTCTTTCAGTATACATCAGTTATGTGCTGCAGCCAGACTGTTTGATTAAAAGAAAACAATTGCATTTTGCGATATTTATAAACATAACTCTTCCATGGCTATTTATGAAGGGCTTTTAAATTCCTGGACGTTGTGCAGACATCTAAAGCCTGGGTAGAGTTTTGTGGTGTCATAGCTCACCACATCCTAAATTGTTTGGCTCAAATGATCCTCTTACCTCAGCCTCCTGAGTAGCTGGGACTACAGGTACCCACTGTAATACGTGGCTCATTTTTCTATTTTTGGTAGAGACAGTGTGTCCTTCTTGCTCAGGCTGGTCTTGAACTCCTGAGCTCAAGGGATCCTCCTGCGTTGGCCTCCCAGAGTACTAGCATTATGGCGTGAGCCACTGTGCCTGGCCCACGTTAGCATTTCACACGTATGAACTCAGATTGTCCTCTGATGTTCCTAGAGTAATGACTTGTTAAGTTGTGTGTACTTGATTAAAATCTGTGCTCATTTTAAGTCAGTTTTGAAGGGAAAGCAAGTGTCATCATCTAACAAGTGGGTTTAGAGCATAAGCCAGTGAAGTTGTTCATCTGGGAGCAGTTGGCTGAACTGTGAAGGTGGACATGAACACGGTCTGGGGCCAGCCTAGTGTGTGCAGCCCTTGCAGACAGAAAATGCAGGGAGGGAATAGCAGCTCTGCATTCAAGGAAACATTCAGGGAAGGGGAAGAAGGGGAAAAGAATGGTGGGTGTGGCTACAGGGTTAAGGAGAAACATGCTTGAGAGGGGGGCCCTAAAGAAGCGGGAGAGGAAGGTGTGAAAGAGGGCAGAGTCCTTGAGCCTTGTGTTGTGTGAGTTTGGGATTCAGGTTACTCAGAAGCAAGGGTGAGTAGGTGGAGGAGGAGAGGGGCAGACTGGGGATGGAGGAATACATACGGAGCTGACTGGTGACAGAGCAGGGCTGAGGTGAGGGTGAAGTGGCCTGGGACCTCATGTGAGATGGCGCTGATAGCCTCAGGAGCAGAGGATAGAGGATCTGATGAGAGTGTGAGGTTTCAGCCCCAGGGGAGGCCCAGAGTCCAGAAGCGACAGTGAGGAAAGAGCTCCTCAGCTGTGCCATAAATGTCGAATTGGGCCGGAGCTGGTGGGCTGCGGCCACTTGTGCCTTCAGCAGTGCCTGGAAGCACTGGGAAGATGAGTCCCTTTTTAAGAAACTGAACTCATGTTAAGGGCTGCCCCAAGTGTGAAAGATAAATTGGAAGCGATTATTCTTACACCAAGTAAGTCTTTAAATGCCCAGGGTCCCCAAGACACCTAAATTTAATTCAGATTCCAAAGGTGGTTTCCATGCAGCTTTTCAGTAATTCATCTCATCACACAAGTTAAGGCTCCCAAAGTCTATTCCCCTTTCTCGTGGACTAGTTTGTCTAGAAGGAAGATCGTAGGTAGCTGTTCCTTTTCTGATCAGCTTAGTTGAGTGGCTTTCAAACTATGTTTGGGGGATGTTAGAAAATGTTTTAAGGATTTTGCAAATTTGATGGAAATGTAGTTAATTTCTAACTTTTCCCATGAAAGTATAATATATAATATATGTAAAAGTATTTGTATCACAAGTATACAGCTTGAATTTCTGCAAAGTGATTATAGCCAGCAATGCCAAGGTCAAGAACAGCATTACCTGCCCCTTGGAAGTCCCCTTTGTGTCTCCTCACCGTCACTGTGCCCTGCCCTTCTCCCAGAGTAATGGCTATCCTGGTTTCTAACAGTTGAAATATTAAATTAGAGTGTGCTGGCTGGGCTCTGGTGGCTCACACCATAATCCTGACATTCTGAGAGCTGAGGCATTTGCTTGAGGCCAGGAGTTCAAGATCATCTTGGGCAATATAGTGAGATCCCATCTCAAAAAAAGAAAGCTTAGCTGTGGCATGTTCCTTAGGAGACTGAAACAGGTGGGCTGATTGACCCCCAGGAGTTTGAGTTTGCAGTGAGCTGTGATGAGCTCATTGTACTCTAGCTTGGGCAACAGAGTAAGACCTTGTCTCAAAATTAAGTAAAATAAAAAAAAAAGTAAGTAAGCAAGTAATGCTATCATATATAAATTTTAACACAATAAAGACCACCAAAGTGTTACCTTATGTTGTTGGCATACATAACTTGAAGATGGTGGCGCCGGGCACAGCAGTCTTGAATTGAGGTGTGTTCATTGGTCTTGTGACTTTGTACAAGCTGTCTCTGTTCCTTGCTGGGTTGGCTCAGATGTATTGGCTGGGCTTGGTGTGTGGGACCCACACATGGGTCCCCATGAGCCAGTGTGTCATGGGCAGTCTTGTGATCTGTCATAGGTTCTGGGTGCTCCTGGGCCCTGCATTCATGCTAGAGCATGCAAGTGACTGTTGAGTGACTTTAGGAACTTTTAATCTTAAGGCAAATATTTCCTGGTATTCTTCTTTTAAGCTTAAGCCTGACGAAGTGGTTTAATTGTTAGAAGTTTTTAGTTAGATTTTTTTTTTAGTTGTTAGAAGTTACTATTTTTTTTTAATGTTGAAAGAGGTACTGATGTTTAAAAATTGCAAGTTTCTGTGTTTCTTGACATCAAGCCCGCTTTGCTGAAGTGAGGCAGCTTCCTTTCCTGGAATTCATACTCTTTATTTTTCAAGTTTTACTCCTGGGGCTTCTCTCTCCCTGGCTGCTGTAAGAGGCATTTGTTATTTTAAGAGTCTTCAGATACTGCAAAGTCAGGACTTAAAGAAAGAACTGAGGAACCTGTTTCCTAGCATGTACTGTGTTTCCCCCAAAATAAGACCTACCCCCAAAATAAGCCCTCGCAGGATTTCTGTGCATTTGTTAAATATAAGCCCTACCCCATAATAAGACCTAGTGATGGGCCTGGCTATGCAGCATATCTGCATAGCCACTCCATGCATTTTGGCACGGAGCGGTAAGGAAGACTGGAATACCTTTTATCTCCCACAGCTTCTTTCTCTGAGCTGTTCGCACTTGCCCAGGTGTGTGTGTGGTAACCGTGGTCTCGCAGGTGTCTATTGCACATGTGCGAACAGTTAGGGGAAAGGAGTTCACGCTTCACTAGCACCAGCCCCACCAACAAGGTTGGTTCCCTCTTTCGGGTTCCAGAAGAAGATGACTTAACTGTATTTGAATAAATGTAGATTGTTGTATTATACTTAATAAAAATAAGACATCTCCTGAAAATAAGCCCTAGTGTGTTCTTCTTGAGAAAAAATAAATATAAGACAGTGTCTTATTTTCGGAGAATCATGGGTCCGTTATCTAAATCATGGATCACAAGCTTCCATCCAGAATCACCATATTGTATTTTCTTATTATTTTTAATTATTAATCTTTTACTGAATAGGTCATACTTTCACATGGTTCAAAATGCAAAAGGCACAAAATTATAAAGTGAAGTGTCCTGCTCACCCCATCATCCAGCCAACTAATTCCCCTCCTTGAAGGGCCCAGTGTCTCGTGTAGCCTTGTGGAAACAGTTAATGCAGATACAAACAAAAATACGTGTGTGTATGTTTCCCTTTCACACAAATGACTTAACCATGCTCACTGTCCTCTTTTTTTTTTTTTAAATATAACAACATATTGGTACTTAAAGAGCTTCCGTATATTCTGTTATATATACTGTCACTCTAGAATTTTTAAGATGATTTGAATTTGGATGCTTGAGGTCAGGAACATTTTCTCAAAGCCCCCTGCTCCCCAGAGCCTTCCCTCTGCTGCCCTGAGTTGATGTGTGCTACCTGCCTCCGCCCCAAGGAGGCCCCGCAAGCCCTAGCCAGCCTTGGATGCTGACCTGAGTTCTGCTTAGGCTATTCGAAGTGTAGGCCTTTCCGAAGTGTATCTCACATTATTTTTGGAAACGCCATTGCTCTTGAAATCACACTTAGTTGTCTTGCCACCCCAAGAATGTATAAGTTCCTTGTGGTTCTCTTTTTATCTTTCTGTGACACCTGGCAGTCCCCTTGGTCCTTAGTAGATGCTCTGTAAATAAACATGGACTTGATGAGCCCGGATGACTTGACCTCTGTTCACTCAGAATTGGTTTTCCCTTTGAGTGTTGGTTACATATGTTTGTACATAAAATTTTAAGTTTTGCTAATACCTAGTATGTGGCACCCTCCCTTAGTCTGTATGACAGAGGGTTTCGTGTCACGTATGGAGAGTGGTATCTTGAGGACAGTGGGAATGCCATGACATGAAGGAGTGGACAGTGGGTTTGTCACCTGTTTGTTGTCTTTCATTGACATGCGATAGGTGGAGGTGACAAGTGCTCTATTAAGTAGATTTTCAAATTATGTAAATGTTTCCAAGGTTTATATAAACAATTGTCTCTTACTAGACATATGGCGCAAAATGATTTTTTTTTGAGGGGGTGAAGACTTGTGGGCTGAGGACAGTTTTAACAGCACAAACACAAGCACAGGAGAAACGGGAGCTCTTACTCCCAATATGAGCTCTGTGTCAGCCTCATTGTGTCCTAAGACAGTGATCGTACCTGTATGTTTGTTAGGGCTGTGTAACTAGGTACCTCAGTTGGGTGGCTTAGGATAACACAAGTTTATTCCTTCACAGTTTTGGAGGCCGGAAGTCCGAAGTCAGGGTGTTAGGAGGACCGTGCTCCCTGAGGGCTTTAGGGAGAGCCTCTTTTCACCTCTTCCATCTTCTGGCACTTGCTGGCGGTCCTTGGCTTGCAGCTGCATCACTCTAACCTCATGTCTGTCTTTTTCTTGTGTCTTCACGTAATCTTCCCTCTATGCTTGCCTGTATCCATCTCCAAAGGAGCCCTTTGTTATGAAGACATGGTCGTAATGGATTAGGGCCCATCCTAATGACCTCACTTTAACTTGATTGCCTCTGTTGAGGCCCTGTTTCCAAATAAGGTTGCATTCTGAGACAGTGGGTGTTAGCACTCCAGCATCTACTTTGGGATTTAATTCTTCTCATGAGTGTACCTAATCAGATGTGATGAGAAGTTAGCCTCTTAGTCCCAGCTACCTGGGAGGCTGAGGTACGAGGACCTCTTGAGTCCAGCCTGGGCAACATAGTGAGACCCCATCCCCCAAAATTAAAAAAGAAAACCCTGGACCCTGAATATCAAAATTCATCAAGATGATTGGAAGCATAGCTTACATCTCTAGTAAGGAACTCTGGATACATTTGATTTTGCCTTCAGATGTTAGCAAGTATAATTACAAGATTACTTGTTGGGCGTCTCCTTCTCTTTTAAAATTTAGTTTTGTGTATGGTGTATAAGTTTCTTAATGTGAAAACAGTAGTCTGTGTGTATAGATCTTAAGTAAAGTATATATGTGGAAATATGCTTGGGAATGTTTTTATTGGTGGGTTTGTGTGACCCCATCAGTCTGGAGACCATCACCAGGGCTGTCTGAGTACCTGAGTGGGGTCAGGTACAGCCCCACATTTACTAGCATATGGCCTTTCAGGTTTCCCTACCTTTGTAGCTTCAGTTTCTTCATTTGTAAAGTGGGTTGTTGGGGGAGAGTAAGGGATACGATGCCTGAAAAGTGCTTAGCATTGAGCTTGGCGTACAGTAAGCAGCCAATAAATATAAGTTATCCTGGATGTTAATAAGTTAATTTCTTGTGTTCCATGCCAGCTTATTTGATTTAATATTTACTCTTGGGGAAATTGGTCAACACAGGGGCCACAAATTACATAAGAAGCTGAACCAGATGAACACTGATTGTATACTGATGGACTTAGAAACAGTGAGATGGGTGCGGATGGGAAGGAGTTTAATTTTATTCCCTCCTGCTTGGTATGAACACGTTGGTGAATAGAATCCAAGCAAATGCACCTATACCAGTTGGCAATGTGGAGGTGGGGTGACTTGGGGGTTCTTGCTAACTGCCATTAGCCTCTCCAGGCTACCCACTAAAGATGCCTTGAGCCTTAGAGCTTCTCAGTTGGGTGGTCTCCCTGCAGAGTGTCTGGGATTTCCTGAGCCATTACAGACAGTGGGGGTGGGGGTGTCAGGGATTCCAAAGAATGGGGGACCTCTAGATGTTTCCGTATGGGACTGCGTTAGGCCTATTTTTTTTTTTAAGTTAAAATTTTTTTTTAGAATATCATTGGTCTATGAGAGACTTTTCTTTCCCGTCCTTACAGCTAAGGAACAGAAAGAGTAATTGTATCATGACAGTAGAGTCCTTTAAATTCTCACTGAAGATGCCCTCTGTTTCTTATTTAAATATAGCATCTGTAATCAAGAGTCGTTTTCTCTTACAAGCCACTGATTCCTCTGCAGAAATCAACGAAGTCTTACATAACAAGCAGAAAATGTGTTTTAAAGAAAAAGTTATAACCAGTGTTTAACAGCAGAGAATAAAAAACCCCACTCAGTCAGTGTTAACTATGAGTATAATATGTATCATTTGGTTTCAAATTGTTATGATAGACCAGTTAAAAGGAGAAAGGGGAGGTGTTGAGGAGCAGGATAAGAACTTGGTCAATGGGACAGGCAGGCAAGGATTGGAGAGAGATGAGGGTGGGGGAGAGAGAGCAGGGGAGGGGAATTTGTAAATTCAGAGATGAGGGACCCTCCTTAAACACTTTTTTTGGGGGGGCCAGGTACTGACCTAGCCTGTAGATATATTTTTAAATTGCTATATCATATGAAAAAAAATCCTTTATAATCTCATTTAAAAAGTAGTCTTTTTAAAAGATCATTTTAATATACCTAGAAGAAAACATGTTAGCAACCTCGTTTTAAAGTGGAGGTGGTCAGATGGCACCAGTGACTTTATGCTTTAAATACATAAAATTAATAGATGAGGCTCGGCGCCTTTGGCTCCAGTGGCTAAGGCGCCAGCCACATACACCTAAGGTCACAGGTTTGAATCCAGCCTGGGTCCTCCAAACAACAATGATGGCTGCAACCAAAAAAAAAAAAAAAAAAAAGCCGGATGGCGGGCGCCTGTGATCCCAGCTTCTTGGGAGGTGGAAGCAGGAGACTTGCTTGAGCCCAGGAGATGGAGGTTGCTGTGAGCTGTGATGTCACAGCACTCTACCCAGGGGGACAGCTTGAGGCTCTGTCTCAGAAAAAATAAAAAAATTAATAGATGAAATATGAACATAGAGAACCAAAAAGGCTCATCAGTCTCAAAAGTGATCACTCCTGTGGCCCAGGAGTGGTGTAGAGCTGCAAAGCAGTTAGCTGGGCTGAGGTCAGCTTCTGCCAGGTGGAGGGGCTTGGTTTGCACAGTGCGGCTGAGAGCTGAATATGGCAGATGCCAAAGGCTCAGAGCTAGTACCTTAGACAGCAGCTGTCAGCCTGCGCAGATTGGGGTGTTAATGACGAGGTGATTAACACCTTCCTTTCAGTACTCTCTGGGAACGGGCTAGTAGGGCAGGGATGGGATGTTTTGGAGGGGGACTGGCTAGCAGGGCAGGGATGGGATGTTTTGGAGGGGGACTGGCTAGTAGGGCAGGGATGGGATGTTTTGGAGGGGGACTGGCTAG
>NW_003852444.1:5785997-5798145 GCF_000181295.1 Otolemur garnettii
GGGATGTTTTGGAGGGGGACTGGCTAGTAGGGCAGGGATGGGATGTTTTGGAGGGGGACTGGCTAGTAGGGCAGGGATGGGATGTTTTGGAGGGGACTGGGGCAGTGTTGTGTGTGTTAAAATGTGCATTCCTGCCTCCCAATCAGAAAATCTAGGGAGAAGAGGTGATTTTGAGAGCAGGACCACTTTTTGAGAGATGCTGTACTAGTAGAAAGGAAAGTCAGTTTTAGAAAAGTAATAGCTTACCAAGTTAAACTGAGATACGGGTATTTAATTCATACCTAGGAGTTGTTCTATTTGAGTCCTCCAATTGACTAACTTTAAAAAATTTGGCAAAATATGCATACAATTTGCCAGTTTTAACCATTTTTAAGTATACAATTCAGTAGCATTCAGTATATTCACAATGTCACCACTATCTAGTTCCTTTGCCCCCTCCCCCTTGTCCCTGGCAGCCTCTAATCTGCTTTCTGTGTCTGTGGCTTTGTCTGTTCCGGATACTCCCTGTAGAAGGAATCACACAGTATATGTTTTTGTGTGCTCAACTGTCTGCTTGCCCTTAGCATAGTGTTTTCAAGGTTCATCTATGGTGAAGCATCTATCAGTCTTCATTCTTTTTTTATAGTCAAATAATGTGACATTGTATGTATAGACCACGTTTTGTTTATCCATTCATTAGTTGATGGACATTTGGGTTGATTTCACCACCTGTAGGCCATTGTGAATAGTGCTGCTATGAGCATTCATGGTACCTTCATGTGTAAGTTTGTGTATGAACGCCTGTTTTCTGTGTTTTTGCATGGAATTAGTCATGTGCTAATACTGTGTTTGACTTGTTGAGCGACCACCAAACTCATTTTCACAGTGGATGCGCCATTTATGTATGAGAGTTTCAGTTCTCTATATTTTTGCTAACATTTACTTTCCATTTTATAAAATATATCTGTCCTATAGGTATGAATTGGTACATGCTGTTATATTGTGATTTTGATTTGCATTTCCCAAATGACAAATGATACTGAATATCTTCTCACATGCTTGTTGGTGATTATATTGCTTTTGAGTTAAAAGTTATTCAGAGATCTACTGTACAGCATGGTGTTAATAATTACCAATTAATAACAATATATTGTAGCCTTGCAAAATGCTGACAGAGAAGATTTTAAGTGTTCTTACCACATAAAGATAGCCTTGTGGGCTAAAGCATTTATTAATTAGCTTAATTTAGCCATACCACATTGTATATATGTTTCAGAACATCATGTTGTACATGATAAATATATACAATTTTTCAAATTAAAGGAAAAGAATAAAGGAAAGAAATCGTTTTAAGAAGTTGTTCATTTGGGTGGTGGTTTCTTAACACAGGTATGAGTTTTGTGTGCTGTGCGTCGGATGGCAGGTCCTGGGGACACACAGACCAGGGTGTTAGTCCTGCCTCTCTGGCTGGGCTTTAGGCCGACTAAACACTGTGTGCTTTCCTGCCCTGTTGTGAAGTGGGGATGACAGAGCCTTCATCGGAAGGCATTCTGAGACTCAAGGGGCACCCAGAAAGCACCTAGGTGCTAAGGGAGCACTCTGGAATCCTTGTCATTGTTTTCACATATGAGGAAATCTGTTATTGTAGCCCTGCTTCTCTCATGGGCCTGGCAGACCACCTTAGCTTCCGCGGTGGTGGAGGTGGACGGTCTGGAAGGACACGTGCTACTTGCCTTGTGAGGTCCCAGGCAGCCCTTAGTAGGGTGGGGTGGGAGTAGCAGGCAAGTCTTTGGATCCCTTGTATTCCTGGCTTCAGTTTTCTCGCTTCAGGTCCAGCCTCCACCTTACCCTGGCACGTGAAGTTGTGAATGTATTACCAGTCTGATGCCCAGGAAAGCTAGTCCCTGAGAAAGTTCCCAAGCTGAACCTATATCTTGTTGGGGGGCTAGGTACAAGCCCTTCAGTGGCAGCACCCACACGCAGGCAGGGTGCAGAGCTGACCCCGGGAACTAGCCTTATGCTCCCCTAGCTTTGGGGTCCCAGGTGTTACCTTCACTGTTGTTTTACGCTTCCCAACTTGATGGGCGTGTGTTGAGATCTAGTGAGCAGAGTTTTCAAATTGTGAAGCTTTTATTAACATATAGAATTATTTTTCTTATAATTATGAAAATTTTTATGCAGAGCTGTTAAAGATAACACAGACATTTCCTTTGCAAACTCTCAGTACATCTCTCCAGAGAGGCAGTGTGGTACTGTGGCCAGAACAAGGGGTTTTGACAGCAGGTGGATCCGGGATGAGTCCTGGATCTACTACCTGCTGGCCGTGGGACTTGAACAATTAATCTTTGGAGCCTCAGTTTCTTCGCCAATGAAGTGAGAAGTATTGTGGAACACTGTACCTGGCATAGTGGTCATGAGTCTATAAACCTCAAAATTGACCATTTTATTTATTTATTATTATTACTATTATTTTTTTTGAGACAGAGTCTCACTATGTTGCCCTCGATAGAGTGCTGTAGCGTCACAGCTCACAGCAACCTCAAATAATTCTCTTGCCTCAGCCTCCCAAGTAGCTGGGACTATAGGCGCCCGCCACAACACCTGGCTATTTTGTTGTTGTTGTTGCTGCAGTTGACATTGTTGTTTAGCAGGCCCAGGCCAAGCTCGAAACCGCCAGCCTCAGTGTATGTGGCTGGCACCCTAACCACTGAGTTATAGGCGTGGAACCAATAACAATATTTTTTTAATGTGGTAAAGTACACATTACATAAAATTTACCATCTGAACTGTTTTTAAGCATATGGTTCAGTGGTGTTCATTGCAACATTTTTAAGGTTTTCTAATTTGTTTTTTGGAGGTGATCAGCCTCCCTCTTCTTACTGACTGATCCCTGACAGTTGCCCCTGAGGACCGGTCTCAGCTTTCCTTCCCCACTGCCCCATCCCCATTTCCCCTTCTCCATCTTGCAGTGAGGCTGGGCAGTTCAGTGGGGTTATAACTGCTTTTCCAAGCTTGAAAGTTCCCTAACCCCAGGGGAGATATAGGCACCTGTGAGGCTTGGCTATTAATAGAGGATTTCCCAGGATCATTAAATGATTATGCTGATGGCATTAACTAGCCTGTTTTTGGAGGGAGGAAGATTCTTCTGTTCACACAGGTATTTGACTGTTTATTAACACTTCTCTGAATGTGGGATAGGGAAGAAAAGAATTCAGATTCTTTTTTGCTGTTTTCCAGAAAATCTAGGTAAGGGATTTGGAAAGAAGAGGAAATTGAAACTGTTTAACTGTCGCGCTTTAAGGTTATTTTGGTACTTCATTAATCTGTCCTTTGTGAAGGGACTAAAATAAATGTTCTGCTTTGGAGATATTCTGATATTTCTATTTCCTCCTCCTCCTCCTGCATAAGTGTCATAATTTCTAAGATCTACCTTTTTCTTCATTCACTTTCTTTTTGGA
Source organism: Otolemur garnettii (assembly GCF_000181295.1). Taxonomy (NCBI): domain Eukaryota; kingdom Metazoa; phylum Chordata; class Mammalia; order Primates; family Galagidae; genus Otolemur; species Otolemur garnettii. Next base: position 5,789,435 of record NW_003852444.1, read on the forward strand.
ACTTTAAAGTTTGGGGGAGGGAGGCTTTAATACATTCAGAGTCAGTGATTTATCTATAATCTTTTAAAAGTGCAGTCTAGAAATCATTATCTTTGTATTGAATTTCTAATCAGGTGACTTATGAAATGTTCTAACACGGCTCGGCGCCTATAGCTCAACCGGCTAAGGCGCCAGCCACGTACACCTAAGGTGGCGGGTTGGAATCCCCAGCCCGGACCCGCCAAACAATGACGGCTGCAACCAAAAAATAGCCGGACGCTGTGGCGGGTGCCTGTGGTCCCAGCTACTTGGGAGGCGGAGGCAGGAGACTCGCTTAAGCCCAGGAGTTGGAGGTTGCTGTGAGCTGTCATGCCATGGCACTCTACCCAGGGGGATAGCTTGAGGCTCTGTCTAAAAAAAAAAAGAGAAAAAAAGAAATGTTCTAACACACACACAAATATGTTACTGTTTCAGATACCAAATAATTATTATGCTTTCTCTAATTATACCTTTGCGTGTAGGAATATTTTTAATTAATGCTGGCTTTAAAAACCTATCCTCTCTAATGAAATAATGTGTTTAAGCAATGATTATCAGTAATTGCCTAATCATTAGGTGAAGACTTGGTAGAAAGCCTTGTATGATGGAGTAGGCTGTCACCTCCTGTGCCCCTGATAATCTTCAAGTAGGGGACAGCCAGAAACTAGGCATCTCCTGCTGAGATGCAACAGGCAGTCGAAAGGACCACCTAGAAAGTATTTTGCCAAAAACATCAGTCCTGAATCTAATGAAACCTCTTGATCTAACCACCAGTTTATAGGAAATTTAAAAGAACCTATTAAATTGACACTGTGGGAATATAGTCAGTCAAATAGAATGTGGGCTGTTTATAGGGATAAATGATCTTTCTTTAATAACTGAATATCGAGAGCTTAAAAAGAGAAAAAAAGAAGAAAACTGTTACAAAGTAAAAGAGACTTAAGAAACTCATGAACCAAAGCAATGCATTTACCTTATTTGGCTCCTGATTTGAAGAAAGTAGTTGTACAAATGTATAAAAATATTCTGAGGCCATCCAGGAAATGGGTAAGTAGATGATATTAGGATAGGGTGACCAGATTTTAACATCTGTAAGGCGGGACAACATGGCGGGGGTGGGGTGGGGTGGGGGGGCAGGGGATGGGGCAGGGCAGGGCCTGACAACAAGGCAAACTTTGATAAGCAGTTCTCGATAATCACTTCTCAGCAATTATTTATTACAGTTTAACATTATAAAATTAACAAAAATAATATAAAACTCATATTCTGGCGAAATAGCCATATGGCGGCCGAAAACTGTATATTCCCTTCTTGTTCTCCAGCCCTTTCGTGCATTCTTTCTAAAAGTTGAAACTTTTTTAAAACGCCACGGGACACGGGACAAATTGTTGAAAAGTGGGACTGTCCCGCCAAAATTGGGACGTCTTGTCACCCTATATTAGGAGTTATTTTTAATTTTGTTGGATGTGATAATTATATTGTGGTTGTGATTTTTTAAAAAGTCTTTATCGGAGGTGCTTGAGTATTATATTTATTGAAATGAGTGATATCTGTGATTTGCTTTACTTTTATTTGGAAAAAAAAATTGATGGGGTTCAAGCTGGGCAATGGGTTCTGGTCTTTCAACTTTTTCATATGTGTGAAGGTATCATAATGACAAGTTAAAATTTTCAAAATTAGTTTATTGGTAATGTTTAAGCATTTAATTACAAATAGAAAAAACAAATAGAGAACTCTTCATATTGGTGAGACTTCAGTTTTAGAAAATTGCCTTTTGGCTTCTTTGTACATTTTATCTGGTTAGTTTCTTGGCAAATTAGTAGTTATATTGACATCATGTTGTTCCTCATCCTGAAGTCCTGTGGTGCCCTCTAATAAACGAAGAGAAGTCATAATTATAGATACTTAGAGAGTTAATTCTATAGATAATTGCTAATCAGTAGGCTCTTCATACCAATAAGCAGGGAGAAGACGGGGTTTGGGTGAGATTGCCAGTGAACTGAAATAAATTATGTAAGGATAAGGGTAATTTGTGTGCTTGATGAAATTGGGTTATAGAAGTATATGCAAATACTCTATTTGGTATATGTCTTAGTCTGTTTGAGCTGCTATAACAAAATACCTTAGACTGGGTAATTTATAAACAACACAAATTTATTGCTCACAGTTCTGGAGGCTGGGAAGTCCAAGATCAAGGTGCCAGCAGACTTGATGGTGTGTTCCTCAAGGATGGTGCTTCTGTATGTCCTCACGATCACTGTGGATGTGAGGTTTCAGCATATGCATTTCAGGAGGATGCAAACACTCAGACCACAGCAGTACGATTGCTAACAGTGACAGAACGCCCTTAAATGAATGTTTCACTGTAGGGTTTGAAAGTCATATTCTGCTCCCCACCCCACTTCCTTGATGGTATCATTTGACTTCAACGATCATCTTTATGCAGCTAATTACCAATCTGTATCATGCAGCTAATTACCAATCTGTATCCTTGGCCCAAATTGCCCTCGTGGGCCCTCGAATCACGTTTCTATCCACCCCTAGTTGGCTCCCTGCCTTCCATGTGAGCCTCACGGGGCCAGGCTTGCCTTTGTGGTCTCACATGGTTTTCACCAGCCATTATACCTGCAAGCTCTTTCCTGCTTCAGACTGCTGCACACACCATCCACTGTGCCCAGACAGCCTTCCTCTGTCCTTCTCTCTTGGGTCCTCCTCCTTTCTCCACCTTCCTGTATGTCATTTTCCATCACAGCACCTTGCTCAGCTGTAAGGTCATGAGCAAGGGACCTTTCCATCTTGGTTAACCCCTCATACCCTGTGTTTAGCTCACATGGTTGGTAGATTTTTGCTGGACGTACGAATAAATGAATGGCCATGGTAGACTGTGGGCTGGATGTGGGAGACAGACTGATGAAAGAACAACAGGCAGTAGCTGACAGTCTACCTGGGGAGGCAGAGGAGTGCACTGGGAATATGACTGAGGGGTTAGGAGAAAAGCACAGGCTGGGATCAGGGACAATGGAAAAAGGGACTTAACTCCGGTGGTTACAGGAATTATGGGAAGAAGGAGGGGAGGAGCCTTTGCAAAAGTACCTCCATGAAGGAGCACGCAGGGAGGCTGCAGTGCTGGCTGGTATGAGCAGGGGATGCCGGCAGGACAAGGTGGGGACAGGGAGCTGAGGATTCTTGTCTATCAGCTGGGGCTTTGGTTTTCTGAAGGCCAGGAACCACTGAAGGATTTAAGAGTGAGGTGACATGGTTGGATTACTTTTTTTTTTTTCTCCTTACATAGATCTCAGATTTACAGTATACAGCAACAGTTTGATCAGGTCAGCATGTTAGAAAACTACAGATGGATTGGAGGGGCTGGAGGAGGCTCCAGAGTTTAGGGTGGGAGGAGATCACAGCATAGACTCCTTCTGGTGGCTTGGAACACACACCTCTGTTTAGGGATAGGACAGATTATTACAGCATTTCTCAGCATGGCTTATCATGGCCCCCAGGCCCATAAAGTGGGTCATCACACACATTTAGTGACACAGTCTGCACAAGGTAGAGAATTGTCATGCTGGAGTTACTACCATCCTTTGCACTCAGGCCTTGACACCACTCAAGGAGCACTCTAGAGGCCATCTAGAAGGTATGTTCAAATGCTCTGGGTGCTCTTGAACCAAACTCAGAGTGAGTGGGGGAATAGGCCATGTCTGCAGTCTCAGAACATCCCTGCCTGCTGCATACAGGTGTGCTGGGAAGCCCTTCTGCCATGGGCAATGTGCTGCTCCAGATTAAGTGGTGGCTGAATGGAGGGAGGGATGTGAGCCGTGTTGGCACTTGAAGGACCTGGCCGCGAGCAGGAGTTAGTCATTGGCAGAGAGGGGAAGGTCGAGGTTTGTAGGGGTCTGCTCGGTACTCAAGTGGCTGTCGACTGGGCAGTTGGAACTGTGACTCCAAATCAACTTCGATTTTTAGTTCTGTCTTGCCCCATCCATCCCACCAGCAGTTGGGTTTTAATTCATTTGGTCTCTGACTTGGAATTTGTTTGCCATTCCCTTTGCTGGCCTGATTGAATGCCTCGCCCCATCGCCTGTGTGTATCTGTGAGCGCCATGGAGCTCTCTGTTTTGTACTTCTCTCAGCTCTGCTGGGTTGATTTTTCTGCAGGATAACTTTGATTAAAAGGCTGCTTTGCTCAAAATATCCAATGGCTCCCCATTGTCTGCTACTGTTCTCATACTCCTGAGCCAACTTCTCTAGCATTCTCTCCAACTAAGTGGAGCCACTAGTTTGTCATGCAAACACATCCCACTTTGTCCAGACTTGGTGCCTTTGTCCCTCCAGCCAAAATGACCTCTCTCTCTCTCTTTTAAGCCTCCTATTCCCTTGATATCAAACATGAGCTTAATTTAAATCTGAATTAAGGAATAGGCTGTTTACTGTTTGTTGGAATTAGACCCCCCAGTGAGGCTGTGTGTCTCAGCATCCTTTGTTACAGGTATGTGCCTTGGTGTGGACGTTCATTGCTGCAGGGAGGGAAAGTGCCTTATCATGCTTAGTCATGGGATGGCCTGTGCTGCTCTGCTCCGGGTGTAATTGGAGACAGGAGATTATCTGGGAGCTGATGGTGTCCTTTTCCCTGTTGTTATGGGACTGTGTTTTGAATTATTTTAGAAACAGATGGCTGATGGGGAATTTTTTTCTACCTTTGTTCTTGGTGAATTGAGTATTTAGTTTGTTTTGGTTACTTAAAGTGCTGACAGCCTTGCTTTCTATCTAGGTTGGTAAAAAAAGATTGCATTTTGTATAGGAAAGAATAAAACACAACAAAGTGAAATAGAACATCTTCTAATGAATACTCTGTACCCTGCCTTGAATTAAAGCAGCATTTTAATATCCTTATCTCCTCAAATGAGAAAATCATGCAGAGAGAGACTCCCTAAATCACAACATGAAGCCTATACTGATGTTTTAAGTATACTAATATGAATTTTTAAAAAGCTTTTCGGTACCATTATTTCAGTACTATTGGGTGGCATTCGTTTTCTGAGGTTCTACATGAGTTCTCTTCATGTTTTGGTGAGGTCACTAGTTGTTATCTGTGTCCCCATCACTAGAAGAGGAAAGGAAGGTGTGACTAATTACAAAGGATTTTCCCAGAGGAACTGAGCAAGTTGAAGGTGGAACAACATCCAATTTTGTTCTCTGTGGAATATTCTGGAGATGTTGGCGCTGTTGTCCACTCCCTGGATTATATTGTATTATGTCAGTGCTAGAGAGCTGTGCTTTTTATTAGCTGAGATTTTTCTAATGAAAACGGCCCACTACTGATGTACTGGCTATTTGTAATTTTGGAAAATCACCTTTCTCTTGCTGGGGAATCTCTCATTCTGTGAGGGTCAGAGGGCCACAGGGTTGATGGGGCCATGTGGCATGTGAGTTAGGCTTGGCCTAATCCAGACACTCCCATCTGAATTTCGATTTTTTAAAAAATTTCAGACTAATATATAGGTACAAGCGATGAGGTTAGTCCAAGTTGTATTTGAGCCCTTTACCCAGGAGGTGTACTGTGTACCCTTGTATTGTACCTGTTAGGTGATACTCCTAAGTAAAGTATTGTAAGAATGGAAAAGCAAGCATCCCGTGTACTCAGTACTAACATGAAATTAGTAGGGGAGCAACTGCACACCCATACAAGAAAAAAAGAAACACAAATTCGAGTGATGGGGAGCGGGTAGAGAGGAGGAGGGAGGGGATTCGGATTTCGTCTTTTGAGGGGAACAACCTTGAAGCAGAGGAGTGGAGAGTCCATGGGCAGCTGTGCCTGGGGCAAACCCACCTGTGACGTTGTCATAGACTCTTCCTGCAGCCAGACTCCAGTGGGCTTCTCACGGGCCCAGTTTCTCTTGGCTTGTGCCTGCCTTTGAACTTGAGAAATAAAAATAAAATCCTGGGCAACGCCTGTGGCTCAAAAGAGTAGGGTGCCGGCCCCATATGCCGGAGGTGGTGGGTTCAAACCAGCCCTGGCCAGAAACTGCAAAAAAAAAAAAAAAAAAAAAAATCCCAATCCCCCCTACTAGCTGAATGGACACTCTCTTGGCCAAAATCCTAGAGAAACCTTAAAAATGGAATTCCTGGTCACTGGAGGATGGCAGCATGGACACACCTACCTGTAGCTTGTACCCCTTCCCTGGGTAGCTCCTATGATGCTATCTTCCATAAGGGCTAAACAGAAACCAGCCCTTTGGGAAGACTTGCTCTGGTACTGATTTCTGCTAAGCTTGTGACTGCACTGCCCTTCACAGTTTTGATACAGCCACCCGCAATATTCCTTCCAGAGCGACCACTGACTCGGGTGGTTCTGGTGAACTTTTGGGAGGCTGTGCACTGAAAGCCTTTGTGGCCTCTGCTTCTCGTTTGACATTAGAGGGCCGAAACTCCACCGTTGGCTTGTGCTAAGGCTGCCAGTTTTTGGACATGTGGCGCATTAAGAGGCATGAAGCTCATTGACGCATCGGCATGTTTCTCCTTTTGTGAATACTCATAACTCCTCCTTTAGCTTGTTAAATGAATGTATGTGGTCATCCCACTCGGCATAAATTCATGTTCCCTTTACTTCTCCCTCCAAGTGCCTGTTCCGGCTTCTGTTGGGAGGCTGCACTTCTAACTTGCCACAGTGGCCACCACAGGCTGCAGCCCTTTATGGGAAATAAAGCTCTTCTTTACAAATTTGTGAACCACGTTATCCTTCAGTTGACAAACCTGAGTCTTCTGGTTATTCTCTGGACCCTCTGATGTCCTCCCTTTGAATTTCCCTCCTGCTCGTGCAGCGAGAGTTGTTTCTGTTGCATAGCGTTGTATAGACTCCTGCTTGAGAAGTCAGGTATCAACACTCATTTCTCAGGGTGATTTTCAGGTACCCTATATCTTGTTAGCAGACAAGGGAACTCTTTTTTGTTCTTGTCTGGAATGGCCATCAGAGCTTTTAGATGTGAGAGAAGACGATGGCTTGCAGTGGTGTATTAGAACTTTGCTGTTCAGACTGTGAGCCACACCCATGTAAGACAGCAAGCCACTCAGTCCATAAATGTGTGTGTTCTGACTGCTCCACCGGCTGCTCCCTCATCTCTCTTTCTCTCCCCAGACACCCCTATTCCCTGAGACAATAATATTGAAATTAAGCCAATTAATAACCCTATAGTGTTCAAGTGAAAGAAATAGTCTTATGTCTCTCACTTTAAACCAAAAGCTAAGAATGATTAAGCTTGGTGAGGAAGGGATGTCAGAAGCCAAAATAAGCCAAAGCTCAGCCTCTCCCACCAAATGGCCAAGTTGGGAAAGCAAAGGAAAAAGTTGTTGACAGAAGTGTAAAGTGCTACTGCAGTGGACACACCATGATAAGAAAGTGAAGCAGCCGTGTTGCTGACATGGAGAACGTGTGACTGGATAGAAGATCAAACCATCCACAGCCTTCCCTTAAACCAAAGCCTAATCCAGACCAACACCCCACGTCTCTTCAATTCTGTAAAGGCTGAGAGAGGAGAAGAGGCTTCAGGAGCAACGTTTGGAGCTAGCAGAGGTTGCTTCATGAGGTTTAAGGAAAGAAGACATGCCCATAGCATAAAAGTGCAATGTGAAGCAGCAAGTGCTGATGGAGAAGCTGCAGCAAGTTACCCAGAAGACCAAGATTTTGATGAAGGTGGTGGCACTACACAGATTTTCAGTGTAGACAAAACAACATTCTAGTCTAAAGAAATGTTATCTATGACTTCCCTAGCTAAAGAGGCAAAGTCAGTGCCTAGCCCTTAAAGCTTTAAAGGACAGGCTGACTTTCTTGTTAGGAACTAATGTAGCCACTGACACTAAGTTGAAATCAATGCTTATTTGCCATTCCCCAGGGCTCTTCAGAATTATGCTAAGTCAGCTCTGTCTGTGCGCTAGAAATGTAATAACAGAACCTGGATGTTAGCACATCCGTTTACAGCATGGTTTACTGCCTATTTAAAGTCCACTGTTAAGACCTACTGCTCAGGGAAAGATCGCATGGCTAATTCATGGTACACCTGGTCACCCCAGAGCTCTGATGGATGTGTACAAGGAGACTAATGTTGTTTTCATACCTGGCAACACACATTCATTCTGTAGCCAATGGACCAAAGAGTAATTTTTACCTCATAGTCTTATTATTTAAGAAAAACATTCATAAGGATGTAGATACCGTATATAGTGATTCCTCTGATAAATCTGGGATTCACCATCATTCCAGATGCCATTAAGAGCATTCACAATTCATGGGAGGAGGTCAAAATGGCAACATTAATAAGAGTTTGGAAGAAGTTGATTCTAATCTCATGACTTTGAGGGTTTCCAGACTTCATGGAGGAAAGAACAGCAGATGTGGCAGAGGTAGCAAGAGACCTAGGGTTGGAAGTGGAGCTTGAAAGTGTGACTGGATTGCTGCAGCCTCACAATCAAACTTGAATAGATGCGGTGTGCGTTATTTTATTTTATTTTATTTTTTTTGTAGAGACAGAGTCTTACTTTATTGCCCTCGGTAGAGTGCTGTGGCATCACACAGCTCACAGCAACCTCCAGCTCCTGGGCTTAGGAGATTCTCTTGCCTCAACCTCCCGAGTAGCTGGGACTATAGGTGCCCCCGGCTAAGAGGTGTGTGTTCTTATGGACAAGCAAAGAAAGTGA
>NW_003852444.1:5798903-5802991 GCF_000181295.1 Otolemur garnettii
CCTCCCAAGTAGCTGGGACCACAGGCGCCTGCCACAATGCCTGGCTATTTTTTGGTTGCAGCCATTATTGTTGTTTGGTGGGCCCGGGCTGGATTCGAACCCGCCACCTTAGGTGTATGTGGCTGGCGCCTTAGCCGCTTGAGCCACAGGCGCCGAGCCAGTAATAAAATATTTTTAATTAAGGTACATATGTTCTCTAGACATAACGCTATCACATCTGTCAGTGTTTTTCAACCTTTTTTTTTTTTTTTATCTCACTGCACACTTGAACCTATAAACTTCCATGGCACACTTCAATTATGTTGATCAAATAAAAGAGAAAAAAATAGAATATACTTACTTTGCTTTGAACTCCTTTTGAAAATATTTTAATTAGGTTCAGTGCCTGTACCACAGTGGTTACAGCACCAGCCACATGCACCCAGGCTGACAGGTTTGAACCCCACCCAGGCCACCTAAGCAACAATGACAACTGCAACAAAAAAATAGCCGGGCGTTGTGGCGGATGCCAATAGTCCTAGCTACTTGAGAGGCTGAGGCAAGAGAATCACTTAAGGCCAAGAGTTTGAGATTGTTGTGAGCTGTGAGGCCATGGTGCTCTACCTCGGGTGACATAGTGAGACTCTGTCTCAAAAAAAAAAAAAAGTTAATTAATGATCTTTAAAAGTTTTCACAGCACATCACCCCTCCTCTCGTGGCGCACCATTGCAAATCGCTGGCACATGTAATCGTCTACGGTGCAGTGTGAACGTCGCCCTTATCTTTGCTGAGAAGCCCCAGAATCTGCGTGACTCGCTTCATTGTGATACTCACTTCATTCTGTTGGTCTGGAACCTAGCCTGTTATATCCTGGGGATATGCCTGTATAGCAAGAATGCCTTTAAATCAGAGGGAAAAACACAGACAACCCAATAGAACAGTGAGCAATAGAAGAGAGAAGACACTAGAAGAGGCAACGTGACGGGCAGCAAACAAGGCAAAGCTGCTCCGCCTGGTATAACCACGGAAATGCAAATGAAGACTATAAAGCTTCCCACAAGCCACCGTGGAAGTCTTGGGACAAGCATTGGTGAGGATCCGCAGCAATCTGGCTTTCATATGTTGCCAGTGGGAATATAAATTCAGTCCCTTTGAAAAGTTACTTATAGTTGCAGATGAGCATGTCCTCTGACCCAGCATTTACATTCTTATACACACATGCGTGGTACATAATACATAAGGTTGGATAATGAAATTCATGAACTCATACCTGCCGCATTGCTGAGTATCATTATGGTCACCTTCAGAGCACCCCCCTTGATCATCTTGCATGTGCATCAGAAAGTGGGTAAGAAAGTTCCTATTAGAAATGCTTGTAATAAAAATTAGCAGTAGTCCAACTCTCCATCCACGATAGATAAATTTTTATTTGTTCATATGAGAGAATTCATGTTGACGTGAAAATGAAAGCATTGTAACTCTAGGCTGGACACAGCGGCTCACACCTGTAATCCTAGCACTCTGGGAGGCTGAGGTGGGAGGATTGTTTGAGCTTAGGAATTGGAAGCCAGTCCCATCTCTTCTAAAAATAGAAAAATTAGCCAGGCTTTGTGGTGGCCTTGTGAAGCCAGTCCTAGGTACTCGGGAGGCTGAGGTAGGAGGACTGTTTGAACCCAGGAGTTGAGGTTGCTGTGAGCTATGCAGACACTGTGGCACTGTAGCCTGGGCAACAGAGTGAGACTCTTATCTCAAAAAAAAAAAAATTACACCTATATACAACAAAACCCATGGATGAATCTAAAAAGCAATGTGGGGTAAAAATAATAAGTTGCAGTAGCATACATGTTCCATTTTGATAAAGTTTAGAAACGTACAGAGATGAAGACTTTGGGGAAGCATGCATGTGGCGAGACTATAAGACAAGGATATGACAAATTCAGAATGTCCTTGCCATCCCGGGGGGAGGGAAGTCACTGGATATGGGATACACTAGGGCATTACGGGTGAGGGTGTAAGGAAAATACTCTTGTTTTTCTCACACCCAGGTGTTCTTTGCATTATTTGTAACTGATATGTATGTATATTTATAAATAGTATTTCTTTTTTTTTTTGAGACAGAAGCCTCAAGCTGTCCCCCTGGGTAGAGTGCTGTGGCATCACAGCTCACAGCAACCTCCAACTCCTGGGCTCAAGTAAGTCTCCTGCCTCAGCCCCCCGAGTAGCTGGGACCACAGGCGCCTGCCACAACACCCAGCTATTTTTTTTTGGTTGCAGCCGTCACTGTTTTTTGGCGGCCTGCGCTGGATTCAATCCTGCCACCTTGGGTGTATGTGGCTGGCACCTTAGTCACTTGAGGCACGGGTGCCGAGCCAGTATTTCTTTTTCTTTTCTTTTTTTTTTTTTTGAGACAGAGTCTCACTTTATCACCCTGGGTAGAGAGAGTGCCATGGTGTCATAGCTCACAGCAACCTCAAACTCTTGGGCTTAAGTGATTCTCTTGCCTCAGCCTCCCAAGTAGCTGGGACTACAGGTGCCTGCCACAACTCTCGGCTATTTTTTTTTTTTTTTTGGCCAGGCTAGGTTTGAACCCCCCCCCCCCCCCCATATGGGGTCGGCACCATACTTGAGCCACAGGTACCACCCCTGGCTATTTTTGTTGTTGTTGTTGTAGTTGTCATTGTTGTTTTGCAGGCTGGGTGGGTTCAAACCCACCACCCTTGGTATATGGGGCCGGCACCATACTCCTTGAGCCACAGGCACCGCCCCCGGCTATTTTTGTTGTTGTGGTAGTTGTCACTGTTGTTTAGCAGGCCGGGCTGGGTTCGAACCCGCCACTCTGGTGTATGTGACCGGCGCCCTACCCACTGAGCTACGGGCACCACCTACATAGTATTTCTTATCCACTTGGTATTTGATAATAAAAGCAGTACCAGTCAGAGGAGAGGGTAACCTGGTAGAAGACTCTCGGTGTACATTTGGGGTTGGAGAAGGAAAGGGAAGACACTCTTTTCTAAACCAGGGAGAAAAATGAAAGGCAGGGCAGGGGAGGGAGTATGGTGTTCATAATGCCATTGAAAACCTTCTTGAGACAACCTGAGAACTGGAAGGAGAATAAAAGTTTCTGAAGATTTGCTAAGTTAGGCAGTTTAATGATTGGCTAGTTTTTTGTTTGTTTGTTTTTCTTGAGACATAGTCTCACTCTGTGGCTAGACTCTGACATCCAGACTAGAAAGCTGTGGTGTCAGCCTCATTCACAGCAACCTCAAATTCCTGGGCTCAAGTGATCCTCATGCCTCAGCCTCCTGAGTAGCTGGGACTACAGGCGCCCCCCATGATACCTGGCTAGTTTTTTTACTTTTAGTAGAGGTGAGATCTCACTCTTATTTAGGCTGGTCTTGAACTCCAGAGCTCAAGCAATCTGCCCACTGCGGCCTCCAGAATGCCACAGTTGCAGGTGTGGGCCACTGCGCCTGGTCAGATGGGCTACTTTTGTTTTTAGATTCTTAGAAATTCTGAGGGGCTTAGGGATCCTTGTCTTGTAGTAGATTTAATATCCACAGAGAGTTGAGATGACTCATCATGTTTTGGAAACTCCACAGTTTAGCAAAGAAGCAAAAATAGTGGTGCTATTTGGATTAAAGCTTTTTAGAGGTGCTGTCCCCTGGGTTTCCCGGGCCAACCCTCAGAGGAGTTTTTCCCCCCAGTGCTTGTGCCAGCAGCTGTGAGCTGTCCCCAGGTGGCCTGGGGATGCCTCCTAGTACCAAAGCCTTTGCATACATTTCAGTAAACAATTTAGCATGATTTTCAACTAATTTGACAAAACGTGGTGTGGTGTGAAGAGCATTCAGCCGCAGAGAACATGTGAACCTGCCTCCCTGGGCTGGCTCCAGCCCTGTGTGCTATTTTGAGCAAGTCAGCTTAAACCCTTTGAGCCTCATTTGCACCGTGAGGGGGTTGGCCTAGGGGATTGAAAAGTCCATGATTCCATGATTGACTACTCTATTTAGGGATGATTTCCAGATAGAAAAATATGACTTAAAAAAATGGGTAAGAATCCCACATCATCTTGCTTGTGTTAGCCTAAGACAAGTTCCTAGAGATGGCTAGAC
>NW_003852444.1:5803172-5816074 GCF_000181295.1 Otolemur garnettii
CAGGCGCCCGCCACAACGCCTGGCTATTTTTTGGTTGCAGCCGTCATTGTTGTTTGGCGGGTCCGGGCTGGATTTGAACCTGCCACCTTAGGTGTACGTGGCTGGCGCCTTAGCCGGTTGAGCTACAGGCGCCGAGCCATCCTCCTGATGTTTAATCACTGAATTGGTGTGGCCGGTCAGCAGGAGCACAGGCCAGTTCCAGACTGTGACACCCAGCATGGCCAGCACCTGGCCCAGGACAAGGGTGTGGTAGGCACCCTGTAGATAGGAGTCGTGTGGCCTAAATGGCTAAAAGGCCTTGGAGCTGGTGGCTCGGAGCGAGTGGCAGGAGTGGCTGAGCCAGCTGGAGTGGTGCAGGAGCCCAGAGCCATGTCCTTTGCGTGGGTGTCACAGTCTGAGAGGCACTGTCTCACCCCAGCCCTTTCCTCTCTCTGTCCTCAAAGAGAGAACCTTTCACTCTTTAGTGAACAAATGCTTTAGAGCTTGAAAATTGATCTCCAGGGCTTGAAATTAGAGTCCCTGATCCCTTTTATGTGATGAGAGAGACTCACCTGGGTTTTCTAGCCTCTTCCTGAATTAACTACAGAAGTAATCCCCCGTGGCACTGCAGCTGCTGTCTCTTCAGAGTGGCTTTCTCTCTCCTGGGGCTTGGCCCAGAGAGAGAAAGTAAGTAAAAAAAGCATCGCAGCTTGGCACACCTTCCATTTCTTAATAAGAAGTTTTTGTGCCTTTCATTTTCTAGTCAGAATTTTTTTGTTCTTTTGGTCACTTTGCCTTTCCCGTTCCCTGTCCTTGGAATACAGAGTTGATCTAATTCTAACTTGCTCTAGTTACTTGGGTTCATGAATTAGCCCCTAAACGTTGCTTTTCCTTGTTATTTTATCTCTTGCGGCCTGCCAGTTTACTTGCAAATGTGTTTTTAATTCACTTTTTTTTTCCTGAGGTATTACCCATTGTTTTTAATGTGGTTTGGATTTCATCCCAGCTGCAAAAACTTGCTTAGGCACTAGGAGGTAGCAGTTTTAACTATATATTTTTAAGTTACAAAGGTTAAGAGATGGAGAGAAATGCAAGTTAGTGGGGTCTCTATTTTCCAGCAGGGAGTTGAACTGGGGGGTACTCAAGTTCAAGAAGATGGCTCAAGTTTAATGGAGTCTTCAGTAAAGTTGGCAGCAGGATTGAGAAAACGCAAAGAGGATAGCTTGTATTCCTCACTTGTTTCTGCAGATAAGTGGGGCTCAAAGACTTCAGTAGGATTTTTAGCACCTTCTAGTGGAGAAGAAACATTCAGGGCTGTGTAATCACAATCACTTAAATCTGGTAAAACGTTGTTTGCTGGATTCTTCAGATCATCCAAAAGAAAGTCTTCAGAATCTTGAAGTCTTCCTTCAGGGTCATTTAGCGGCACCTCATCTAACTGGAAAAGCGTGGAATTTCTAATGTGTTTTGCCACCTGCTTATCTTTTTCCCCATTGGCTTCAAATGGACTTTTCTTCTTCATTTTTCATTAAACTTATATTATCTATTTCTTGTACAACACCCACACTGAGTAAAGTTTCAGTTTCCCTTGTCATCAAATTTTGAAGTTCAGAATTGGATGGCTCACTGACGTGATCAGAGTCAGAGTTCATTTTCTTCCTAGATAGCAATGACTGTAGGTCATATTAGCTTCAGTACAGTGCATTTGCTTCTCATCCCTGTACAGTACAGTGTTTATACTGAGTATCTGATTTGTCTTCAGTCAATGTTAAATCATTGACTTGGGAAGAAGACACTAACTCCAAAGCAATATTTTTAGTTTCATGTCCAGATAATTCAGTGGTCATTAGTCCTTGGATATCTGGTAAAACCAAATCCAAATCCAGGTCCAGTGAATCTTCACTCATAGATATACTCTGAATTGACGTTTCTGGTTCTTTCCCATCGTTTCCACTTGCTTAATCCACAGATGAAACAAAGTTTATGGATTCATCTTTCAAAGTAGATGAGACACTGTCAAGGAGACTTTTATTTTTGCCGTCAGCCAGCGTATAACCATTTTTTAGTATCTCCACAGCTTGTTTCCTCTTCTCTGGTGGAACATGGAAATCCTGATGAGCACATTTGGAAGCTGAAGCTCCAGATGTGACTGGTAATGACCTTTCTCTATTCAAGTCTACTGTGTAGTTTCTACTCATCAAACTCAAGATAAACTGGAGAATCTGTGTTAACAGCTGCTGTTGCTCACAGTACTTCTGTCTCAGATTTGTCATTTCAAGCCAAAGGGTTGCATATTCCTAACAATGGCGGCAGAAAAATACTTCATAGAAAGCTGCAACAATTAAATCTCTAGGCCAGCGAGTTTACATGAATATCTGCACTTCCATGTCTGGAAGACTACCCCCTGCTGAATCCAGAGTGTCTGGCAGATTTTGGCTAGTTCAGGGTATCTCCTGGGCTGTGGGGCAGGTGTGCTGAAACTGTAACTTTAGTAGAGGCGGAGAGTCACAAGGGGAGAGAGACTTGCCCCATGTTGGAAAGAGCATAGTGCAGGACATGTGCTACTGACCACTGGGGACCGTGGTGGCACTGGCCAGCACCCTGCCTTCTGCTACTGGGTTTCCCTGAAAATAAGACCTACCCCCAAAATAAGCCCCAGCAGGATTTCTATGCATTTGTTAAATATGAGCCCTACCCCAATAATAGGACCTAGTGATGGGTGTGGCTATGCAGCTCTACTCCCCATCTCCCCACTCAGGTCTTGCGATCTGTGAGGCCTGTGGCCAGCAGCATGATTCACTTTAAAAGGGATTTTGCTCCCCATTCAGATCCTATATTTCAAAGATTATATCATAGAGTTTTGAAACAGATAGACAAAATGATGTGTCCTTAGGAAAACTTTCAAATTTATATGATACACAGTTTGACAGAATCGTGATTTTATGAATCTTTCCTTTGTACCATCAGTATTTGTTTAGATTTAAGCATATAATTTCCATTTATTCTTAAATTTGTAAAATTTAAACCTTTACTATAGAGAAGAACAGCTGCTGTGAGTGTAGTCAATATCATGGAATATCATGTTTTTTTTTTTTTTTTGGTCCATGCTTGGAATATGACAGGTAAATAAAAGCATTTAGATAAGGAATCCTAGAACTAGGTTGTATAGAAGACAAATGCCTATTATATTATCATGAGTTGGGCTTGGAGGCTCATACCTGTAATCCCAGCACTTGAGGAGGCTGAGTCAGGAGGATCACATGGAAGTGGGAGTTCAAGACCAGCCTGGGCAACAGAGTGAGACCCCCCATTTCTATAAAAAAAGAAAAGAAAAAGAAATAGTCTCCTTCTTGTTGGGTGATGTTCTTTCTTGCGGGGAGAGAAGGACAGCTTGGCTGCGGGTGCAAGCTCGCTCCTAGAATTGTTTAAAAGCAAGAAACGACTACACACTCTTAGGTGGCATGTAGCAAAATGTCTTTATTTTCTACTCCCTTTTATTGGGAGCTAGTCACGTACACCACATTGATCGATAATCCTAACATCCTTATTTCTTATCTTAAACTATAGAAAAGAAAGAAAGTCCAGGAATGTGAGATAGCCATCATAAGATTAGCCTAAAGAAAGTAAGTCCGGGAAAGTAAGACAACTATCTTAAGCTAGCCTCAGGCTAAAAGAACAATACATTTTCTGACTTCTATTGTTAAAGTTAAAGGTTAGGATAAACAGAGGAGTAAAACCTTTCTCTTTTATGTACTCAATTAAATTTCTGAGAAACTGGCTTCCTGACTGTTTTCTTATGGCTTTGGAGACCCCGCAGTTATGATGGAGTATTTTACTAGACATCATTACGATGGAGTTTTTCTTTTTACTCACATCAACCTTTGAGTCATGTCTTCTGCACAGATGGGCCGTTTCAACCCTTATCTGACAGGCTGACTTTACTACACAGTCAGGGTTACCTGTAAGAGGTTTTCACACCTGGCTTGCAGGCCCCCACCGTGTTTTCCCAGGTAGCTTAGGGTTTCGACAAAAGTGCATAATACTCACAAGTCTTTTCGCTCAGTTCTGGAATTAAAAGAGCACATTTCATTTAATTTTTGTGGGAGTTTACCCCACACCTTCTTGTGTTGTTTATTCATTTTTAAAAGTTGTATTATGGAGAAAGGAGTGTGCTCCTTTTACATTGGTGACTGGGCACAAGTTACCCGGTGACATGGACAGTTTCTATGTAAAACTGCCAGTCAGCAATGTGTTAACTTAGCAGCTGTTCCCTGATTTCGTTTCTCCGAGGCTCAATTTTCAGTTGTCCCAAATTCAGCCTGTTTTATTCCTTCTCCCCTCCTCAGCCTTCAGGTGCTTATAATATAGAATCACTTAGGACTTCTAACATGTTAACACATTGTTAACTGGTCAGCAATGTGTAAAGTAAGCAGTTTATATCTGGTGGAAGTTTGTGACTTTCAGATGCTTAGGGAACCATCAAGAAATACTTTATTTACAGGACTACATATCATTTACAAATTTTAGTATAGACAGACAAAATCTATTCAGAATAGTGTCTGAGCTCTTGATTTCTTATCTCTGCTAGTAAGTCACCAAGACCTCTGGTTGCCCCTCTTTCAGCTTGTATGCAATTGTAAAAGCTGCTTTAATTCCATATTATGTCTTCTGTAAACTCACAAAGTACAGAGCAGTATTGTTCATTGGTACCATCAGTATTTGTTTAGATTTAACCATATGTTTACCATTTACTTATTTGTAAGTTTATTCCTTCTTAGCTCTTCCTCCTGGGGTAATCATCTTGTAGGATACTCTTTTTCAGAAGCTCCTTCACTGAGGGTCATCTGTTGGTGTAACCACTTTTTGTTTGTATTAAAATGTCTAAATGTCGGAGAGTTTTGTTGATTATTTGGGTCTAAGACGTCTAAGTTATTTTTTCTCAGCACTCAGAGGGTTTGTTTCATTGTCATCTGGCTTCAAGTTCTGTGAAGGAGTGATCTGCTGATTTAATTGCTATCCCCTTTTCTCTAATTGCTTTTACAATTTTTATTTGTCTTTGATGTTCTATGGTATCATCAAGTGTATAGATATGCGCTTCAAAAAAATTTACCTTGCTTGGGATTTTGAGGTCTTTCTGAATTGAGTGATTCATGTGTCAGTGCCATGGTGTCAACTTACAGCAACCTCTGACTCTTGGGCTTTAAGCCATTCTCTTGCCTCAACCTCCCAGGTAGCTGGGACTACAGGTGCCTGCCACAACGCCAAACTATTCTTTGGTTGTAGTTGTCATTGCTGTTTGGCGAGCCTGGGCTGGATTCGGATCTGCCAGCTTCCCATGTATGTGGCTGGCATCCTAGCCGCTAAGCTACCAGTGCCGAGCCAATTTTGGAAAATTTTTAGCAAATTGTCTCTGTTCTCTCTATTCTTTCTAAAATGTTGATCAAATGTATGTTAGATTGTCTGAACCTATCTTCTATATCTCTTAACTTCTCTTTTTTCTCTGTTGTTCGGGCTAGAGTGCCATGACAGTAGCTCACTGCAACCTCAACCTCCCAGGCTCAAGCGATCCTCCTACCTCAGCCTCCGGAGTAGCTGGGACTAGAGGTGTAAACCACCACGCCTGGCTAATTTTTCTAATTTTAGGAGAGATGGGGTCTTGCTGTGGTCTTGAACTCCTGAGCTCAAGAGATCCTCCCTGTTTAGCCTCCCAGAGTGCTAAGATGACAGGTGTGAGCCACTGTGCCTGGCCAACTTCTCTTTTTTATGTTTCTCATCTCTTTGTTCCTCTCTGCCCCATTCTGAGTAATTTCTTCTATCCCTAAGTTCCCTAAGTCTTGATTCCACTATGTCTAAATTGCTATTCTACATGTATATTGAGTTTGAAATTTTTAATTTTAGTATTTTTTATATTTTTAAATGTTGTTTCTTTTCCAAATATTCCTGGTCGGTTTTCATAGTCTCTTGCTTGTTACTCATGTTTTCAAGTTCCTCTTTATTATTTTAAATGAATTAAACATACTTTAAAGAACGTATCCAATAATTTCAACATCTGAAGTCTTTATAGAAATGATTCTGTTCGTATGGGTATTTTTGTATTTTACTTTTTTCGTGGGGTTTCTCTTGACTTTTAATTCATGGTACCTAACTTCCCTATGTGCTTTGTAATTTCTAAGAATGTGCTCATGTTTTTTGCAGCTCTGGCTCCAGGAGTACTCTGATCGCTGGCTTGAGCGTGTGTGTAATTTGGGGGATGATTTATGTTAGCTTTCGACAGGCACTGGAGACCAGGTCCACTGTAAATGTTGATCCTCAGCCTGTACTTACTAGGACCATGCAAGTAGTATAGATTCCATACTTGGGGAGACTTTGTATATAGTAGTTGGACAAAGTCAAAATTGAGACAGATGCTTTTTTTTTTTTTTTGAGGGGAACTTTAACAGTAGAAATTGATTGTCTTATAGTTTTAGAGGTCAGAAGTCTAAGATCGGGGTGTCAACAGGCTGGGTTCCCTTATAGGCTACAAGGGGGACTGTGTTCCAGGCATCTCCAGCTTCCCGTGGTTTGCTGGCAAGCTTTGGTGTTCCTTGCAGGTGCGTCACTCTGATCACTGCCTTCATTTTCACGTGGTGTTCTCCTGTGTATGTCTGTGTTCACATTGTCCCTTCATAAGGACATCAGGCAGGTTAGATGAGGGACCTCTTGCAGTGTGACCTCCTCTTAACTGATGACCTTCACAGTGATCCTGTGTGTGAATAGGGTACACTGTCAGGTCCAGGGCCAGGACTACAACACAGGAGTATCCAGGGGGCTACAGCTCAACCTGCAACAGGGTCTTAGTCTAGGTTTTCCCCAGAAAGCAGAGCCTGAGATGAGGGTTCATGTGCAGGTATTTTATTACAGGACCTGATCCCAGGAAACAGGAGTGAGAGACTGGGCAGAATCAGCCGGGAGGAGGGAAAGTCAGCTCACGGTTCTCATGCCAGACGCTTTTGGAGACAGATATTTGTCTTGCTGTCCTGAGGGCTGGATTTTTTCCCCCTAATTCACTCTTTTCCTGAAAGTATGACACTTTTTGAGCCTCCACTTGTGGAAGATGGTCTTCAGATGGGTGCTCTGCTTGTCTAGGCCAAATCCTTGCCCCTCACTCCCCCTGTGGCCTAAGCACCAGGTCATCTGGTCCAGTGTCCCCTTGGCCGTATGGCCACTCCACTGCCCAGTCACTGCCCTTGTCCAGCCCCTGCTTGATGCTTGTACTCAGCATGTTCGCCTTATCGTCTTGTAGGCTCATCCAGTCACTTAAAAGGATGTTTTTAAGCTTATATTATTAACTGTTCTTCAATGTTCCAAAGTGGAGGGTTTCATTCTAGTCTGCTGTATTGTCAGAAATAGAATAGAAATAATTCACTTAAAGGAAAAATAATGTGAATTCAGGATGATCCCCCTTGTGTCTTGATAGACTATTGGTGACAAGAGAAAGGAGGGTGTTGCTTGTGATGGTGGCTCAGTCAGGGCCCAGCCTAGGCTAGAGTGGATTGTCCTGGGCCCCAGTGGATTGTCCTGGGCCCTGGGCCTCCATCAGTGCCTGGGCTGTCACTTATCCTGCTTCTCTTAGGCTATGTATCTGAACGATAGGTGGAGATACATCAGCATTATAAGGACAGCTGTCGCGAGTATAAAGAATACAAAAGTTTGAACAGAGGATGGGATGACTTAGGCCCATGTCAAAGCTTGGTATCCTCAGACACCATTTGTTCATTCGGTGTTTACTGAGCTCTTATTTTATGTCATTCACTGTGCTGGGTGCAGGGCCCGTCCACAGGAAGCATGGAGTCTAATGTGCAGACGTGATAAGGGCTATGACATGGAGAAGCCCTTGGAGAGGCACTAACCCAGCTCTGGAGGGGCGAGGAAGGAGGTCATATCAATGCTGAAGTACCAGGAGGAGTAACCCAGGTTGAGAGTTGGGGAAGGAGGATGTGCACAGTCATCAAGGCCTGAGAGAATTGGGGTTTGAAGAACTGCAGGTAGCTCATTTGTCCAGAGCACAGTAGGGGAGGACAGAGAGTTGGGGTGGGCTTCGAGTGGGAGGCCTTGGGAGCTGTGTGTGGGAGCACCACCAGGAAACTGAACAGCCCTCCCCCTGGGTAGCGGGTGGTGCCATCAGACTGTTCTTGTTCATGCTTTTAGGAGCCAGCTACTGTCACGGAAAGAAAACTCATGGGCTTTGGCGTCAAGGCAGCCTTATGTTCAGATTTCAGCTCCACAGTCTGGTGGCCTTAGGATTGGTTTGTTTACCTTCTCTGAACCTCTCTTTCTTCCTGTGATGGATGGAGGAGAATGGACTAGACAGTCTCCCCACCTCCTCCTTTTCCAGTATTCTGCGGTCCTGTTGGGGTGAGTCCACATTGTTAGAAAGTAAGAGGCAAAGATGTGTAAATGCAGCGTACAGGTATACACAAACCCACACGGCGTAAGTACAAATGGTTCAGGTTTTTGAATATTTGCAGATATCATCTTGATGGCAATTTCTGGCCTCCAACTGGCTGTTTAATGTCTAGGGGTCGTGGACGTTTACAGCAAATGGATGTTGAATGAGTGAATTTTTACTCCTGAAACAAAACGTGATCAGTGTGTTCGACTAATCCAGCTTTGATTTTCTTGATAGATGAGCTCTCTCCG
This sequence comes from Otolemur garnettii, assembly GCF_000181295.1. Lineage (NCBI taxonomy): Eukaryota > Metazoa > Chordata > Mammalia > Primates > Galagidae > Otolemur > Otolemur garnettii. Next base: position 5,811,831 of record NW_003852444.1, read on the forward strand.
GAACAGCACAATCTCCCTCTCTCCTCCGAGGAGCTCATGCTGAAGAGAAGCACCACGCACAGTGCTGCACAAGTGGCCTTAACAGAAACTGCCCCAGGGTCCCAGCAGAGCAGCTCTCTCCATGTCACACCCTCTCCATCTGCCACTACGTTTTTTAACCAAGGAAAACGGACCCAAAGTACAGCGGATCACAGCATCTTTGTGGCTAGTTACGTGTCAGTGACGAGTAATGAGGTGGCACTGGGTGAAGATGAAATGGATAACTTCCTGCCAGAGGCTCACTGGGCCACCCTTCCGGTAGCTTCTGCAGTGCAGTATACCAGAGTCCGCTCGTCAGGGCTGCCTGAGGGACCCTCACAAGCCGTGCTCACTCCGGCACCACCTGCGACCTCTTTACAAGATAAAGAAGTGACATCAGCCTGGCAGACCCCAGTGCAACAACCAGCAGCACACGCTGAGTCCCGTACTCATTCCAACGCCTTTCAATCAGCTTTTCCCACCTCCGAGGGCATAATTCCAACTCCTACCAGGAATTTGGTGCTTTATCATCCTGATATTTACAGTCAGTTATCAAGCAGGACTTTGCCAGAGATTGTGGCTTCTGTAACAAAGGATGCGGAAACCCCCGTCCTATCTAGCTCCGGGTCTTCAGTGCCACAGCAGGTAGGCGTAGGCGACAGCTTTACCCACCAGCTGTTCCCCTCCTCGGGGGAGGTCTCACAGCCTCCAGAGGAGGTCTCGGCCACAAGTACAGGAAGATACCCTCCTGTGACGGCTGTGTTGAGTCAAAGCCTGGAAGAAGCCATTTCTCCAAGAGTGTCCCCTGCCGTGGCGGCGTCACACACAGCCCTTGCATTCAGCAGTCCACGTTCTGCCTGGTTTTCAACTCCTCTTGCGTTTGTACCCTTTTTGACCCAACCTGCTGATGTTTCATATAACCCTTTTCTTCCCAGTGAGTCCAGTGAAATGTCAGAGTTGCTTGGCAGTTCAGCGGTCCCCAGTCGTGTGGACGACGCTCACATCCTGAGCCCAGTGTCTCCATTCAGGCCATACACATGGTGTGGGTCCTGCAGCATGTTGTCACCTCGGCAAGTTCCAGCCACGAGCCTTGTGGAGAAAGACGTGGGATCAGGGGATGGTGCGGAGCCCCTGTCCGTGACCGCGTTGGAGCAAAGCAGTGTGACTCCACTGAGCAGTGTCATAGAGGACTTCACCGAGTTTGAGGAAGACCCTCAAGAGTTCAATACGCTTTTCCCCTCCAGACCCATAGTCTCCCTTTCCTCTAGAACTGTGGAAATGTCAGACATTGGCGCTTCGGGTGAGGTGGATATGAGCAGGGTTGTGACCATGCCCGTGTACCCGTCCCACAGCCACCTCCCTGCTCCAGCCTCACCTGGTCCTACTGCTGCCTCATCCTCTGTTGCTGAAACCCAAGAGATGCCACCTGGGGTGAGCCCTGCATTTTTCTCCATCATCACCAGCCTTCCCCTGGACTCATCTCTCTCTGTCACAGCAAACAAAAACACACCCTTGGTTGCCATCAGGGACCCGAGTCTTTTTCCTTCTTATAGTTTGGTTCCTTCAGTAGAGCCTTCATTTTTCTCTGACCAAGAAGCTACCGCTGTTTTTGAACACAGACCTGGAAGCATTTTGGATTTTGCATCTAGCTTTTCCTCGACCCCCCCACTGGGATTCAGCAGCTCCGTCCCTTCTCTGTTGGAAGCACTTGCTTCTCTGTCTCTGATGTCAAGTGACTTGTCACCCTCCCGGTCTCAGTCTTTTTCTCCCTTGGTGGAAACATTCCCCTTGTCTGACTCCATGGATTGGCAGTCACCTCAGCCTTCTCTTTTTAATTCCACAAGTCTTGAGTTTTCTCAGCGCTGGCCGAGTTCAGACCTGCCTTTAAATCCTGCCACTTTCCTATCGTCACCACCATCAAGCTTTCCCTCTAGTTCTCCCAAGTTCCCTGAAGCATCAAAGGTCTCCCTGACAAATTCTGAAGCTCATTTTACCTCAGCTGTCACGGAAACTACCTCCTGTTTTGAGTTTTCACTCATTTCTTGTGAACCCGCAGTCACCACACTGGTGCCCTCCAGCTCTGAGTCTGTCCTTGACATCCTGACTGCTGGGACTCATGTCATGTTGACTGCTTTCCCTGTGACACGTGTTTTGACTGAGTCTTCCTTGTTTTCAAGTCCAGCGCCTTCTGATGACAGAGTCAGTGCCACAGATGGCCACTCATCTGTCTCAGCCTCTCTCTCCAGAGCCATTCCCACCAGTCCAGCGTTATTCACCGACACGTACCTGTCATCAATATCCTCGTCTGTCTCTGAGTTGACCCCCTCACCTCTGCCGACAGAGCTGATTGTTGTGGACCCGTCATTCACACCCTCGGATGTCCCGCTGAACACCTCTGCTGAGCCGGGCTCCTCTGACACCAGTGCTGCCACTGCTCCTCCCACTGACACCGCCCTGAACGGCAACACCACGGGTCAGAGTTCCCTGGAGAGTAGCTCAGCACCCCCCCTGCCCTCCCTGCATCCTGTGACCACCTTCACTTTTGAAGCAACGGTGGACACTCCAGCGCTGGCCACTGCCAAGCCACCGTATGTGTGTGATATCACCATTCCTGATGCCTATTTGATCACAACTGGTAAGTCTCTGGTTCTCCGTGGGAGGGGCTGGACTTTCTAAGGTGCTTATGTGTCGTGGTGCTCCTGAGTCTCAGAATGTCACGGTCACGTGTAGGTGCTGGGCTTGGGTAACTCCTGGGTCCTCCCCACTCTGCCTACCTGCCTTCGTGGGTTCTCAGACAGTTAGCTTCTGTTTCCTCAACTATTAGACAGGGGTGATGGTGGCACCTACTTTATTGGGTTATTGTTAAGATTTAAATGCAAAGGTGTGTGTAAAATACTTAGTTCAGTGCTTGGCACATGGAAAGCACCCACAGAATATTACATGATAGTTAGTGGTTGTAATAAGAGCAAATAAAAGATTTTAATGAGCCCTAGAAGATTTCGGGGGGCATCTTTGGCCTTGGAACTCATTACCCACCAGCTGTGTAGATGACACAATTAAAATCCTTCCATGTTTCATTCAAGCAGTGAGCTGGGCAAGTACGTAAGGGCCGCCCTTGCAGTTTATTATTGATTTGCTGTTCTTTGCTTGTTTGTGCAAGATGGATACACATTGCTCTTTATTGATTCTTGTAAATGTTACTTGAATCCCATGGAAGGAAAAATGAAATGACTTAAATTTCCCCTGAATCTGGTCACAGGCTTGCTCCTCTTGCTGACTGCAGCCTGAGTTGTGTGGCTGCTGTGACCACACACACTGGCGGATATCCAAGGACATGCCTCTTTCAGGAGACTTCTTCAGGGCTGATGTCCAGCAGCTGGCCTGCTGGGCCAGCATCTCCATGTTTTTCTTCTTAAGAAGTGACTTAGGCATGCAGGGCATCTGAGACTCAGGATGTCATGGTTACGTGTAGGCACTGGCTTGCATGGCGTGCAGGCCGTGTTATTGTGGCCTGACCCCAACTTAATGCTGATGAACCCTGCTCTGGGGTTGATTTGGGTGGGGGCAGAGCAGATGGCAGAAGAGTTAGAGGAGTGGACCAGGAAGGAGTGGAGAGTATAGAGGGGAGAACATGCCTGGTCTCCCCACTCTGTCCTGAGGGAGGGAGGCCGCAGAGCCCCCTCTGAGGAGCCCCTGCTCCCCATAGCCCAAAGGGGACTACTTGCTAATTCATGTGATGAATGACTATTGAGTATTTAGCATGTGTGAGATGCTTCTAGAAGTTTTAAGGGATGCTCAGATGAATAAGCCATAGCCCCATCCTTGTGGGAGCTCACAGCCATGTTTTTCTGGTGGCCGCAATAAGAATAGTTAGAGTTCTGTAGGAGTGCCATTTGGGGCGATTAGGGACAGGGTTGGAAGAATGTGAAATTGGAGATCCAGGGGAGAGTAGTGTGTGTTCTCATCTGCGAGTAGAGGGAAGTGTCCTGCGGGGGGAGGAGACACTTGGCCGGGCAGGAGATTAGACTGTGTAATAAGGGGAGCAGGTACTTATGCTCAGAAATGAGCTTGGAGCAAAGTTATAAGCTTTAATCTCAGGATTATAGTAGTTGGAGCCAAGAGAAAAAGAATTCCATATGCACTTGGTACTTTTCTCTCTTCTTACAAAATTACTACAAAGTAGTTAGAAAAGGATGAGTTAAGAGAATCTTTTTTTTTTTTTTTTT
>NW_003852444.1:5816223-5825493 GCF_000181295.1 Otolemur garnettii
GCCACAACGCCCGGCTATTTTTTTTTTGGTTGCAGCTGTTATTGTTGTTTAGTGGGCCCAGGCTGGATTTGAACCCGCCACCTTGGGTGTACGTGGCTGGCGCCTTAGCCACTTGAGCCACAGGCGCCGAGCCAAGTTAAGAGAATCTTATTTAAAAAGTTACTAAAAGCTTCCTTATCTCTAGGAGTCTACAATATTTAGGACACAGTTGTGGTATTGCATCTTTTATAATTTTTTCTGGAAATAATTAGAAACCATTTTGCTGATACTGCTAAGAATATAAGGTACATAGCATAGATTTAACTTTCATATATGATGTGTGTTTAATGACATTTGGTATCCTTTATTAGGGATCCATAGATTTTTAACAGCTTTTTGGAGTAACATTTGCCCACTGAAATGTATAGCTTTAGTGGAATGTCCAGAGTTGTGCTGGGTGTCCATACCATTGTTACATTGTATTTTTTAGTGGAGATAAATGCCATGTTGTGCTTTTGGTGACACCTTTGACTCAGAGGAAGGATGGTTCATTTCCAGTCTTACTTTAGACTTGACCTTGGTTTCCTTATAGTAATTACCCATTAGTGAGAGAGTCCAGAGAGGGGGCGGAGCTCTGTAATGAAGCAGGACCACCCTGGATGCTGTTGGCCCATGGGGGACTCTCAGGAAGGCCCTTGGCCATGAGCAGCCTGTGACAGGTGACTCCCCTGCCCACACAGAGCCTTTCTGACTCTGCACCCCCTCTGGAGGTCTCCCCTGCCTCTCTCCTCTTAGCTCTGCACATTTTGGGAAACATCTGCAAGATATTCCTTTGCTGAAGATCCCTTTTCCCAAAGACTCATGTCCTTGTCTCCCCACGTTGCAGTTTCACATCTTACTCAGATTAGCTATCAAAGGCAGAGGCCACAGTGATGGCCCTGGGGGCCGTGCAGAGTTGCACTGGGGAGGGGGCTCCTGCGTGATTCCTTCAGTGGTAGGCGGCTCCTTGCAGTATGAACTTCTTGTTCTCCTCATTATCGTTTTCTGTCTCTGACTTCCAACTCTGCCTCTCCTCTCCCAGTTCAGCTGTTGAGACCCTCTCTCTCCCCCCTTCTCTCCTTCCTCTGCTTTCTCCTCCCTCTTCTCTCCCTTCCCCCTTCTACCCCCCCACTTGCTTCTTTACATATGGTGTCTGTCCTGCTTCCCGCCCTTTCCCCTCCCCTTCCCACTCATTTTGTCTTTCCTTTAGAATCCACACCATACTCTGTTCCCCGTGGAGCCTGGGTGGGCCGTGCTGCGTCAGTGTGGCCCAGCAAGGTGAGGGGCTGTGGATTTGTTCTAATGGGCTCATGAACTAAAGAACCCCCCCCCCTTTTTTTTTGAGACAGGAGCCTCAAGCTATCACCCTGGGTAGAGTGCTGTGGCATCACAGCTCACAGCAACCTCCAACTCCTGGGCTCAAGCGAGTCCCTGCCTCAGCCTCCCAAGTAGCTGGGACCATAGGTGCCCACCACAACACCCAGCTATTTTTTTGGTTGCAGCCATCATTATTGTTTGGCAGCCTGGGCCCTGCCACCTTGGGTGTATGTGGCTGGTGCCTTAGCCACTTGAGTCACAGGTGCTGAGCCAACTCCCCCCGCCACTTTAAAAATCATTTAGATCACTGATTCACAGAAAAAAACCCTCAAATACCAGGGGTCCTCAAACTTTTTAAACAGTGGGGCCAGTTCACTGTCACTCAGACCTTTGGAGGGCTGGACTGTGGGTCCAGGGATGAGTTGGCTGCTAAAGAGGACAGGCAGTGGTGGCAAAAACACCCAGCGGGCCAGATAAATGTCCTAGGCGGGCTGCATGTGGCCCGTAGGCCATAGTTTGAGGATGCCTGAAACATTTGTTTTTTAACAAATGAAGGATGAAGAGTGATTCTCTCTCCAGTTTTAGAATTTAAAATCAGGAAATGTGAAACTGAATAATGCTATCAAAGGTCTTTCAATTCTACAGTATGGGAAGTTTATGGATGAGGAAAGAAAAAACAATAGGGAAAAGAACAAGTTTACTAAACACCACGAAACAGGCTTACTTATTAGATCTTTGTGTGAAATGTCTTAAATGTGAAAATCTTTGAACAGAATTAGACTTTGGTATGAGAGATGCTTTATTTCCTACTTAAAAATTAATATGTGGGAATTGTGAAAATCTCCCCTCCCCTTTATTTGTGGTAAAAACTCTTCACCTTCTTTGAAAATATGAGACAGAAGACCTCATTTTATAGAAAAAGACATCATCTAGTTTTGTTGAGTAACATCTTGTAGCCTTTTAAAAGGTATTTTTAGGGCTGCATAGTATTCCATGGTGTACAAATACCACAATTTATTGATCCATTCATGGATTGATGGGCACTTGGGCTTCTTCCGTGACCTAGCAATTATGAATTGGGCTGCAGTAAACATTCTGGTACAAATATCTTAGTTGTAGTGTGATTTTTGGTCTTCTGGATATATACCTAGTAGAGGAATTGTAGGATCAAATTGCAGGTCTAGTTTTAGTTCTCTGAGTGTTCTCCAGATGTCTTTCCAAAAGGAACGTATTAGTTTGCAATCCCACCAGCAGTGTATAAGTGTTCCCTTTTCTCCACATCCATGCCAGCATCTCTGATTTTGGGATTTTGTGATGTGGGCTAATCTTGCTGGTATTAGATGATATCTCAAAGTAGTTTTGATTTGCATTTCTCTGATGATTAAGGATGATGAGCATTTCTTCATATATGTATAGGCCATGCACTTGTCATCTTCAGAGAAGTTTCTCTTCAAGTCCCTTGCCCACCCTGAAATGAGATCACTTGTTCTTTTCTTTGATGGAGACTTTACCTCTTTCATGTTTACATGGATGGAGCTGGAACATATTCTTCTTAGCAGAGTATCTCAAGAATGGAAGAAAAAGTATCCAATGTACTCAGCCCTACTATGAAACTAACTTATAACTTTCATAGGAAAGCTATAATCCAAGGGGAGAGGGAGGGTAGGGGAGGGGGAGGATGGGTGGAGGGAGGGTAATTGGTGGGATCACGCCTATGGTTCACCTTATAAGGGTACATGTGAATCTTTCTAAATGTAGAATACAAATGTCTTAACACAATAACTAAGAAAATGACATGAAGGCTATGTTAACCAGTTTGATGAAAATATTTCAAATTGCATATAAAAATAGCACACTGTACCCCAGGACTATATTAATGTACACAGCTATGATTTAATTAAAAAAAAATTTTTTTTTCCTCCTGAGAGCTTTTAAAGCCTCATGTTTTGCCTTTAGTGCCATAGCCAGGAGACAGCCTGGATCTGTCCAGGTAAAAATGAGAACTAGAAGCTCTTCATCCCCTGGCTGGGTCATAGTTCCTGATTCCTAATCTCACCTACCAAAGGCAAAGGGGTTGCTGTGCACAGTGACCCGCCGTTCACCTGGTAGCGTCATAGTCTTCCCTGCTGCTCCTTGGTAGGTAGTCAGAAGAAGTTAGATGCTTCAGCTCTGTTCTGTCCTGGTGTGGGCCTTATTTTGCAAAGAGACTTTTGCAGCTGCTGACATACTCTGGCACAGAGCTGGGGTCTGGAAGTGTGATGCCATTATTGTTCACAGTGATACTAAAATACATTTGATGGTTGGCTTTCGTTTGTAGTGCTGGCCAGAAGAGCCGTGCAGGAATACATCATCACATCCATCAAAGAAGTGCTGAGGATTCACTTCAACCGTGCGGTGGAGCTGAAGGTGAGTCCCTGGGAGCTTGAGTCCTGATGGGACCAGGGCAGACAGGACCAAGAGGCGGGTTGGAGGCAGGTGATGGTGTCTAAGGAATCATTTGCCTTCCTCTCTTCCCTCCCTGGTCCTGGTTAGTTCCTACTCATCCTCTGGTTCTCCACTCTGTTTTTGCTCCATCAGGGAAGGCTTTCCTAACCCCAGACGAGGTTAGGTTTAGTCCCTGAGGAGACGTTGGCAGAGTTGGAACAAAAGAGCTCTCAGGCCAGAGGTGGCAGGGTCTGGGTCCGTAGCGTTTTTGCTTTCCTTAATGTCCATTAAAGGACTTGGATTCGAGTTTTAATGTTTTAGAGTGAGTACATGAGTATCTTTCCAGGTACTTAGTGAGACACAGTCCTAGATCTTTTCCTCCCTCACGTGCCTAGAAAGCCATGCTTTATCCGAGATGTGGCCTCCAGGACCAGGGGCACGTGTGGCTATTGAGCGTGTGAAATGGGGTGCGTCTGAGTTTACATGTGCTGTAGGTGTAACATACACGCCAGATTTCAAAAATGAAGTGAAAAATGAAATGTAAAGTCTCTCATTAATCTTTTTTTTGGTATTGACTGCACATTGAAATGATATATCAGATACATTAGATTAAATAAAATGCATTTAAAATTAGTTTCAAACTGTTCTTATGTTTTTTAATGTGGCCACTAGAAATTAAAAAATTACATTAAGAGGCTCGGCGCCTATAGCTCAACCGGCTAAGGCGCCAGCCACGTACACCTAAGGTGGCGGGTTCGAATCCCCAGCCCGGACCCGCCAAACAACGACGGCTGCAACCAAAAAATAGCCAGGCATTGTGGTGGGCGCCTGTGGTCCCAGCTACTTGGGAGGCGGAGGCGGGAGACTCGCTTGAGCTCAGGAGTCGGAGGTTGCTGTGAGCTGTAATGCCATGGCACTCTGCCCAGGGGGACAGCTTGAGGCTCTTTCTCAAAAAAAAAAAAAAAAAATTACATTAAGAGACTCCTGCTGTATTTTTTTGGACAGGCTGGGCAGGGCTGCTCAGTATCATATGTCCCCTTTCCTGTGTGGCTGAAATACAGCAGGCACCTTGCATTCTCCATAACTCATTATTCTGTTCATATGATTGACTGCTCTTTCTCTTATAACTCTCTGCTGTTTCAAGAAGGTTGGCAGAGAGTAAAATGAACAACAAAATAAAGTGCTATGCTATGAAGCACCACTCCTTTGCTGGAAACAACCAGTTTATTTTCTTACCTTATTTTATTTATTTTTCTAACACAACTTCTTTTAAGTTTGAATTGTCTTTTGTATTTTTTATTTCCCTAGGTTTATGAACTGTTCACTGACTTCACCTTTCTGGTCACATCTGGGCCTTTCGTTTACACAGCCATATCAGTCATAAATGTACTCATCAACAGTAAACTGATGCGTGATCAGTCTCCTTTAATCCTGTCTGTGAAACCTTCTTTCCTGGTGCCAGAGTCCAGGTTCCAAGTTCAAACAGGTGAGGCAACTGGGCATAGTTGTTTTGATTTGTAAATGTGATTTAATTTTATTTTTAAAAAGTTTTAAAAGATTGAGAACCATTTTTAAAATTTATCATTTAATTAATAAACCCTTTATTATTATTATGGAAAGTCTCAAGCATACACAGAAGCTCAGGGGATAGTTTAATGAATCCACGTGTACCCATGGTGTGGCTTTAATGATTTTCAGCTCCTGGCTAGTCTTTTCAGATCTATACCCATCTCTGCTTCCCCTCCTCTCACATTATTTTGAAGTAAATCTCAGGTATCATATCACATGATATGATGATAAATATGTTGATAAATATTTCAGCCCAAGCTTCTAAAAGATAGACTAATTTGTATATATACACACACACATACACATGTGCACACATACATATACATCTGTCTACAATATCGTCATATCCCGGAGTTAATGGTAAAATTCCTAAATATACGGCATTTACCTTTTTATTAGGAACATTTTCAAATATATAAGCAAAAGTCAAGAGAAAAACATATTAAGCCCACATATGCCCATCACTAAGCTTAAAGCATCACCAGCATTTTAACAGTTTTTTTTGAAGGCAGAATCTCACTCTTTTGCCCTAGGTAGAGTGCCATGGCATAATCATAGCTCACAGCAGCCTCAAACTCTTGAGCACAAGCAATCCTCTTGCCTCAGCCTCCCGAGTAGCTGGGACCACTAACAATTTTGCTGTCTGTCCACCATGAACTTTTTCGAAGGCGTTAGAGTATTTGAAAGCAATGCTAGATACCCTGTCACTTTCCCCCCTAAATACCTGAGTGTTCATCTGTGATGAATTTATATATATGGGAAATGTTTCAGTCAGTTGCAGCCTCTGATGCTCATGTTTTATCCTGGGTATTTTTCCATTTTAAAATGATTCCAGTTACCTTCATGCTGCCTATATTCATTTGGCCCAAAGCTCTTTCTCCATTTCAGTGGGATAATACATACATAGAAATGGCACATCACAGGACTTAATCCCATGCTGTGGATGAATTAGTTGACTTAGATGCTATTCCCCCCCCCCCCTTTGTTCCTTAATATATGAGAAATACCTTGTTCGTGGGCCTTTGATGGCTGTCCTTCTTTTCAGTACTTCAGTTTGTGCCTCCGAGTGTGGACACTGGCTTCTGCAACTTCACCCAGCGCATCGAGAAAGGCCTGATGACAGCTCTCTCTGAAGTGAGAAAGCACCACCAGGGGACGTACAACCTCACTGTGCAGGTGAGAGCGCTGCAGGCAGGACGGGATGCTTCAGCCTTTACAGGGGATATGTATTCCACAGCGTTCACTGAAGATGTGCTTTCCTCTCGCCAGTGGAGGAAATCAGTCTCATCCCTTCCCATGGGACGGGGTCTGTGCAGCAGGAATGGGCTAAGTGTCTGTGAAGGTTGTAGAGCAGTATCCCCGGGGAGCTCAGATCGACTGAGCTGAAGAGATTACCATATGCAGGAAATTCAAGAATGTTCCAAAAAATCTAACATCCAGGGGGGAATGCCTCCATGGACTGGCAGTCCCATGTTCTGGAATACCGTGGGATGCAGTGTTTTGCTCCTGACACAGCATAGCCACGGTCAGGACTGGCCCTGTGAGTGTCCTATGGAAACTGCGAATGTTTTTACATTTCTTTGTCTCCCTTCTCCATTCTTCGTGTTCTCTTTCTGAAATGGATGTAAATTTTGGCGCTTCTGGATCCACCTTCCATGTTTATTTTTTCTTCATACTCCATCTCTTTTATTCTCTGCTTTTACAGAATGATTAGACTCTGTTCTCCAAGTCATTTAGTCTCCAGCTGTGTTCATTGTATCAGTCAGTCCCTCTACGCATTTCTTTTTAGCAGTCATTTTTTTTCATTGCTCTTTGCTCCCTTTTCATTGCAGCCTGTCCTGCAGTGATGCGGGATCATCTTGAATGTTACCTTGAAACTCTCTGTAGACATTATTTAGAATTAAAAAAACCTTATGTTCCATTTCCTGAGTTCCCCTGGTTTTCCCTGCAGTCCGTGCTCTGCGTGCCCACCTTGCTCCTTTGCTTCTGTGCTGTTAGTTTCTAGAAGTGTCTGGACACGGTTGGTTGGTTGTTAGGAACAAGGGACCAGGTTGTTTGTGTGGGTAGCGTGTATGGGACCAGGTTGTTTGTGTGGGTAGCGCGTATAGCTTCATCTTCAGCTGTGGGGTCTGTTTCTACACCAGCCCTTCCTTTTGATGGGAGAATTCATCAGAGTGCCAGGTGCTGTGTCCATGCAGGACTTTGGACGTTGTCCTTGGTGCGGTACGTGGTCAGAGCCAGGCAGAGAACCCCTCTGTCCACTGTTAAGATAAGGCATCTTTTCCCTGGGGATGAGAGACTTTACTGTGTGCTCAGAGAGAGCTAGCTGCTTTTTTTTTTTTTCTTCCCTTCTTTGTCTGTGTGTGCACTGGAGTTACCTCAGCCGCTGTCCAGCTTCTGGCTTAGAGCCCATACCCACCATGGGTCTTAGTCCTCATGGGCAGGCCATTCGTCTTCCCAGGGAGCAGTTCTTTGGGCTATTCTGGGTGAAGATGTAGCTGCTGCTGGCACCTCTGTGTTAGGCTGGGTGTGGCAGTCAGGAAGGGGGGAAAGGCGATTGCCTCAGCTCTTTGGAACACAGACTCTTGATTAACTCTGCTGATGACCACGTGGCAGCCCACTCGCAGTCTCCTTCCGGCTGACCTCTGCCACAGAGCCCCTGGGCCCTCTTGGGCAGAGGGATCTCCGCTCTGCTGTGGTCTGTGCCTGCGTGTGTTTTGGGTCTCCGTCACCTCTGTTCTGGTTTATATCAGTGTGATCCGGCCTTTCTCCATCTTCCAGAAGTTTGACAGAATCTCTGGTTTCCTTCCAGTCTCAGTGCTGTTGTGGATTTATTCCCCTTTGTTCAGCTTATTGTTATTTCAGTAGGATTTGGGGTGAGAGGGAGAGAGGGAGGGCTATAAATACATGTGTCTCGTTCCTCCCTTAATGTAAGAAACATTTTCAATAAACCGAGCATGGAAAGTCTTATAAAGGAAACCAGGTTAGAAAGCCGGTTACTCTTCCTTTAAAAACTTTATCTCCTTTTAAAAAACATGAGAGAGAAATCCTAGTCAAGCTTCCCATCGAATGTTTTAACTTATTATTGAAGCTTATTCTGACTTCACCCTTTCAGATCCTGAATATCACCATCAGTTCCTCGAGGGTGGCTCCTCGGCGGGGCCCAGTGAATATTATCTTTGCTGTCAAGAGCACGCAAGGATTTCTGAATGGGTCAGAGGTGAGCGAACTGCTCAGGAACTTGAGCGTGGTGGAGTTCAGTTTCTACCTGGGATACCCGGTGCTGCAGATTGCTGAGCGTGAGTACCATGCTGCTTTGATGTGCTGGGGAGGTGGCCACGGGTATTTCCATTCATGGACCTCTTTTTAAAATTTATACAAGTTTGTTTTTTTTCTTTTTTGTGAGTGTTGTTTTGGGTTTACAGCAAATATGGTTGCAAAGTTCAGAGATTTTTCCTATATGCCTCCTGCTCCCACATACTCACAGCCTCCCCCATCATCAACACCCCCTGCCACAGTGGCACATTTGTTACAATCCATGAACTTGCTCCCCTAACGTCATCATCACTCATAGTCTATGTGAAGTTTCACTCTTGGCGTTGTGCATTCTCTGGGTTTGGGTAAATGTGCAAGGGCCTGTATTTACCATCATAGAATCATCCAGAGTAATTTCACTGGGACCTTTTCATTCAAAGAAATGCTGGACTAAACTCCAGACTATAAATCAGATAATATTGGAATTTCTCACATTCAAACCACTCCTTACCCAGTAATAGAGGGTCTATTACTCTCTTCTGAGAGTAAAGGGGCACTGTTGAAAAGCTCCCCAATGCTGGAAAAGATAAAACTGTGGGGGCTCGGCGCCTATAGCTCAACCGGCTAAGGCGCCAGCCACGTATACCCAAGGTGGCGGGTTCGAATCCCCAGCCCGGACCCGCCAAA
>NW_003852444.1:5825578-5852844 GCF_000181295.1 Otolemur garnettii
CTTGAGCCCAGGAGTTGGAGGTTGCTGTGAGCTGTAATGCCATGGCACTCTACCCAGGGGGACAGCTTGAGGCTCTGTCTCAAAAAAAAAACAAAAAACAAAAAACTATGGGGATGGAGAACAGATATGGGGTTAAGGATAGGAGCTTTTTAAGTTTGACCACAAAAAAGGTAGCAGAAGGCAATTTGAGACGGGGATGATGAAACTTTTCTATATCTTCATTGTGGTGATCATGCAACTTTATGCATTAATCAAAACTGCCTTTATCCAAAAGGATAAAGTTTACTATGTCAATTTTAATATAAAAATAATAAAATAAAATCTTTTTTAGATTCACATAGTAAGTGAAAGCAGCAAGGGAGAAGGGAGGAACCTTTACTTCAAACCCCAGTAGAATCCAGGGTTGAAGTTAGGCAAAAAATATACACATATCAAATTCTTTTTCAAAAGGAAACAGCCACATGGCCTAATGACTTTTAATGTATTTCAGTCTATTGTTAATTAAACTAAAAACAATAACTTTACCAGTTCTTCTATATAAAAGTAGATGGGAGATGGGGATAAACTTGTTATTTACAAATAGAAACTTAAAGTTGTGCACGGTGCTGCTATGTCTAAGGTAGTAAGTTTGCTCAACAGCAGGAGTACACCAGGATTGTGTGACGTCCAGGCTCTTTACCCTGAGTTGATGCCTGGCAGGCCTGGAGCTGTGAGGAGCACACTGAGAGGATGCATTGCTCCAGACAGTGACATCTGAAGGAGAACTGACCTCTCTGTGCAGCAGTGTCCTGTGATGGCTCCAGCCAGCCCTTTATTTCTTATTGTCCCTCTCTTCTTCCTTGAGACCAGTGTGCTCAGAAACTACTGCTCTCTGTATTTTCATGCTAATTCGGTATTTTGTTCTTCTATGTTCAGAGCTAAATAGTAGTACAGGAAAGACAGTGTGGTCTGACTTTGTCATAAACATAATATTGTTTCAATAGATTTCCTCCTCCCCTCTTTTCCTTCTGTAGCCTTCCAGTACCCACAGCTCAACTTATCTCAGCTGTTGAAGTCCTCCTGGGTCAGAACAGGTATGTTTAACTTATGTAATGTTTTGGAAACTGTAAGAAGATGAAGTCTGTGTGGGCATATTGAAAAGGATACTGCCTTTCCTGTTTCCTAAATTTAGGGCAAAATGTACCTTAAATTCTTGGCAAAGAATGAATGAGAAAGGGATTCACATTTGGCTGTGGGAATGTGTCCCACTGAGTTATGGCACAAAAAGAATTGGCTTTCTTTAAAATTCATACATCAAGCCCAGGGCAGAGTCTAATAGGAACTGACAATCTGACCCAGAACAAGATGAGGTTCAGAAGCAATGACCTTTTTTTTTTTTTTTTCTCTAAAAGTATTATTTATCTGGTTGAATAAGGACAAGCAAGGTGGCTTGGTGAGAAAATAGGAAGCTTTTTCTTGTGTTGGGGACTGGCTCAGATATTCAGAACTATGGCCTTGCAGATCAAGGTTTTCTAAGCTGGTACAGGAACGTCTAACAGACAGTTGCGTATTTAGCAGGTGCCCAGCTTTTGGGCGGCACAGCCACATGGTTTCAGGGAGAACGTGTAGAGTAGCTTCAGTCCCTGTCACAGGGTTCCTGGACCTGCATTTCAATTCTCATTGCTTAATGCACTACATCTGTTGTAAAGGCCCCACCTCTTAGGATGGTACATTAGTCCCATTTTTCCAGGTAATTTATGTAGTGATTAAGTAACTTGCCAGTGGTTGTATCTCAAAGAGAATTGAAACCAGTCCTGGTTGCCAAGCACATGCTCCATTCTCCAAACCACACTAAGAAGCTGATTGTCTGCTTAGATAATCTTTTCTAAAGCAGGTAACTGAAGATAGGTGGGCACCTTTTTTTCAAGGTAGTTTGAGTCCAAGTCTGAAGACAACATATGAACTCACAGTATTTGCAGTTCTGAGACAAGTGCAGAGAGAATATTTGACCCTGGGTAGGTGCTCTTCTTCCAAAGCTCCTGCACAGTGGAGTCCCTGGGACTTCTGGCCACCAGTCTGGGTAACACTCAGAGCTTGGAGCCGTAGATAAAAGCTGTGTTTCCTGGGCTCTCCCTCTTCCCATTCATGTTTTCCCATTTTAATGTCTCCTATCTAGGGATTGGCATTTTATAGTAATTCTGCACTTATTTCCCCCTCTCTCAAGCATGCTTGTGCTCCCTCTCTCTCTCACACACATACACACACCATCTCTTTCTTACCACCACTGACTTGTTTTGGGTGCTGTGTGTGTTTCCTTTCAAATGTAGTCCTCCTGGGTGTTGTGGAGAAGCAGCTCCAGAATGAAGTGTTTCAAGCCGAGATGGAGCGCAAACTGGCCCAGCTGCTCAGTGAGGTTCCCACCAGAAGGCGGATGTGGAGAAGGGCCACCATCACTGCCGGCAACAGCGTGGTGCAGGTACTCTAAGGGGTCAGAGGAGGAGGGGCGGAGGAGAGGCAGCATGCAGGCAAACCATCTAAAATCCTCTATTTTTATGCAGATGTAAAATGCCAGGAGGAAATTCTGATTTTGACTGATTGCTATATAAGGTAGCAGCTGAATATGGCTGCATATCAGTTCCACTGGTCTAGACAAATTACGTACCAAGCCCTCAGTAAGTGGCTGGTATAACACAGACCGTGGACAGCAAAGCAGAAGAACTGTGTTACTGGGTTGCCACACTCACGATCTTGCTTTTAAAGAGTAGTATTTTAATTAACAAAAATGTGGCCTCTTTTTGGCATGGTAACTACTCTTGATAGCATCATAGAGAGAAGTTGCTCAGCTGGAAGAGACCTGAAGACATCGGAAAGAAGGAAATTTTCTGCCCACCTTTCTAGCATTTCATTCTCGCTGCCTCCTGCCAACCTGGTCGTCTCATCTTACCCCAAATCGTCTTCACTTGGGTAAACTGGCAGACAGGCTACCAGATTTGTTTGAGTCAAAAAGTGACCCATTTTAAAATGGACATACTCCCAGAAAGTTGGAGGTTGGGGCTGTCATTTATTTCCATTTCCGTATGAATTATGTGGATTCTTTTTCTTTACCAACTGCTGACTTGTCGAGCTATGAAAATGGGATATTTAGAGCTACAGCATTTTGGAAACAAAACACCAGGGTAGAACTCTGAAGGGCAGGGTGTGGGCTGGCAGGCCGGGTGGGGAGGTAAGTGGGTAAGAGGCATTAGAAAGATGTGCTACGGGGGGTGTGTGGCAGTTTTGCCTAGAATTGCATCATGATTCTCTGACTCTTTGCCATGTGTTCTCTCTCCCTCTTTGTTTCCCCTCCCGGAAATGTGGTTCTTAAGTTTCTAAAATTGTTCTTTGCCAGATGCAGTAAGTTATGGAGAAGTTTGAGAGTAACCATTAAACAAGTATAAAACAAAGAATACAAAATTAAAATATATTATAAAAGCTTTGTCTTATGCAACAGCCCTAGCTTTGTGGAGCTCAAGGTCTGAGTATGGGCTAAACTTACGCTCATAAAACAGAGGGCACCATAAAACTGTGTAATACGGTGCTAAATTATATGCTCAAGCTTCCTACGGAAGAACATGGATTTGTGAAAATTAATGGAGTTATCCAGGTGCCATCTGAAGATTAAGTGCAAGCCAATTCTGCTTGTCTCCTCCTATTGGAGGCCACACGTGAAGGTGCAGACAAGGATTTCTGTAGCATATGAAGTACCGGGCTCTTCATGAAACTTAATTTGTAAGACTGAAAATGTCAAAACAACCTAGGTGTCCAGGAATCAGGGGGAATGTGTAAATAAGTTATAATAGATCTGTTCATGTTGGAATATTATGTAGCCATTTAAAAAAATGGTATACAAACATGCTCTAGTGAAGAGAAGCTACAAATGCTACCCTGTAATCCAAACATTAATATAAAATTCATGGGGAAAAATAGAATGAAGGGAATATGCTAAAATGCATAGTGATTTTCTTCAGTTGGTTGAATTTCAGGCGATCAGGTGATTTTCATTGTATTCTGTGTGTTTTTCAGAATTTCTCCCATAGGCTATATAATTACTATAGAGACATGTGATTTTAGTTAAAAAGTAGTTTTATTTATTTAATTTTAGTTTTTACTTTTTTTGAGACAGGGTCCCACTCTGTTGCTCCAGCTAGAGTGCCATGGCATCATCATAGCTCATGGCAACCTCAGATTCCTGGGCTCAATGATCCTCCTGCCTCAGCCTCCCCATGAGCTGGGACTGTAGGTGCCCGTCACCACACCCAGCTAATTTTTCTATTTTTTTTTTTTTTTTTTTTTTGGTAGAGATAGGGTTTCACTTTTGCTCAGGCTGGTCTTGAACTCTTGGCTTCAATCAATCTTCCTATCATGGCCTCTCCAAGTGCTAGTACTATTGGCGTGAACCACTGTGCCCAGCCTCGAAAGTAATTTTAAAAATGAAATTGAAAATGTTAGCTAAAGTGATGACTCCTTATTATCAGGGTTGTATGGTCCAGATATGAATCTGGTTAGCAGTCACCTAGAAAGGATGCTGGGATTAGCTGTTACTGACTGACTTTCCCCCTGGATGTCTCAGTCTGCATGTGTGGCTAAAAATGAGTACCTGAGGCTGGGTAATTTATTAAGAAAAGCGGCTTATTTGGCTCATGGTTCTGCAGGCCGTACGAGAAGCATGATGCTGGGTAATTTATTAAGAAAAGCGGCTTATTTGGCTCACGGTTCTCAGGCTGTACGAGAAGCCTGGGGTTAGCATCTGCTCCTGGTGAGGGCCTCACGTTGCTTCTGCTCATGGCAGAAGGTGAAGGGGAGCTAGCCTGCGGCCATCACGTGCTAGAGAGGAAGCAAGAGAGGAGAAGGCGCCAGCCTCTTTGTAACGTTTGCTCTCTCAGCAACTAATGGAGTGATAACTCACTCCTGACTCTGGGGAGGGCACCAAGCCATTCATGAGGGATCCACCTTCATGACCCAAACACCTCCCACCAGGCCCCAACTCCAGCATCAGATTTCAACACGAGCTTTGGAGGAGACCAATATCCAAACTATAGCACTGAATGAACTTGTAGAATCTTGAATCAAAGTTGGTGTCACTGGATATTTGAGATTATGATTTATATAAGAAAAAAACCATACTTTTAGAACTTATCAGGACTTTTCAGTGGAATAGATAGCTAGGCACAGAGGGACAGGTGGATGTCATCTACTTCCTTTTGATAGGGTTCCATTCGACAGGCTGAGGAAGTTCAGTCACCACAGCAAGGGTGTGGATGAGGGTGTAGGCGGTGGGGGAGGGAAGTGGGCAAGAAGCCAGCCTTGAGGCAGCAGCCAGAGGGCAGGACACATGAGTCCTCAGGGTGAAGTGTAAAGAACATTGAGGGATGAGAGTCTGGACATGTGTTGTTAAGAATCTTTAGAAGTGATCTAGGCGTTCACGGTGAAATCTTGAAATTCTTGGTCTGTCAGAAGTTCCCATGTGAAGGAGGAGTCTGGCGGCCGTGTCCAGAGCAAGGGTGGTATTATAGATTGTACCCGAGGACAGGATGTTTTGGCGACGGCAAGAACAGAGGCGAACAACTTGAGTTGCATGTGTGAAGTAAAGGGTCTGGAGTCATCATTGATCCTTTTCTCCGGAGACCAGTCCAGTGTTTTGCTGGACTCTGAAGAAACAATAAAATTGTTGCATAGGCTGGGCACGTGGACTCGTGCTTGTGTGCCAGGCCAAGCCTGGAGGGTTGCTTGAGGCCAGGAGTTCCAGACCAGCGTGAGACACTATGTCTATAAAAAAATTTTTTTAAAAACTTAGCCAGGTGGGGTCATGCGTGCTCGTGGTCTCAGCTACTTGGGAAGCTATGGTGGCAGGATCACTTTGACCCAGGAGCTTGAGGCCACAGTGAGTTATTTATTTTTTTTTGTAGAGACAGAGTCTCACTTTATCGCCCTTGGTAGAGTGCCGTGGGGTCACACAGCTCATAGCAACCTCAAACTTTTGGGCTTAAGTGATTCTCTTGCCTCAGCCTCCTGAGTAGCCCGCCATAACACCCCGCTATCTTTTAGTTGTTGAAGTTCAGCCAGGGCTGGGTTTGAACCTGTCACCCTTGGTAGACGGGGCTGGCGCCCTACTCACTGAGCCACAGGCGCTGCCCACCACAGTGAGTTACTGATTGAACCGCTGCACTCCAGCCTGGGAAACAGAATGAGACCATGTCTCTTAAAAAAAATTGTTGCACAGTACTAAGAGAAATAGTAACAAAATAAGAAGCTGTATGTATGCAAACCTGTAATAAGTTACCTGTACTAGATTTTGAAGTACTGAGGCCAAAGGAATGCCTTTTAGAGAAAAGTTTTAGGATAAATCAAAGTACTATTAGACCTTGAAGATGATGAATTTCTGCGGTTTATTGTCCTTAGACCAGTATTTCTCCGCTAGGGGAGGGGATTTGGCCCTCCAGGCACATTTGGCAGCGTCAGGACACATTTTGGATTGTCACGTTGGGTGGTGCTGGGAGGGGCATGCCCTCCTGGCGCCTGGAGAGCAGAGGCCAGGGAAGCTGCCAGCCACCCTGCAGTGTTCCCCTTGGCTGAGAAATATTTGGCCCAGAATGTCAAGAAAGCGGAGGTTGAGAATAATAAGGAGGACATGCTGATAGATCAAGAGGGACCTGGAAGAACCATTAATAGTACCTGAGAACCAGGGATGTACCTAACCCCCTGGTGACTGGCGGGAGAAGGACGTGGTGGGCACGTCGGGGCCCGTTGGTGCCAACTCTAGATGGGCTGGACTCGCCAGCCCTGTGTTCCGCATTTTCTCCTCGTCCCTTTTGTCTTAGAGAACATGTGGAGCAGGACAAAGGATATTTGCTATTCTGTGTGGAGGAACTTTGATTTTAACTCTGTCTCATCTCATCCAGAGAGAGCATCCTGGTGATTCTGGGGCCCTGGACGGCATAAGGAGCTTGTTAGGAGGACTGGGATAAGTCCCGAGTGACACAGTCAGGATTAAGTGACCTGAGAAAGGGCATCTGGAAGCGTGAGCTCCTAGGATGCTAATGGCTTCTGTTATCTTTCAGGTGGTGAACGTGTCCCGGCTGGAGGGAGACGACAACCCTGTACAGCTCATCTACTTTGTGGAGGATCAGGACGGAGAGAGACTCAGTGCAGTCAAGTCTTCAGACCTGATTAACAGGGTAGATCTCCAGAGAGCAGCCATTATCCTGGGGTACCGGATTCAAGGCGTGATTGCCCAGCGTAAGTTCGTGAGGTGTTGCCATCTGAGCTATGCTGGCTCCAAAGACAGTGTGTCCTGACACTGAGCTCTGAATTTAACACATTCTCGTGTGTGTATAACCCTTGTTTTGGAGTGGCATTTTCCTAAGATGCCAGTTGTTAAAATTCATTCACTAAGACCTTCTTTACTGTGGATTTCAATCCGCTGAAGTTGTAGCCTGCACTGTTTTTCCTGCCTCACTTTTTGTATTCGTGGTGGTAGAGCGATTTATAGAACCATACGTCAACTTTAACATCTATCCCCACACTTGTACTGTTTCTCTTTTGAAAACCTGGTCCTAGGTAAAATAATGTGTTTGTTTTGTATTTCTTCCAAAATCTTCTGTGTCATATTCTGAACGTTGGTGGGGACAGTTGAGTCACTCAGGAAGCTAGGAGGTGCGCTCTGGACTTACTGGCTTCCTTAGGACCTTTTAACACAAAGAGTCCTTGATCCTTACCCTGTTAGCTGGTCTTTCTCCTCCACCCTGTCCTCCTACCACTCTGCAATTTAGAAAGAGGCATTTTGATACTTGGTTATTATTGTTGGAAGGTGTTGGCTCTTGCCCGCCTGGCAATGGCTGCTCTCAGTACCTTGTTTTCCAGCTCAGATTTTGGCTATTTAAAACTGAGAAAAAGGGGAGTCATGGAAGAGTGTATTTCTCTAAATATACCTTTATGAGTAAGACTGCTATTTTAATGTGGATGTTTTTCCCATATGATCCAGAGAGCAGTCCTTGCAAGAGCACATTGAAACTTGCTCCCAATAATAAGTAAATGTTTAGAAGGAATTCAGCATCAGAGAACATTGAAGGAGTCTTTGCAGAAAACATGTAGGAGACAAAGGCAGTTTTTAAAAAATGACAGCTTTGAAATTATCCTCAGTAGTAGAAGATTTAACGTCTATCCACCCTGGAACATTTAGGGGAGTGGAGTCTGGCGAGAGCAAGTAGAAGGTTCTTTCTGAAATCTATACTTGTCCTTTGAAGCCAACTAGGATGAAGGCTGACGGACACACTTTCTCTAATTTTATGGAAGATGATGGGAGAGTTGAAGCAAATAACCAGTGGTGGGTTGCGTTGTGTGTTTGTGAGATGATGGCATAGAAGTGTGAGGAAGAAAATTACAAATGCCCTTCCTTCCTTTTCTTCACGTGGGATATGTCTGGTTGTTGAAGAGGTGGGCTGCCCCTGCCACACACTTAACATTTTAGAAAAGTGACTTGCAAAAAGATATGGGCACCTTTCAAACTTTTCCTCATCTGATCTTTCACTTCTCTGTCCTCAGTTTTGTACTGAAAAAACACCTCGGTAACATTCCTAGAGTTCTGGGGTCAGTGTCAGAAGAAAGCCTTTACCAGCACCAGGGAAGCCCCGGGACATGGGTATCAGGGCTGGTTTGGTCATTCTGTGCCTCTCCGGGGTTTCACTAGGTTAGAGTAAGAGGAATGCCCAGTTGTCTCAGATCCTTGGTTTGATTATGTCACTACTTCTATATTGTCAGTTGTTTCTATTCAAAGTGAGCTATAAAGGCTGGTGCTGTGGCTCACGCTTATAATCCCAGCACTCTGGGAGGCCAAGGTGGGTGGATTGCCTGAGCTCAGGAGTTGGAGACCATCCTGAGCAAGAGTGAGACCCTCGTCTCTAAAAACAGCCGGGTGTTGTGGCAGGTGCCTGTAGTCCCAGCTACTCAGGAGGCGGAGGCAAGAAGGATCACTTCAGCCCAAGAGTTTGAGACTGGTGTGAACTATGATGCCATGCACTCTACCGAGGGTGACAAAGTGAGACTCTGCTTCAAAAAAAAACCAAAGTGAGCTCCATATGTATATAAACTATATTCAGGCCAAATTAAAAAACACAAATGTCCAGCACTTTGCCACTTTTTGCCATGTTTCCCACGCAGTCTGTGCCCTCCTTTGCGCTTTCTGCTATAGTGCATGGAAGGCACGTGCCCTTGCTTGCCCCTCTCTTAGAGGTCTAAACCCAAATTTAAACCAGCACGTGTTTCTGTTCTCGTATCTTTGAGCAGATACATTTTGATCCCCTAATCGGTAGTCACCATCATAGGATATGACAGGAACACAAGACTTAGTCCCTGCCTGTGACAACTAAAATATATTTGAAAAGACAAAGCTTGGTGTCATGGCCAGATTAATGAGCAAAGTGGTGTGGTCTATCAGGACGATTCGTTTATGTAATAAGAGGCATTTCAAAAGAGTAATAAGGTTCCATTTTCAAAACAAAGGCAACGAGAACAAAAGCCTGACTTAGATGAGGGAGAAATTGGCGTTGTCATGGGGAAGTTTTTATGAAGCAGAGTTAGGCAGAGAGGAGGGAGTGCTGGGGTTACAGACAGTGGTGACTGGAGCCTGAGTGGGAGACGCCCTGGAACCTTTTGGGGAGTAGAGTCTAGAGAGAGCTAAGCATAGAATGGTGAGGAAGGAGCTAGTGAAGGACATTGAGGAGGACTTGAAACAGAATCCTCCAAGGTCGAGAGTCATCAGGGGCCCCCTGGGGTGGGGTAGGCATGGCAGTGTGGGAGGGAGAGTGGCAGATGCAAAATGAGGAGGATTTGCTGTCACATAACTGAATAGTAACAGTGATGCCTCATTCCCCCTCCCCCAGCCCCTGGCAACCATGGTTCTTTTTGCCTCTATGAGTTTTCTTCTAGATGTTTCATGTATGTAGAATCGCATTATTTGTCCTTTTTTTTTTTTTTTGAGACAGAGTCTCTGTCACCCTGGTAGAGTGCAGTGGCATCACAGCTCACAGCAACCTCAAACTCCTGGGCTCAAGGGATCCTTCTGCATCAGCCTCCCAAATAGCTGGGACTACAGGCACCTGCCACAATGCCTATTAGTTTTTGTTTTTTATTTTAGACAGAGTCTCACTGTGTTGCCCTGGGTAGAGTGCAGTGGCGTCACAGCTCACAGCAACCTCAAACTTTTGGGCTTAAGTGATTCTTTTGTCTCAGCCTCCCAAGTAGCTGGGACCACAGGTGCCCACC
Source organism: Otolemur garnettii (assembly GCF_000181295.1). Classification (NCBI taxonomy): domain Eukaryota; kingdom Metazoa; phylum Chordata; class Mammalia; order Primates; family Galagidae; genus Otolemur; species Otolemur garnettii. The sequence continues at coordinate 5,835,857 of NW_003852444.1, forward strand.
ACATCGCCCAGGTATTTTTTGGTTGTAGTGGTCATTGTTGTTTGGGGGGGTCTGTGCTGGATTTCAACCCACCAGCTACAGTGTATGTGGCTAGTGCCCTAGCCACTGAGCTCTAGGCACCAAGCCAAGTTTTTCTGTTTTTAATAGAGATGAGGTCTTATTCTTGCTCAGGCTCATCTCAAACTCCTGAGCTCACGTGATCCACCTGCCTCAGCCTCCCAGAGTGCTAGGATTACAAGTGTGAGCCACTGCACCTGGCCTTATCATTTTTTTTTTTTTTGTGACTGGCTTGTTTCACTTAGCATGTTTTCAAGGTCCATCCGTGTTGTAATATAGAATTTCCTTTTTCCTTCCTTTTGAAGCTAAATGACATTCTGTTGTAAGCATACACCACATTTTGTTTATCCATTCACCTGTTGATGACTATTTGGGTTGTTTTCATTTTTGTGGCTATTATGAATAATGCCACCATCTTTATTATTTTTTTAATTGCTAAGGTGGAAATAACCAGTTGCATCTGTGCTCATGTTATATCTTCTTACTCTATTTTGGTTTGTATATAACACTAGTATTATATGAAAGTATTTAGTGTTCATTTACTTGATAATTTTCCCTTTCTCCCACTAGAACCTACACTCCTTTAGGGGCTCTGCCTGTTTGTTGTTGAGTCTCAACTTTAGAAGTGTGTCCGGCATACTTAATAAGTATCTGCTAACCAGAGAAACTGAGTGGGGAGGGAAGGTGAAGAGGGAGGGTGTGATTCCTGCTGACTTCACACGGTGGTCGGTGGTCGGGGTTGGGACTGTGTTCTGGCAGAGTGGCGGCTTTTCTCTCCACTTTAGAACAGCAACTCTTCTGCACCCAGCATCCTGCAGTGGGAACTTAGGAGTGATCAGGAGAATATGCTAGAAATCAGGAGACCTGGAATTAACCTGGCTTTGCCATTAAATTAGCCATATACCTTTATTATTTTATTGTATTTTAACTTAAGTTTTTTTTGAGACAAGAATCTCACTCTGTCATCCTGGTGTTGAGGGCCATGACCTTAGCTCACAGCAACCTCAAACTCTTACCTGTCATTGTGACCCCTGAGGTGTTCTAGATGTAACATTGTATATTGTATTTGTTTACTTGGTCAGGTTTCCTGTCATCAGGAGATTACAACCTGTAACTGGTTGTCTTAAGCTGAAATGCCAGGGCTGCCCAAGTTTTTCACAGAAGACAAATGCAGTCCAGCACATGAGCTGAGAAGGACTGACTGAAGGACTTTTCTTCCTTGTTGGCAGCTGTGGACAGGGTGAGGAGGGCGTCTCCAGAGTCCCAGAGCAACAACTTGTGGGTCATTGTTGGTGTGGTCATCCCGGTGCTGGTGGTGACAGTGATCGTCATCATCCTCTACTGGAAACTGTGCCGCACGGACAAGCTGGACTTTCAGCCTGACACCGTGGCCAGCATTCAGCAGCGTCAGAAGGTAGGAGACAGCTCCCCACAGTGTCCCCATAAACAGTCCTGTGGGGTGGCAGGGGTGAAATGACTTTGTGCTGTTAAGGAAATCCTCTGGCTTTGTGGGGGGCATCTCTTTCTCTTCACGTCCACTTCCTGAGACCCCGGTTCTTCTGGAGCAATAAATACAGTGCAGGCACATGAAGCTATGTAGGGGCTTGGATGGTGAGGTGAGTTCTGGGTTCTACTGTGATTTTATTTTTGAGAGGATCAGTTGGAAAATCTCATCCATTCTGTGTATGAAATCTCACCTATTTTATATTTTAGCCCTACATATTTTCAGAGAATAGGAGCCCAGGGAGGTTCCCTCCGATCTGTGTGTCTCTCTTTCATACCCAAGTCCATCGGATAGCTCCTTCATTGTGTGTCCACCATACTGGAAGCCCACTGCTCAGTCTTCATTAAGACCACTTAATCATTAAAAACTGACAGTACCTGCCTTGAGCATTTTAACATTTCAGAGTAGATGAATGGACGTTTATTTGCCAGTCTTCTGCTGTATCCCGAGTCCTCTTTTGAGGTCTGCAGAGTGGAATTGTGTACGGTTTTCCTTGTAATAAACAAAATCCATAATGTGTATCTCCTGCAGTTTCCAGTTTGGGTTTCCTTAGAACAAAACCATCTGAATGCAAAATTCTCTAGATCTTTTCAATATCCCCACCCCTAACTCTGCAGACTTTTTGAATTAATTCGCCTACGGCTAATTTTACAGCAGATTTTTTTTTCTAGCCGACCGTCTTTCATGTGTCTTTCCAAAGCATTCAACTTAGTTTTTATAGAAGCAGCAATTGTCTTTTCACACATATGTTTCAGCAGTTTGCATGATATTTGACTGTTACATTTCAAAGCATAGAAATCGACTTTTGGTCAGCAACGCGCACACCTGATGTGAGCAAAAACATGCCAGAGGGCTAGAGAACTCCCTGGCAGCAGACAGCACAGTGTGAGTGTCAGTCGGTGTGTTTGCCAAGGGAGGGGAAAGTGATAGTCTCCTGTGTGTGTGAACATGTCCCCTCTGTGGCTCTTACTCATTTAGAGGCCTCACCGTGCTCTCAAAGTAGCAAGCAAGCAGCAGCAAAAGACCAGGGAGTAAAGGATTGCCCTTATTCCGATTGTCTCAGTATAAAAAATATTCTGCAATGTACAAACTCAGACCTGTTGAGTGAAAAAAATAAGTCAACGTCTTAAATTTTATTTTACTTTTGTAAAAGCAGATGAAGAGTTTTCTTATGAATCAACCAAGAAATGAAAATCTTGAGCAAAATTTCAAGCTCATAGCTCTATTAACTGTGTTATATGAGCATTTTATACATAAATGTTCTATTTGTCACCTGTCTTTATGATTCACATCGCCTGCTAAAGTTGTTTTATTGTTATTACTCTAGTGAATGGTGTGGAAAAAACCTGGAGAAAAGTGCTTGATTCGCTAAATGATTCATAGTCTGAATCTCATTGTAATAAGATCAACAATAGGCTTGGAAATGTTTTTGTTCTCATGAAAGAGTGTTGTTGTTGCAGAGAGAGTTAAACAGTCTAGATGGTTATATGTTTAGGTCTTTTGTGGTCCTAACATAAATACTCCTTGTGGAAGCCCGTCTGTTATCTGTTACTTGAATAAACTGTAGGGGGACGGCATCTTTGGGGTTCAAACAGAACATTTCCCAAGCTTTCTCCTCCTCTCACTTTTATTTCCTCAACTTTTTCATGTCCCAGATGTTGCTGTAAATCAATTGGACAGTTTCAAATAGATCTTCCAGCCCGTGGAGTTGCTCCCTTTCTTCCACAGCTACAAAGAACGGTGCATACATCTTTACCGCATTTACAGGAAAAGTCTACACAGCGGGGCTCCTCAAAAGAATAACTGTCTTCTGACCCTGTTCGGAGGGCCAAAACCTTGCCGAGATTGCAGAAGCTTGGTCTTTTTTTTGCTGACACAGTAACCCGCTGGGTAGATCTTGCGTTTGTAAGAGGGAAAATGAGGATCTTCATTTAGTTCAAAAACAAACGTCTCTACTTCATAAGGGTTTCTTCTGAGGTTGTGTGGCCACAGTGAAGGGCCTCTGACCTCGTCCTCGGGGTAATTTGCTGAGATGCTGGCCTCCCCATCACCACAGGAGCTATCTCCTGCTGCGGCAGCTCTTGTTTTCTCTCTCTCCATTCTGCTGTCCCCACCCCCGACAAGCATCACCACTACTCTCTGAAATCCTTCAGCAAATCCCAGAGCTGTGAACATCTGGAAACAATAAATCTGCTGACCTAGAATCCACACCCCTTCCCCCATGTAACAAGAAGGAAACCTCTTCAAATTGTCTGGAAATAGATTAATTTTGAAATATAAGAGAGAGAGGCCATTCTGTCTTGTATTGAGGTAGGGCTTTTTCTTATTTCCAAACATAATGAATAGAAAACCCCATGCACGTTTCTTTTCTGTGTATTCTCTTTAATCTATAAGCCAAAGTCACCATTTGTTACTCATACCTAAAAAACTCCAACTTGGATCCTCCTCACTGTGAATGGAACTGGCCGGATGCCACTGGCCCCAGGGGGCTTGTTCCAGCTGGTGGGGACAGTCCATACCTGGTTCCTGGGGCCTGGTGGTCACTCTTGACCACCCTCAGCTGCTCCTAAGGATGGTTTCTCTCTCTGCAGGCAGCCAGGTGGAGCTGCCTTGGACACTGGGTGTCACTCACAAACACTGATTATGTGCTCTGACTCAGGCAGGTCCAGGCTGAGCTTCAGACTCAATAGCATGTGAGCTCTGCCTGCAAGGGCGTTAGCAGGGGAGAAGGACATCCAGGAGGGAAGGACGTGTCAGGTGTTGAGGGAGCTCAAAGGAGGCAGAGCATCCCTCTCTCAGTGGTAGAGCTTCTCCACCTATTGAGGAGGTCACACGGGGCTGAGCTAAAGCTTCAAGGTGGAGGGGAAGCTGGATGAAGCGGGCTTTGCAGCCAGGGTGGCGAGAAGCATAGGAAGGCAGGAGCAAAAGTTGGAAGGAAGGACATAGCAGCCAAGAACCAGGCAGCAGAGAACCAGGCCCTGGGGGGTTTTCAAGACATAGAAGGGATTAGAAAAGATGCTGTAGGCAGTGGGCAGCCATTGAAGGATTTTCAGCAGGAAGAGCTGCCTGTTTGGAACTGTTCCTTGGGAGGCAGCATGGACAGTGGATGGAAGAGGGGCTCAGAGGGGGCTTCTCCCTTCTTAGTCAAGTCTAGCTCTTAGGACCCCCTGTACACCTGATGTCTGGGTGATTTCAGACTGTGCCTTGTGTGTCCCATGGGTGAGAGAAGTCACTGTACTGAGCGGCACTGAAGACAAACAGATGGCGATAACTTTGCCTTGTCTTCACCTTCTAAATCGGAAGCTGGCGCTGGTGGTGATTTTCCACCAATCGCGTCAATCAGGTAATAAATGCTTCCGATGGCACTTCTCCACAATGGCACATTTTCATTCAGACGCTTCGGGATTTGCTCTGTGCTCTCCGTTGCCATCTTAACTGCTCCTTCCCAGGGGGGCCAGGCTAAGCTGAGTCCTGGGACCTCCCTGTGTCTCATTCCATCTGGGCCTTATTATATTTACGTGCCACGTGTTAACGTTCGCCAGACATCTCCTTTGTCACTTGGCTGACCTGCCCCAGCAGCCTCCCTGACTTGTCACTGACGTATTCCAGTGGGGCACAGTGTGGCCTGTCCCCTCTATGACAGATTCAAGAAGGAAAGAACAAAAGAGCCATCCTTCTCCAGAAATAACTCGGTCTTAATATGAATATTGAAGACACTAATTCATCTTGGCCCTTCTGAAATACTGATGGAAGCTGCATGTGGAAGCTGGAGACTCAGTACCAGCCAGACTTAACTCTGGGTTTTATTTTAAAAGAAGTGAAAAAACTAAAAAGAGTGGATCAGAAAACAGGGATGAAACAAAAGGAGTTAATTCTATCCCTGGGCAGGAGAGCAATGAGTCCTCTGATAGTTTTTTCCATCGGGCATAGATGGCTTTTGCTTTGTACATAAGCACAGGTCAGTTGCCAGATTTCTATTGTCATAAAAGGTGGTGACTCACCCAGCCAGTGAGCCGTGCGAGGGTCTAATGGATTCACACAGAGATGTTAGACCCAACAGTAAGCCAGCGGGACTTGTATATTTCGTTTTTGACACGTACTCCTTTCTTGGTTCCCTGTAACATCTAGTAAGTTTGGTACTTCAGCTGACAGTTTGAAATTCATTCATTCGTCAGATATTTATTGAAGGTCCACCGTGTGTCACATCCTGTTGCTGATTTACAGAATGTTGTTTCTAAATTCACATTTATAGCTGTGACTGATGCCTGAATACTCTTTGCTATCTATATTAACTGCCTGGTATTTCATCAACCGCCAGCATTAGTAATGCTGTCAGCCTCATTTGTATGGTCCTAGGGAATTTATGAAGCATTTTCGTGTGGACTGTCATGTTTGTTTCTTACACGAACCCTGAGAGTTTGTCGGGAAGGAATCTGGTGCCTGTACGTGGGCTATGCTGACTGTACTGGTGGCAGCACTGTTTGTAATTTTATGTTATTCACTTAGGAGATGCTGGCTTAGAGGAGGCCGTCTGTCACTCCTTCAATTTCATTAAAACAAAACACCTAACTCATAAATGAGATTGGTGCCCAGTCATTAGAAGCATTCACTTTCTTACTGGGAAGTATACCAAAAAGGATTTTAGCAGGATTTACTAAGTGATGGTGGTGGTGATTCAGTGACTGTTTATATGTCTGTTGTTATTTCACTTAAAGGCACTTTGTTTATGAGGCTAAAATGAAGCACATCTAGGGGTCAAAGCAACCCCATAAAATTAGAAATTGCTCATTTTAGGATTTTTATCATCAGCTGTGCATATTTGGTGTCAAATTTCAGTTTTCTCTGCCATAAAAAGGCTTGTCAGATGGACACTTGAGAATTATGTAGCTGGATTAGTAATTTCAAGATGAAAATAAAATTTATAATTATGTATTTTATAAATTAGGCCAACATACCAAAGTCTAAAAGAGAAGACTTCATTGTAATCATATGCTACAGGTTATTTTTTATTTTTTTTAATTTGGTAGAGACAGAGTCTCACTTTATGGCCCTCGGTAGAGTGCTATAGCGTCACAGCTCACAGCAACCTCTAGCTCTTGGGCTTAGGTGATTTTCTTGCCTCAGCCACCCGAGTAGCTGGGACTACAGGCGCCCGCCCAAACGCCCAGCTATTTTTTGTTGCAGTTCAGCCGGAGTCGGGTTTGAACCCTCCACCCTCAGGATATCGGGGCCAGCACCCTACCCACTGAGCCACAGGTGCCACCCATGCTACAGGTTTTTTAAAATTCAGGATTTATTTCCTAGGTGTCCTAAGTTTTCAACTTCCCATACGTACATAGATGCTTTGCTTGTAAGAATGCAGCTGAATCTTTGTAGAAATTTTTAACAAAAGAGGAAAAAATATTGGACACAGATATGAAGTTTACAAAAGGCACATCAATGATTGCTTATAAGTACATTATTTTTGGAAGAACCCAAACATGATGCTGTGTAGTTAATCTAAATCAAATAAGTACATGGAGATAACAAATAAGTAGAGAAGGGGTGATGTGGTACTGTGAGCAAGAGGTCTGCATTCACAGGACCTGAACCCAGCCTTGCAGTGTCCAGTAATTGTCTGAAAGAGGTTGATGAAAACATTCCACAAGTCTGAGTAAACGTTCAAGAGAGTATTCGATACCAGCTTACCTCCAATATTTGTTCCTTTGATTTGAAGTTATAGTTTTGATCTTTCCAAAGTGCACATGGATGTTTTTACTTTTTCTTCCTTTTGATGCAAAACATGGATGGCATTGAGATACTAACGAGACCCAGTGAACAAGGCTGCTTGCTAAGCTCTTTCGTTTCTGGGAATGGTCGTGAACTTGCAGAAAGTGTGTACTTCTTGGCACCTTGGGGTTTCCCAGCATGCTGTTGAACACATCTTGAGTAGACTACTTTTTTTTGAGTTTCACTCTATCACTCTGGGTAGAGTGCTGTGACATCACCGTGGCTCACAGCAGATCAAACTCCGGCTCAAGCGATCCTCCTGCCTCAGCCTCCTGAGTAGCTAGTTTTGCTATTTTTAGTAGATCTTCCTGCCTTGTCCTCCCGGAGTGCAGGGATTATAGCTGAGCCACTATAGCTGGCCCTGTTCACTTCTGGGTCAGATAAACCACAGAACCTTGTCACGACCTTAGCCCCTGGATGAGGTGAGATCCGGCTTTTGGGATTTCTCAACTGCTGAACTCTTGGCTTTGTTCTCAGTGGATTCTTCTGTGGGGTAAAGTGTTATCTGAGGGGTGGGAGATGGTAGAGGTGAGACTGGCTCATTAAATTGTTGCTGCTGCTGTCCCCTGTGCAGAATATCTGGATTCACATCATCCCAGGGGGGGCTGAATTATCCTGTTTCTTGGCTACATTTCTCCCTTATTTCTCTAAGGGAGGAAGAAAGGAAGCCACATGTCAGGTTTATTGTGGCTTGATTAAGGGGTCTGCCAAGACCAGCGTTTTGAATTGTCTTTTTACTTGATATTCCAGAGGTTTCTACACCTCTGGATTGAGCACCATGGGAAGCTGTTGCATGGGTAAGAGGGGGACTGTTCTTTTGTAAAGTGGGAGCAGGACTCTTAGAAAGGGATGATAGTTCCAAACTTTTCATGCGAATGATAAGACATATCTATAGCCGTGAATGAAGGAGGGAAGAGGGGGGAGACTGGGTGGAGGAAGGGTAATCTGTGGGACCTCACCTATTGTGCATAATGCAAGGGTACATGTCAAATCTGTTAAGAGTACAGTATAAATGTCTTTTTTTTTTTTTTTTTGAGACAGAGCCTTAAGCTTTCCCCCTGGGTAGAGTACTATGGCATCACAGCTCACAGCAACCTCCAACTCCTGGGCTCAAGCGAGTCTCATGCCTCAGCCTACCAAGTAGCTGGGACCACAGGCACCCGCCACAATGCCTGGCTATTTTTTGGTTGCAGCCGTCATTGTTATTTGGTGGGCCCAGGCAGTATTTGAATCCGCCACCTTAGGTGTATGTGGCTGGCACCTTAGCCACTTGAGCCACAGGCCCTGAGCCAGTATAAATGTCTTAATGCAACGATTAAGTAAGAGAGGTTGAAGGCTATGTTAACCAGTTTGAAGTAGCATTCCAAATTGTATATAAAATCAGCACGTTGTACCCCATAAAATGCATTAAGGCACACAGTTATGATTTAATAAAAAAAATTAATTAAAAAAACAAAGGGATGATACCAGGTGCTGATCCACCTCTGGGTTGGGGAAACAAACTTACCCTGGGGGCAGGGGAAGCCAGGGAGTGGCAGGTTTGGGTTCATCATTTACAAAACAGTGTTCCCCACCTCCGTGTATGCTCACAGACTGCCCAAGTGATAAGGTGGCCTGCTCCTGTAAGGTGAGCTCATTGATGGGAAGATACAAGCATGCCACTCTTTGCCTTTTTGTTTCCAAGCAACATTTTGTAAACTGTATTTACTAGTGAGTTTTGTCCCCCTCTGCTGGTGCAAGTCTTCATTGCAGGCTACTTTTCTTCTTCCCATTGACCCTGGTTTTGTTATGGTTAAAAAGCCTCAGGTCCCAAACCCAAACGCCACTGGTGGTGTCACTCATTTGTGCTTAAAGCTCACTCAAGTATGAGGAAACCTTTTGCTTCTGTCTTAGTATATTATGTAAAATAAGGTGACCAGATTTTAACATTGGTAAAACGGGACACCACTGGACGGGGGTGGGGGGGGGTTCTTAATTAAAAATTTGGTCTATATGGAGCAACAAAAATTTTCATAGAATGCAAAAATAGTATTGTAATGTATATTTTTTAATTTTAACATAAGTACAATTTACAAATATAATACATTAAAAAAATTATGTATAGGGCGGTGCCTGTGGCTCAAAGGATTAGGGCGCAGGTCTACCTGGGCGACCTTGCCCAGGAGCCGGTAGGGAGTTTACATTAGCCTTTCCATTTCCAAATGAAGTTACGTTGACCTCTTTATTCCCAAATGGAGTTACATTAACCTTTTCAGCAGCCAACCGTATACTCCCTTCTCTTTGTCCCGCAGTTCCCTAGCTTGTGGTGCATTCTTTCCAAAAATCGGGACTTTTTAAAAATGCTGTGGGACGTGGGACAAATCGTTAAAAATGGGGACTGTCCTGCCAAAAGCAGGACGGCTGGTCACCTTAGTCTAAAATAACTTCTCTCTGTTTGGCCTTTGTCTTGTGTGGAGGCTGGGACTCTTTGTGGGTGTGGACACAGCCTGGCGGGGAGGTTTGTGGTTAGTATGTGGCGTTCCTGTTGAGGAAACCCCCTGGGACCACAGTTGTTTTGTTTTTTACTTAAGTAAATATATATTTAACTATGTTCAAAGTTTCTAGAAAAACCTTTACCTCAAAGATATTTTACACCAATTTTCCAAAGTGCTGTAGCTCCCTGACTCATTTTACCTCAACAACCCGATTAGATATCCAGATTGTTAGGCGTGAAGTAACCAAAATACTGAGAAATGGCACTTTATTTTAAACAATACCAGAAGCTGTTAAAACCCCAAATTTGGGGTCTTTAAAACATTACGACAAAGCCCCTTTCTCCCTCCAATCCCGAGACGGCACCCTGTAGTTCCCTCATCGTGGCTGTCTGCCTTCTCCTCGTCCTTTTTCTGCAGTTCTTGTATGGTCAGAATCTCTGTGAGCTTCTTTCTTTCATCCTGGTGACTCCACAGCTTTTCCACCGACGGTAACTCTCTCTGCTCATCGCTCTTCCCCAGTCTGGCGGTCCAGCCGTCCCTCTTCATCCTCTTCAGCAACTCTGGCTTCAGAAATAGTGTTGACCTGCCTCACGGCTTTCTGAAATTTGTCCCATTCTTTGTGCATCAGATCCTTGGTACCCTTGCATCAACCTCAGGGTCATCAAAAACCCCTTCCAGTAATGTTTCTGCGCTGTTTTCTCTCCTCTGCACGGCTTGTCCATGTTTCTCTGCTTTCTCAGTTGATCCTGAATGAGGAATGCAGGGGGCTTTGGGAGGATTTGTTCTAAAGAAGTCGTTTGACCGCACACTATTTGTTACGTCCCGCGAGGAGGAAAGTGAATGGTCCTTGCCTGGCTGGCGTTCCCCCCCCCCCTTTTTCTTTCTCCTCCCTCCTTCTCCTCGTCCTCATCCTCATAATTGGGGAGTAAACCGAGTCCCGAAGGCTTACTGAAGGTCGCTCTGGTGGACTCCTTCACTGTTTTGTCCAAGTTGGTGGGCAAAGTGACGCGGAGGGCTGTACCCGAGCGACCTAGCAGGCCTTGGCTCTCCTGGAATCTTGGCCGCCTGCATCGGACGCCTTCCTCTTGGCGATCTGGGGCGCTGAGCTGGCAGACAGAACTAGGCTCCCTTCTTTTGTGCCTTTCAGCATTTTCTCTTGGTGCTGCTTTCCCAGGACGTGAGTCTGCCCCAGGAACTCGCTCTTAACCGGAGTGTTACACAGGGCACAAATCAGTTGCCCCAAACTTTGCGAATAGAGATTCTGTCGGTTTCTGGTTGGTGCTCAGACGCTGCTTCTCCTTCACCAGCCACCGCAGTTCTTCTGATTCACCACCCGCTTCCCCGCTGGGGCCCGAGAGGGGGCGGAGGACCTGGGAGCACTGTTATTTGCGGTTTACTCTCCTGTACTCTGGAAGCTTCATTTAGGGAAACTGTTGATATGCATGTTGGGTACGGTTAGTGTTGTCATAAATGTCACAAAAAATGGTGCCACGCTGTCCACATTTCTGTGTACCTTCGAGTGTCTTTCCTGTCTTGCCACTGTCCTGGAAGCAGAGGCCTGGAGTCTAGTTGCAGGCTCCGGGGGTCTTGGTCGTGGGTTTGGTGCTAGGTGGTACTGTGTGTCCCGGGGGTGGGAGGGATTCCTGCATCTGCCAGTGTGAGTTGGGACCGTTGTCAAAGACCCTTTTCTCCTTCAACTTTGTGCTTTATTATAACTGTTCTTTCCTTTCTGGAACTTCTTTTATTCCCTTTGCTTCTATTACATTGAACTTTCCAAGTTCTTTTGTTTGTTGAAGTTACGTTCTATTTTCTTCCTTGCTTTCCTTTCCTCCCCCTTTTCCTTTTCCTTTTCTTTTAATATACGGAGACAGGGTCTCACTTTTACTCAGGCTGGTCTTAAACTCTGGAGCTCAAGCAATTTTCCCTCCTTGGCCTCCCAGGGTGCTGGGTTTACAGGTGTGAGCCACTGCGCCCGGCCTCTTCCTCTTCTTAGCCCCAGATGACTACTCTCCAGCACCACCCATAGAATCTGTATCCATCTTGAAAATTCTAGCTCCCTACATGTCACCTTCTATAGCGATGGCTCTCAGAGTCGCCTTGCAGCCTGAAAGTTTCCCCCAGGGTGTGATTGCCTGTCTCCTGCTACACTGAGCTACTGTCCTTCGAGGCCTATCCTGTCCTTTCAAAGTAAATTATCTTTAAAATGAAGCCTATCCTTTTATCTCCTCAAGTCTTCATTCCTTCATGAGTCATCATCTCTTTCCCTTAATGTCATGTCCACTGTTCAGGATACCCTGCCTGAAATGTTCAAATCATCACCAGCTTCTTTCTCTCCCTTTGCCTCTTGTGTCCGTTAGCTTCTAGATCTTTCTGCCTAATTTCTGGAGCTGTTCATTCCTTCTCATTTTTGTTGCAAAGATTTTGGGCTCAGGTCTTTGGGATTTCATGCATGTGCTATTGCCGGATCCTCCTGCTGGTCCTTTAGGGTCCTGTCTTCTTGGATTTTGGAAGTCTGCCCGATTAGGGATATATGAGTATAGTGGTTTTCTAACTGGCCAGAGGATGAGCTCTAGAAGCTGGCATTTCGGGGGTCCTCTATATATAGGCTCAGCTTCTCACTCCCCTTGTCCTGACTCATCTAGTGCAGCTGATGCTATCTCTTCCCAGGCCTCGAGTATTCTCTGGTCCCTGACACAATCTAGAACACGCTGTTTGTAGCCTTCTCTTTCTAGTTCCAAGTTCTGTCTGCCCTCAGGTCCTAGCCCAAGTCCCCATTTCCCTGTAAGGAGTATCTTGCCCCCGCTGCTGTCTGCATTTGTGTGGCACATGGTATGCTCCTGTGATAAAGGGTCAGCTGCTGTCCTGGAATGTCCTTTGTGTTACAGGCTGGCAGTTTAATCCTGTACTCGTGTTGAATCTTTCACAAGTGCCTGTCTTCTCACACTGCAGGTATAAACAACCCCCACATGGTTGACGTTTTAGAGTCGCTTATTGAATTGAATTGGTGGAACTGTCATCACAGTCTTGGCTTAGAAGATGGGCTCTTCTTGTCACCCTCAGATTTCAGATTAATGATCTTGTGTTACATGTGTATTTTAGCTGCAGATCCCTAGTGTGAAGGGCTTCGATTTTGCCAAGCAGCATCTGGGTCAGCACAATAAAGATGACATACTGATTATTCATGAGCCAGCACCACTGCCGGGACCTGTGAAGGACCACACCACACCCTCTGAAAACGGAGATGTGCCAAGCCCGAAGGCGAAGGTCCCCTCCAAGAACGTCCGTCATAGAGGAAGGTGATTATTGGGCTTTCTGTGTCCGCCCCTATTGCAGAGCATGTTTCTGTCTTCAGGTGGTGAGTTTCTGTATCAGAAGGGGCTGTATCTGCTCAGAGTTGGGCACGGACCCACTCTAGGGGACGCCAAGGGAGGCCCTGTGATTTTCCCCCCAAAGTGTTGAAGATTGAGAATCACTGTGATGGCTTGGTGGTCTCTTTAGATTTGATTAGAAATCACTCAGCTCGAGGGTACATATGCCAGGCCCCATGGAGATGATACTGGCAGTAATGTATAGGGAGTGTGGGAGTGTGGTGTGCATTCAGCCAGTATGGGCCTTGTTGCTCTTGCTAGGGATGCTAGTGGCTGGCAGCAACTTCATTGCTTTTTCTCCAGTGACCTTCATCAAGTCCTCCTGGGCTTGTTTTGTTTTCCTCCAGCTTGACCCACATTGTCACCCGGGTCGGCATATTGCATGGGACTCTTCACCGCCTCCTCCCTGCCCAGTTCCCCAGTGTCAGTTTATTTCCATTTCTATTGAAGTAAAGGACGTGGAGAATTGCTTCTTAGTTTTCCACACTACCTGGTGATCCCTTGGTGGCCTCTGATCCTGTAAGGAGGGCTGCAGCTGTGTTGAAGAGGACCTGGTTCGGAAGCAGGCTCTGTTAGGTTGACTTTAGATGCTGGCATCACATGGCTTTGGCTGCTGAGCCTCACGTTGTCAGCCTGCTTGTAAGCTTTGCAACTCTTAAATCCTGGTTTTTTTGCTAAGATCAGAAAAGTGTGAGATCATACTGATATTTGAAATAATGTCATAATTTGAATCAGAAAGCCTGCCTCTGTGGTTCCAGCCTTGTTTTAAGAATGTAATGGATGTTAGAGCATGATCTTTACACAGGAAAATCACTTATATAGAGAGATGTTGTTTGCTTAATTATTTTTCAGGCTAAGAATAAACCAAATCATTAAGGATGTTTTAATACCCTAGGAAAATTTTGCAAAGTACTTTTTCTCTTGCCTGGTGGTCTCATTGTTAAATTTTGTCATGACATGTCAATGGTCTGCACAGCAAGTATAATGCTCAGCATCCCTCCGGGGCACCAGAATGTCCTGGTGCTTAACGTTGCTATTGAGACCAGAGAGCTCAAGGAGACAGGGTGCTACCTAATGAAGGATTTCCTCTAGCCTGGTGCAAGCTGGGTGCTGTGTTGCCATTGCTTTTGATATATAGAATCAAATCTCAGTGGTGGTCATTGCCTTAGTGTTGTAAGTGTAGGTACCTTTCAAAGAGCTGGAGTTATTTGGGGTGGCTGCAGATCTTCCCTAGCCTCTCCTCTACAGACCCAGTTAACCCTGAACCAGACCTGAACCCCATGTCCTCTTTGATCTAATTCATGTTAGACCTAGACTATCTGTCTCCAGGAACTGGGCCTTGGGCCCTGCTGGCTTCAGGACCCTCCTCCAGATGGACACTTAGTTTTCTAGCCTTCATTGGAGTGTGGTCTGTTGAGCCATTTAGTAAGCCACGTTAATCTGTCTTCAGGATGTCCCTGTGTGGCATGAATGTGGTCCCTGAATACGCTGGGCCATGAAGTAATTTTTCGTTTTTACTAGTTTTGCCCGGACACCTGATTTCCATATCCAAGTTAATGTGACCTTTTTCTTTTTGTCCTTTCTTATTTCTAATGTTTGCAATTTATGTTGTTTCTGCAGAGTTTCTCCCTCAGATGTGGACTCAACAGTCAGTGAGGAGTCCAGTGAGAGAGACGCAGGAGATAAGACGCCAGGAGCGGTCAGCGACGGCAAGTCCCACAGAGCCCTGCCGAGCGGTCTGTGACTCTGCTCGTTCTCCACCTTGAACGTAGTCTTTAGGAGATTCCCATAGGCTAGGGGTGTACCCTGTTTCAAATACTAAAAGTAAAAAAATCTCTTTTAGAAAGTCTGCAAAATGAACTATTCATTTGTATGGTGGGTTTCTCACCCTGGTCTCTCACCATCTAACATTGTATTGGTGTCTGCCGTGAGACAAGAGACTGGTGCCAGAACTTAGGGATCCACTAGGGTGTGTTTTAGGTCGAATCAGTTCACTTCATTCTAGTTTAGAATCCTAACAATTTTCCTGCCTGAATGTCAAGGAGGAATCGTAGTTTGAAAAACTACCCTTAGGATCCAGTGACTTTCTTAGGAACTGATTTAAGGATTCCACAGCTGTTAGAAAGCTGGTTATTTATCACAGACCCAGGCCCAGTGCGTTTCATCTTTTTCTTAGATCTTTCTCCCAGCAGGCAGTTCAGGTCTCAGACGGTTTAGCATATTTGCACTGGGAGTTGCACACAGCTTCCTGGGCCGGGTATGACATGAACTTCACTTGAGTTCTACAATAAAACTGTGCCTGTGGGTCTTACTAGACTTGGGAGCATTTTTTGGCATGGCGGCAAGGTAGGCTGCTTTTGTTTTAATAGGTTCTGTTAAATAAGTGTGCTCGTATCGCTCTTACATTTGCAGGAGCTTTAGTTATATTTCAGGACTGGGTTTCAGTAATGTATAAATAATTGAGAAGCCTCAGGATAATATTTTTAATAGTAATTTTTATACTTATTTCTTCATCATAAATTTCTGTGTATGAAAATGCAGTGCAGAGTGAACTGAGTTCTATAAATGAGCAGATGCTGGATGGAAGCCCAAGGGCCTCTTCCGTCCCTAACATGCTGTGGTCTTGCATGTCTCAGCCTTGAGGCTCCTGTGAGACTAAACTACTGATCCTTGAGATTCCTTCCCGCTCCTGCTAGTTGGTTCTTTTATAATGTAAAGAAGCACCCCCTTAGAATAAGGGAGGAATTTTTTCTTTGGATCCAGGTCACAGAATCTTAAAAATTATTTAACACCGTGGTAACAAAGTGCACTGTTTCAGGGAGACAGGATTTAAATCTGGTTTGGGTCCTGAAAAAAATATTTGAAAAAGAAAAAAAAAAAGCTTTAGATCATCTCAATTTCTGTTCATTGCTTATCTGAGAAAACCCTGCTTTTAAGTGCCTGCATTTAATTCCTTCTGATAGCATTACAAGAATAACAAAAATCAAATACCATTCTCAACGCATACTCAGAATCCAGGTAGCATGCATTTCAGCTCTGGGACAGATTGTTGACTGTGGCTCAGATTCAAGGATCCACAGGAGAGAAGTGAGTCAGGTGTTTCTGTAAATACTAGAAGCTCAGATGCTGCTATTATAATTTCAAGAGATAGCAGAATCTGTATATTATTTTCATGTTTTAGGAAGATAGTTTTCTTACTACAAATATCAATTCACTTTTAAAACTTCATTCATTTCTTAAAAGGTGCCATACGATAGCTTTAATGCTGCCGTAAAGGTATTTTATTGCTTGCATAGAATTTAAATACCCTATAAAAAGATTCTGAGGTTTTATCATGGCTTTGGGATTATTTTATAATTCACATAAAAATTCTTCTTTTGTTGCAAGTCATTATAAAGTGAAAATTAATGGAGGCAGAAGGTGGCTTGAGAAACATTCTGGAAACTTGTTGCCCTATGACCAGTCTTCCTTCTCACCATTGTGGGTACCATGGCCACCAGCTCTATGTAGGCTTCTTGGGCAAGATTTTTGTTACAGTTTTTAAGACAGGGTCTCACTCTGTCACCCAGGCTGGAGTCATAGCTCATATCAGCTTCCTGGGCTCAAGTGATCCTCCTGCCTCAACCTCCTGGGTAGCTGGGACTATAGGTTCCTGCTACCAGGCCCAACCTTGGCAAGGCTTTCTTTGGCTACCTCAGGTCATCTGGCATTTTATTTTATTTTATTTTATTTTTTTTTTGAGACAGAGCCTCAAGCTGTCCCCCTGGGTAGAGTGCCATGGCATTACAGCTCACAGCAACCTCCAACTCCTGGGCT
>NW_003852444.1:5852864-5859859 GCF_000181295.1 Otolemur garnettii
ACAGGCGCCCGCCACAACGCCCGGCTATTTTTTTTTTTGGTTGCAGCTGTCATTGTTCTTTGGCGGGTCCGGGCTGGGGATTCGAACCCGCCACCTTAGGTGTATGTGGCTGGCGCCTTAGCCGGTTGAGCTATAGGCGCTGAGCCTCATCTGGCATTTTAAAGACCCACTTTGCAATGCAAACCAAGTAAAGACCATTATTGTTTCAGTTATGGTAAATTTGTGATTGTGCTTTATTCTTTTCCCAGCTGACATTTTTTTAGAAGGTGACATGAGGCATACATGCCCTTACAACCATGCACGGACCCTTAAGAGGTTATTTACTCAAAAGTCACTGTGTTCATAGTTAATTGCTGCTTTACAGTAAGTCACATCATTCCCACTGGTTACTCTTACTAAAGACGAGATGGGAAGAGATGAGATAGGTGGTAATAGTTGCTGAACCCGTGCTCACGCTCTCTTCTTTATCAGTTTACCAAGCATTCCTTTTCATGGTGAGAACACTAGGAATATGCCAAGTAGATAAGGACTGCAAAATATGGAGTATTTTTCTACTTTTTTTTTTGAGACAGAGTCTCACTTTTGCCCTCGGTAGAGTACTATGGTGTCATAGCTCACAGAAACCTGTAACTCTTAGGCTTAAGCAATCCTCTTGCCTCAGCCTCCCGAGTAGCTGGGACTACAGGCACCCACCACAACACTCGGCTATTTTTAGAGATGAGGTCTCACTCTGGCTAGGCTGGTCTCAAACCTATGAGCTTAGGCAATTCACTGGCCTCGGCCTCCCAAAGTGCTAGAATTACAGGCGTGAGCCACCACACCTGGTTATTTTTCTACTTTTTAAGTAGTTAGAACTTCATTAATTTGAAATCCACAATTCCAAATTCTCGAATTTCATGGGTACACTGAGGTGACATTTACTTTTGCACATGCTAAAGAGTTTGCACAGCAAATTGATAGCTTTAATGAGATTGGTTCCATGTAACATCAGAGTTTTTAAAGTAATTATGGAGTACCCAGGCATAAAATTATTAAGATCATAAAGTCGAATTATCATCTTTTTATGAAGGTAGATTCCAGGACCTTCTTCAAAGTAAACTTACATAAACTTAGTTGTAGTGACTGTAATCATTAGTTATCTGTTCAGCAAGTGCTTACTAAATGCCTGTGATGTGTTAGATGCAGTGAAGATGAGATCAGTGCTATTGCTGCCTCAGGGGATATTAAAATGGTCACATGCATTAATAAAGATGTGACTGTATTTACCTACAGATAATGAACATTTCTTTAAAAATGTAGCTTTGTCATTTCAGTAGTTCAAATTGACCATTCTTCTGCCATTCTGCTTTGTTGATATTATCTTATCTTATACAATCCTATATAGCAAAATTTTTCTCTCTTTAAAGAAATTAATTTTTTTCTTAAGTTTCTATTTTAATCAGGTAAAAATTGTATATATTTATGGTATATAGCATGATGTGTTTTTATTATAATAATTATTGTTTTGGAGACAGAGGCTTACTCTTTCACCCTGGGTAGAGTGCAATGGCATCATCATAGCTCACAGCAACCCCAAACTCTTGGGCTCAAGCAATCCTCATACCTTAGCCTCCTAAGTAGCTGGGACTATAGTTGTCTTCTATTTTTAGTAGGGATGGGGTCTTAGTCTTGTTCAGGCTGGTCTTGAACTCTTGAGCTCAAGCGATCTACCCATCTGGGCCTCCCAGAGTGCTAGGGTTATAGACAAGAGTGACTGCACCCAGCCTTTCAATTATTATTTCTAATGGACACATACTTGTACAGATTTATGGGTACAGTATAATATTCTAATACATGCATACAGTGTGTAATGTTTAGGTAATTAGCGTATCAGTCACTTCAAATATTCATCATTTCTTTGTTTTGAGAATGTTCAGAATCTAGTCTTCTAGCTATTTGAAAATATACAATGAATTCTTGTTAATTGTCATTACCCTATAGTGCTAGAGTGTTAGAATGTATTCTTCCTGTCTAGCTGTACTCTGTATCTGTTAACCAGCCTTTGGCCATTGGCCTCTCCCTCCTGCCCTAAGTAAGCACTGTGTATCCTACTGTCTACATCCATGGGATCGACTTCTCCAGCTTCCACACATGAGTGAGAACATGCAGTGTTTATCTTTGTGTGTCTGGCTTATTTTACTTAATATCCTCCAGGCTCATCCATATTGCTGCAAATGACAAGATTTCATTCCTTTTTTATGGCTTAATAGTGACGCTTTGATAAATGTATACACTGCAGAATAGCTAAATCAAGCTATTTAACATATGCATTAGTTTATATTTTGGGGGAGGATGAAAACACCAAAAATCTCTCCTATTTACAAATATGCAATGTATTGTTATGAATTGTGGCTACCATGATGTGTAATGGATTTTTTTTTTTGATGTATAATAGATTTCTTGACTAGTATAATTTCTTATTTTTAAAAATAATATTTGAAGGGGTTTTATTCCAAAGTCCCTACTTGCCTTAAGGCCAGATTCACACAGCATTAATCTTTGTGTCCATTGTACTTTCCCATTGGCCATTATTATCTGAGCATTTTGTTTGAAAAAATCATAGAATGCATAGGAGCTTAGAAAAAACCATATTACACATTGGAAAAAGAGCTCCTCTTCAGCCATTTCAAAGGGCTGGGTTGCAGACATGGTGGCAGCCTGATTCCTTTCGCACTTCTTACCCTCCCCGCCTCCACTTAGAGGCCCAAGGCTTGTCCACCCCCTGCTGATTCTGTTGCGGTTGGTGACTGCAGTGGGGAGAGGGTGGGAGTGTGGAGAGGGTGGGGTGCAGTGGGGAGAGGCTGGGAGTGTGGACAGGAGCCCAGGCAGGGCTGCAGCACGTTGAGCAGGGGCCTTTTCTCCTCTGCCACCTTTGGCTCCCAGCAACGCAGAGCCCTCTGCCACCCTGGAGGAAAGTGATCTCACCTCTGGCTATCAGTAGCTTAATTTAGGGCTACCCTCTGTGACATTTGCTGTTACTTTATAAGTTTGGTTAGCAAGTCTAGCCTATCTGGTGAAGCTAATGATCTCCTTTTAGGCATTGTGCCTGCAACTTGAGTAGCTGCCAGGCACATGAATGGTGGTGCCTGACTGTGCTTGTGTTGTAGAGTCAGGCTCCTTCTAGGCCTGGGGCAGGGAAAGAAAGCCTGAGAAGAGTTGGAACCCGGACAAGGGTGCCTCCTTGCTAAGAGAGACATCATTTATTTAGTCGTAAAAATAGTTTCTAATGGCTTGGGATAACAAAGGAATATATTTCACATTGAGAGAAAATTCAGAGACTTACACACCACACGTCTGCATTCATTTCTTCTGTGAAATAGCAGCTCTTCTTTCTTACTGCTTTGCTCAATTCTGTCTTTTTTATGCTAAGAAGAAACCTGTAGATTTTTCACCTGTGCTTTTGTTTAAAAACAGTTTCTGCATGTTCTTATTCCTCCTGTTGGACTGCTGGCCATGTATTTTAAAGTGGCATCCAGGGGACTATTTGTGGCTGATGGAGGGAAGGAGGGTATCAGTTGATCTTTTCAGCGTCCCTAACTAGTTCAGCCCTTCTTTATCTCTCTCTCCTTTCTCTTAAAACTGAAGTTTATGGGATTATGTTTACTATAATTCTCTATATTCATTAGAGAAAATCCCATTATAGAAAATACAAGACATAGGAGAAGAGCACCCATTATAACAAAATTCCGTCTCTGTTAACATTTTTCTGTCCTTTTTCTATACATTTAAGTGTCTTCTTTTTGCAGCTCTCATTAGCTTTTTAACAAAATTATCTTGTTAAAACATACGTAACTTAATATTTTACCCTTTTAACCATTTTTACATGTATTCTTCATCTCTGTTTAAAGTGAGAACTGATTCTCTGCAGGCGGCACCTTTTTCTTCTTGTGTGTCTTCAACTTTGTTTTCTTTTCTAGTTAGAGCAGAAAAGCCAGAAGTGGTCATTGTGATCTAGTACAACGCCTGAATGCCCTCAATATCCTTGTGTTTTGTTTTCTCAACTGATACCTCATTGTCTTGGCAATAATTCCAGCGAATTCCCTCACAGATGGTAGTGGAAGTTCAGAGCTACTGTAAATGTTTTTCTAAAAGTTCTATGAAAAAAAGGGGGGGGAATAAAAGACAAAAAATATATAAATTGCGTGAATAGTGACTATGGATGCAATTTCAGGCTGCTCATGTCCTTTACTTTTTCTTACTGAAGATTCTGCAGCATATTAAGACAAAACAGTGCAATTTTTGAAACAAAGTGTTGTAGTGATTTTCTTCTTTTCTAAAGGTATTTGTCATTTTGAATGAAACTGGAGGAGACAGTATTTAACCCAGACCATTTAAATAGTGAAATGTCAGGTACTCTGTCACTGGAGTGGAGATGGTCAGGGCCGATCACGGATTCTTTAAGGAATGATCCATAGGCTTGGCGCCTGTGGCTCAAGTGGCTAAGGTGCCAGCCGCATACACCTAAGGTGGCGGGTTCTAATCCAGCCCAGGCCCGCCAAACAACAATGAAGGCTGCAACCAAAAAAATAGCCAGGCGTTGTGGTGGGTGCCTGTGGTCCTGGCTACTTGGGAGGCGGAGGCAGGAGACTCGCTTGAGCCCAGGAGTTGGAGGTTACTGTGAGCTGTGATGCCACGGCACTCTACCCAGGGGGACAGCTTGAGGCTCTGTCTCAAAAAAAAAAAAAAAAAAAGGAATGATCCAAAATTTGGATTATTTGCTCTTTCTTTTAGATGCTTTGTGTATATATTTTTGCTTTTTCTTCTGTTCCAGGGCCACCACTACCTAGCTCAGGGAATGAGCAGCATTCCTCAGCCTCCATCTTCGAGCATGTGGATAGGATTTCCCGCCCCTCAGAGGCCAGTCGGAGGGTCCCCAGTAAGATCCAGCTGATTGCCATGCAGCCCATCCCCGCACCTCCAGTTCAG
The DNA here is from genome assembly GCF_000181295.1 of Otolemur garnettii. Lineage (NCBI taxonomy): Eukaryota > Metazoa > Chordata > Mammalia > Primates > Galagidae > Otolemur > Otolemur garnettii. Next base: position 5,857,830 of record NW_003852444.1, read on the forward strand.
CGCCCCCTCCCAGCCGACAGGGTGGCAGAAACCAACAAAATCAACAAAGAGGTATTTGTTTTTATTAAAAAGTACATCATTAAAAATACATTCTGATTTGGTCAATGCTTACGTGAGCTGCTGTCGAGGATTCTTGATTTAAAAGGTCACATTTTGTGTGAGATCAGGTACTGTTGAAGGGCACTGGTAGAGGCTAGGCACATGTGCATAAGAGAGTTAACCTGTCCAACCCAAAGCTTCCCCCCTTAGAAGGTCCCACCTTAGTCCTTCTTCTGACTCCCCCGCCCCCCATTCTTTAAGACCTAGTTCAAGCGCCATGTGGCTAGGGGCGATGTGTCTCCATTTTTGTGGATGTCCTTCTGCGGTGGGGGAGGGGGGAGTCTCCTGTTAGGAACTCGTTTGGGTACGGCTAGGTAGTTACCGGTAAGTGGCTATTCTGCTGTATAATGCAAGCATCTTCCCTCATCTGTCAGTCTTGTTTAGAACTCTGGAGGAGTGATATGTGGTATGGAAAATATAGGACATATTATATCTCGTTGTTGGGCGTATGTATCTTCAAAATCGTGGCTGGTGCTAAGAGGTCCCCCTCTAGGGCACCACGCAGTGTTTGGGAATAAAGCTTATGGGGGTGGCAGGGCCTCCGTGGAGCCTGCAGACAGGAGGTCAAGGGTGGGGCAGAGGAAGGCATTTCAGAACCCCTGAGGCCATCCGTGGCTTTCGGTCCCCCTTGTCCCCGCACCCCCATTGCTCTTCCTCAGATCCAGACCGCGCTGCGGCACAAGTCAGAGATCGAACATCACCGCAACAAGATCCGGCTGCGGGCCAAACGGCGTGGACACTACGAGTTTCCAGTGGTGGATGACCTGTCCTCCGGTGACACCAAGGAGCGACACCGGGTGTACCGCAGGGCGCAGATGCAGATTGACAAAATCCTGGACCCCACGGCCAGTGTGCCCTCGGTGTTCATAGAGCCCAGGAAGAGGTGGGCAGTGGCGGGTGGGGCGCACAGGTGCCGCGGGGTCACCGGAGTCCAGCTGGCGCCCCTCTGGGCGGTTGCAGGGCTTGTGACACAGAGACCCTGTCCGTTTGCTTGCAAAGGTCTCAGAAAACGAGTTAGAAAAGGTTCCTAGCAGAAAGGCCCGAGGGGCTTCTGGGGGGACTTGGGTCCTGCCGGTCACCTTTGTGTAGGGGCAGCTGCTTCCTTTTCTCCTTTGCACCGCCATGCACCTTAGAACCCCGCCTCTGGATTTCAGTTGTCTCTTCCAGTCTGGCACGTCTGAAGCTCCTCCTTTCCATCTCAAAGCTGCTCCTTCCGTGGCTTCCTGGGCCCTTTGTCTTCTGTGTTTCCCTCTCCAGGCCCGTGGGTGGTGAACTCATTTGTTTTATTACAGCCACCTGCAAAGTCTTGGGTGTCAGCCCCACTCCAGCCTCCCAGCCCCCGACACACATGCATTTTCTTTAAACACTGCGCTCATCATGTCTTTCTCTGCTCAGATCCTGAGATGGCTTTTGTTACCTGCCATGTGGAACCTGTTGCAGGCAGGGTCTGTCCCTTGCTTCCAGCTCTTTTCCACTGGCAGCCACAGATAGAATCTACACCAAGGAGGTGGTCACCTGGTAGTCCCCCATCATTCACCTGGGTTCTCGTTTCTGGCCCTGCTTGCTTGTGCCTGCCCCTCTCCTCTCCCTCTCACACCCTCCCTGGCTTCAGGTCTTAACTGCTCAGACCCAGCTCAGGCCCTGCAGGGCCAGCCATGGTATTGCTAGTTCATGTTGACCTCTCCCTTTTCTGGACATCTGACCATAACCAGCAGATCTCTTGGTTGTGTATTGCCTGTGATCTCTGTTAGTCCCTGTGTGTTCATAAGTCTGTTGCGGCAGGTCTGAGCTTCCTTAGAATAGAAGCTGTGCCTTACACATCATTTGTATCTTGTAGGATGTTTGCTGCAGTGACCAGCATGTTGTTGGTACTCAGGAAAATATTTTAGCATTTACTTGAAAAGCCAAGTGAGAGATTTCTTTCTTTCTTT
>NW_003852444.1:5860319-5897909 GCF_000181295.1 Otolemur garnettii
TTTTTTTTTGGTTGCAGCCATCATTATTGTTTGGTGGGCCTGGGCTGGATTCGAACCCACCACCTTAGGTGTATGTGGCTGGCACCTTAGCTGCTTGAGCCACAGGCGCCGAGCCTAGAGAGAGGTTTATTACTTATGAAGATAATTTCCTTTCTTCCTGACAGTTCACGGATAAAACGATCTCCTAAGCCACGCCGGAAACACCAGGTCAATGGCTGTCCTGCCGATGCTGAGAAGGACAGACTCATCACCACAGACAGTGATGGCACTTACAAAAGGCCTCCCGGGGTCCACAACTCTGCCTACATTGGATGCCCAGTGCGTAATGCTAACTCCTGCTTCTGGAATCAGGGTGGGGTGGGTCTTAGGAAAATGTGTTCATGGGTGAGGAGAAGAAATGGGTGGTGGCTGCTGACCTGTGTGCTAGCTGATCCTGGTGGCTTATGTGCTAGGGCCAGCTGGGTCATGAAGCATGTGGGTTGGGATGGTCACCTTTTCTGAGGGGAGGCTTGAGTTATATCAGCCACAGGGCTGCAGAGTGATGCCTCTGGAAACATACTTGGTGTTTCTCCTTTCTACATGTAAGCTTCTCAGGGGCTTCAGAATGGGAACTTCTGGAGGTTGATTGGGGGGGGTTCTTCTTTCCCTAGTCAGAGGGTTGTTTGGGTTTCTTGATGATAGGAGAGGTATTCAGGGTTTTGTTTCTCCCCCCTACCCCCTAAGTGCTAAGAAGATAGTGTATTTGCTGGTGCATATGTTTTATTCTTATGGGACAAAGAGCTTAATGGAAATTAAGAAATAAGGAATGAATTGGTTTTTTTCAGACTGAAAGGGGGTACAGATGCGTTTCTTGAAGTGTTAAAGGCAGATATTGATAGCATTAGGACACATATTCACAGATCCCATTGAGTAGGGAAGAAAGAGCCAGCCTCACCGAGGGGCTTTGGGAAACACAGACACTCCTGGACAACAGAGGGAGAGCCAGATGCAGCTAACTCCAGCAGCATCTGGGAAGCACGGTACGCTCCTAAAGTCCTGTGCTGGGGACATGGGATTCCTCTTGCTGGAGGCAAACTCACAGAGCCATCCCTGTTTAGAGAGAATTAGTGAAAAGCACATCCCTGGAGATGGGATTTGTGACTTACATGATCACTTTAGGCAGAGCTTATGCAGCCAGCCATTTCTTCCTGTTTCTTATTTGAGGTTTGTATTTTTCTCCTAAATTACACAAGTAACTAACACTGAAAGACCTTAAATAAAATTAGACATGTATGCCAAAGAGCCACTGAGGTGGGGCCTACGTACAAGTAGAACTGAATCACAATCATCTGAAAGAACCAGACTTTTCCTTGGGACCTGACTGTGCTTCTAGTTTCCTAAAGACCATGGCCTTCATAACCTACTCAGGAGGATGAGTGTGCTTCCAGGGAGCTGCAAGTCCTGCAGATTACACTATTCTCCTCCTTGGTAGAGCAAATGGAGCAGTATCTGTTACTTTCTGAATGCTGAGCCCCCAGGCGAGCTGCCGCTTACTGGCGGATCTCACATTAGGTGGTGCTCTTGTGCTGTGCCTGGGTTTTGGAAAGGTGTTTGGGTATCTCTGATGCTTGGCTTGATCTGGGGAGGGCTGTCCCCTTGGACCCCCACCAGGTGGTCACCTGGGGGGTTCTGTCTGTCTGAAGCAGGGACTTCCTGTGGTGTGGAGCTGAGGAATAGAAGGAAGGACAGTGTCCCTTCCCTCTTCACTTCCGTGGCCAGCCTGGGCTCCTGCTCTTGGGGATCTCCAGGGAGCCGTCTCAGTCCCTGGCTTCTTTCCTTACTAACCCCGAGCTCCTGCATTGAGCACCACTGAGTTTTGTGTGAGGAATAACCTGTCACCCTGTTGCTCTCTTCATTTCCCTGCATCAGTGCCCTAACTCAGGCTTTTTTTTTTGCAGTTTTTGGCCAGGGCTATGTTTGAACCCACCACCTCTGGCATATGGGGCCAGCGCCCTACTCTTTTGAGCAATAGGTGCCGCCTCAGGCTTTTTTTTTTTTTTATAGTGGCTCATGCCATCTTTCTTTTTCTTTTTTTGCTTAGCAGAAAATGCAGAGGTTCTCCCTTCATTGGTTAAAAAGAAGCCTTTTCCCGGGGATCACCACTTGGTCAGCTCTTTGTCTTCAAGGGCTCCTCTTTTCAGATTCCCTAAAATACCAGTCTTCCTCTGATGGGCTTACTTTTTACTCACTCTCCCTAAATATTCTGAAATGCATACTTTCAAAGATGATGCCTTTCTCAGAACTCACCTTTTCTTTTTCTTTTTTTTGAGATAGAGTCTCACTGTGTTGCCCTCGGTAAAATGCCGTGGTGTCACAGGTAACAGCAACCTCTGACACTTGGGCTTAAGCGATTTTCTTGCCTCAGCCTTCCAAGGAGCTGGGACTACAGGCACCTGCCACAATGCCCAGCTATTTTTTGGTTGTAGTTGTCATTGTTGTTCGGCAGGCCTGGGCTGGGTTCAAACCTGCCCGCTCGGGTGTATGTGGCTGGTGCCCTAGCCACTGAGCTGTAGGTGCCGAGCCAGAACTCAGCTTTTCTAAGTTTATTTTTCATCCTCAAGACCATACTAGGGATGTACTACATGCTTTTGAATTACTCTGAGTTTTCTACTTTCCATTCAGAATACCTTCTAGGGAACATTTTTACACTGTTGATGGAATTGCAAACTAGTATAGCCTCTTTGGAAAGAAGTATGGAGAATCCTTAAGTAGACCTTCTATTTGATCCCATTATCCCATTACTAGGTATCTACCCAGAAGAAAAAAAAATATTTTATCGTAAGGACATTTGTACTAGAATATTTATGACACTTCAATTTACAATTGTCAAGATGTGGAATCAGTCCAAATGCCTATTAGCCCAGGAATAGATTAACAAACTGTGGTATATGCATACCGTAGAATATTATTCAGCCCTAAAAAGATGGAGACTTTACATCTCTTGTATTAACCTGGATGGAATGGAAACATAGTCTCCTTAGTAAAGTATCACAAGAATGGATAAGCAAGTACCCAGTGTACTCGATACTAATACCAGTAGATTAGTAACTACATGTCCACACAGAAAAACACTTAAATTCCCGAAGGGGAGAGGGGAGGAGGGGGGCAGGGAGGGAAATCGGTGTACTCTCACCTAGCAGGCACAATGTAAGGGTATATGACATATCTCCCAGGTGAAGAGCTCAACTACAACTTGGACTTTACCTAACAAACACAAACAGCGTAACCTAATCATTTGTACCATTATATTAATCTGAAATCTAAAAAATTATATATCTTCTCCTTGGCCACAGAGGGTATTGAGTCTCCAGCCAAGGCTTACAGACCTTCTGAGGCTGGAAAGGCTCTTCTTCCATTGGTTCCCTGTTGTGTCTCGTGGAGTTTACCCAGTGTATACATGTATTCTGATGCTGTTCTGCTCGTAAGGCTGTATCAGACTCGTGTTACCCAGAGAGTAAATAGGGGTACTTCCATTTTAAAAACAAATGGTTTTTGAATAAATAATTGTCACCATTTACTGTTGTGAATAGCTATTATGATAGGTATTATAACTAAGTAATATAATATTTATAATTGTGGTATATATGTGTGTATATATATACACATAGTGTTAATACAGTGGAGACTTTGATCTCTTTTAGGGGAACGTAGGGCTGTTTATTTTACTGTTAATAGACTGCTTTGCTTTTTGGTTTCTCTACACAAAGTTGACCAGGTTTTTCTGGTATATATTTTGAAACATGTTTTTTGGCTGCTCAGGGGCCTTTAGTAAAAATGTGTGCCTCCAGGCACTAACGTGCATTTCTAATAGTTGAGTTTTCCTGAAAACAAGGAATGCTGAATATTTCCACTTTTTTTTTGTTTTTTCCTGATTCAAGCCTTTTTCGTACATGAAATGTAATGTACGTTCCTCAGCTGTCATTTTTTAATTCTTAGGATAAACGTTTTCTTCAACGTCAGGAAAATGGTTGAATTCTGTTTTGGACCCAGAGCTTTGTTTTAGGGTTACCTCAAAAGCTTCTGTGTCATCCTCTCTCCTTTATCTCCCACCTTGTAGTCAGATCCTGACCTCCCTGCGGATGTGCAGACACCGTCCTCTATGGAGCTTGGGAGGTACCCAGGCCTGCCCTTCCCCACCTCCCAGTACATCCCACCCCAGCCGTCCATCGAGGAGGCGCGCCAGACCATGCACTCCCTCCTGGACGACGCCTTTGCCCTTGTGGCCCCGAGCAGCCAGCCTGCCAGTGCTGCAGGGGCAGGCCCTGGGATCCCACCTGGCCTGCCCACGAACAGCACCCCTTCTCGGGAAGAGAGGAGAGCCACCCAGTGGGGGTCCTTCTACAGCCCAGCCCAGACGGCCAACAACCCATGCAGTGTAAGTCCTGGCTTTCTAGAATTCTCTACTGGCAGGATGTTGGAATTTTGTTGCATGACTGCCTCCCTTTCAAGCTTCCTGAAAAACTCTGGTGTATTTGATGAGATTTAAAAAGCTTGGATGATGGGTCTTAGTTTTTATTATCTTCTACTAAGTTAATTCTTAAGGTTGGAATCATCCTTTTATGCCACTCTGATACTTGGTTTGTTGAAGAATGGAGGGGAGATTTTATGGAAGCACCTTCTGGTTCCCTCACAATGTCATGAAATAGAGGTGGGGTAACTGTCAAAACATATTGTCAATTACACCTGAAAAAGGTGTAATTTAGGATATACTCAAATTGTTAACTTCTTTGTGGCCATCTTGGGACAGGAGCCTCTGAGGCTCTGGGAGTGAAGGTGGCAGCCTGGGCACAGGTGAGCAGGGACAACCACTCTCAACGGTCTGCTTTCCATCTTAGGAGTTGACATTTCATCATCTGGTCCGGCATTGTTATCGTTTGTGTTTTTCCTGTTCCGTCAGTCCTTTGGAATTTACCTTCTTACGACATGGAAAAGTAAAACTCAAGTAACACAATTATTAATTTTATGCTAATTGCTGGTGAAATAATTAAAAGATTTGACTTAGGAAAGAAATTAAAAGGTCACAACAATTTAAATGTATTAGTCAGGGGCTGGGGACGGAGCCCACACCTATAATCCTACCACTCTGGGAGGCTGAGGTGGGTGACTTGCTGGAGCTCAGGAGTGAGACACACATCTCTACTAAAAATAGAAAAACTTGCCAGGTGTTGTGGCAGGTGCCTATAGTCCTAACTACTCAGGAGGCTGAGGCAAGAGGATTGCTCAAGCCTGAGAGTTTTAGGTTGCTGTGAGCTATGATGCCACAGCGCTCTACCTAGTGTGACAGAGTGAGACTCTGTCTCAAATTATTTAATTAATTAATTAGTTAGAGAGTATTTATGCTGTGGCCCTCTGATTTTGTAACCCCTATTGAGGTGAAATTGGGTGGCAATAAGAATATGTTAAAAGAATTTTATTTTTTACATTTGAAATTGGTTTGAATTTTCCAAATAGATCCTCCACAGTGGATTGTTTCCTCCAGGCAAGCGTTGGTACGGTGCATATAACCACTGCCGTGTGTGTGTGTGTGTGTGTGTGTGTGTGTGTGTGTGTGTTGGGGGGGGGTGAATACCATGCAGTCTAATCATTATTGTTTTTAATGTTAAAATATAGCTTGTTTCCACAAGAAATATTAAACTGCTTCAAAATTATAGCTGGTGGTTTATAATCTTTCATGGTGGTTTATAATCTTCAAATGGATGATAAAACTCAGTGATAAAATAAATGTGCATACAGCTGCTATCTGGTTGCTGTAAGCTTTTATTTGCTTATTCACTTAAATATATTACAGAGCACCTGCTGGATTCCAGGTATTCTGCTAGGTGTTGGGGACAGAGTAGTACACACCATAGGTCTCTATGCCTCAGGTCTTACGTCCTGCTAGAGGATATGTGGACAGTCAGAATAGCACTTCTAGCATAGTAGGTAGGTGCTGTGGTAGGGGAAGGTGATATTGGTGGAAGCACTTAGCTGAGCCTTCAGGTATTGAAGGATTTTCTGGACAAAATGACTTGTAAGTGGAAGTCTGAGGTTATTAGAGGTTGTTAGTTGAAGGAGATTTCAGGTAGTGGAAAGTATAGCAAGGCACAGAAATTAAAGTATCTGAGAAAGACTTCTTCTGGGTAAGATGGAGAAAGAGTCTGGATTTACCTTCCTTCCTAAAACAACTGAAAAAAAAAACAAAACTGGGCTGTGCACAGTGGCTCATGCCTGTAATCCTAGCGCTCTGGGAGGCCAAGGCAGTTGCATTGCCTGAGCTCACAGCTTGAGACCAGCCTGAGCCAGAGTGAGACTCCGTCTCTAAAAAGAAAAAAAAAAAAAGAGCCCAGTAGTCTCAGCTACTCGAGGCTGAGGCAAGAGAATTGCTTGAGCCCAACATTTTGAAGTTGCTGTGAGCTATGATGTCACAGCCTCTACCAAAGGTGACAAAGTGAGACTCTGTCTCAAAAAGAAAAAAAAAATCTGAACAGAATATATGGGTTTCCTTCACATTGGACTCCGAGTAACAAAGGGCAGGGATCAATGAGGAATGAGTTAAGTCCTACAATTATTTGCCTGTCTTATGTCTGGAGAGTTTCCAGTAACAGTGCAGGGTGGGAGAGCGCACACAGAGCTGGGTGGTTTCCCTGAGTTGAAGGAGAGTTGGAAGTCTAGAGATGAAAAGACCACTGGTTCACAGTAGAGGGTACAGGGGAGCAGAGAGATACTGAGAAGGAATTCTAGTGATCTGCAGACTCTTCTTCATCTGAAGACTGACCAGTGTAGGGTGTAAAGCAGTGGTTCTCAACCTTCCTAATGCCGGGACCCTTTAATACAGTTCCTCATGTTGTGGTGACCTCCAACCATAAAATTATTTTCATCGCTACTTCGTGAAGGATGTTGAAGCCATAACCCCAGTGTGACATAATCACCTCCATTAAGGTCAAATGAGGCAGGGCGTGGTATTATCCTAACAATCCAGAGTGGGAGGATTGGTTGAGGTCAGGAGTTTAAGACCAGCCTGAGCAAGAGCAAGACCCTGTCTCTACAAAATGTAGACTATACCCCTACAGTCCTAGCTACTCCGGAGGCTGAGGCAGAAGGATTACCTGAACCCAGGAGTTTGAGGTTGCAGTGAGCTATGATGGTGCCACTGTACTCTTACCCAGATGATGCAGTGAGACCCTGTCTTAAAAACAATAAAAGTTAAATGAGGCATTAGGGTAGAGTCCTGATATGATAGGACTATTGCTCTAATGAGACTAGGAAGAATCATTAGAGGGCTCTTTGTACCAGTGAGAAGCAGCTCTTTGTGAGCCAGGAAGAGAGCCCTCACCTAAAACTGAATCTTTTTTTTTTTTTTTTGAGACAGAATCTCACTTGGTCACCCTCAGTAGAGTAGCTCACAGTATCCTCAAACTTTTGGGCTCAAGTGATTTTCTTGCCTCAGCCTCTGAAGTAGCTGGGACTACAGGTATCCACCACAGTGCCCGGCTATATTTTAGAGATGGGATCTTGCTCTGGCTCAGGCTGGTCTTGAACTTGTGAGCTTAGGCAGTCCACTCAGAGTTCTGGGATTATAGGTGTGAGCCACTGCACATGGCCCCTAAAACTGAATCTTGCTGGAACCTTGATCTATGACTTTTTTTTCTTTTCTTTTTTCTTTTTTTTTTGAGACAGAGCCTTAAGCTCTCACCCTGGGTAGAGTGCTGTGGTGTCACAGCTCATAGCAACCTCAGACTCTTGGGCTTAAGTGATTCTCTTGCCACAGCCTCCCAAGTAACTGTGACTACAGAAGCCCACCACAATGCCCACGATTTTTTTTGTTGAAGTTGTCATTGTTTTCTAAGTGGCCTGGGCTGGGTTCAAACCTGCCAGCCCCGGTGTATATGGCCGGCACCCTACCCACTGATCTATGGGCACTGCCCATTGATCTATGACTTTCCAGCCTCCATAACTATGAGAAATAAATTTTATTCCCATTCTAAGGTATTTTGTTATAGCAGCCTGACCAGCCTAATACAGTTCCTTTCTTAGTCATCAGTAGAAAACTACATAATGCATGGAACATCAAAGTACTCAGAAGAATTTTGCTTCTGTGGTGGGGAGAAAGTAGCCCCAGATTACAGCTACCATGGCTCTACCTAACAAAACATAAAATCTGAACCCAAACAAAGCTCAAGAATATGGAAACACAATAATATCCAGTATCTAATGAGGTAAAATTAATAATGTCTGACATCACATCAAAACTAAACAGGCAAGCAAAGAAGCAGGAAAGTGACAGAGATAATGGAATTAGTAAACAAGATGTTAACAGAATTATTATAATGGGAGTTCCATATGTTTAAGAAACTAAAAGAAGGATTGAACATGCTAATTAGAGACACTGAGGATATTAAAAGGTATAATTCAAATTTAGAGATGAAAACTACAACATCTGACATGAAAATGTAGTAGATGGGATTAGTGGCAGATTACATATTGCAAAAGAGATTAGTAGGCTTGAAACCATAGTAGTAAAAACTTTACAACATAAAGAGAATTGGTAGACTAAAGAAATGAACAGAGCAGGCCAAGTGCGGTGGCTCACGCCTGTTATCCTAGCACTTGGAAGGCCAAGGTGGCTGGATTGTCTGAGCTCACAGGTTCGAGACCAGCCAGAGCCAGAGTGAGACCTCGTCTCTCAAAAAAATAGCCAGGCATTGTGGCAAGCACCTATAGTTCCAACTACTTGGGAGGCTGAGGCAAGAGAATTGCTTGAGGCCAAGAGTTTGAGGTTGCTGTGAGCCCAGGAAACTGTGATTATGGAGCTGAGGAGCTGTGCTCTGCGGTCTGCGAGCTGGAGACCCAGGAAAGCCAGAGGTGTAGTTTGAAGTCCTGAGAGCTAAATTCCAGTCTGAATCTGAAAGTTTAAGAACTAGAAGCTCCAAGGGCAGGAGACGATTAACAAATGTCCCAGCTCAAGCAGACAGGCAGCTCAAGATTCAGAGTACAAGTCCCACCTTCCTCCACCTTTTTCTTCTATTCAGGCCCTCAGTGGATTGGATAACGCCCACTCACATCTGCTTTACTCAGTCCACTGATTAAAGAGATGATCTCCTCTGGAAACCTTGACTGAGATGCCCAGAAGTAATGTTTCATCAGATAACTGGGCATCCTGTGACCCAGTCAAGTTGGTCCATAAATTTAACCATCACAGTATGTTCCAAGCAGGGAAATGACTTCTGGCTACATAGTACAGGGTGGGCAGTAAGGGGGGTGGGGTGGGACACGAGTCAGGAGCGGAAAACAGGGGAGGCTTCCTGTGCTTAGAGGGCCACATCTCATCCTGTACATGGTTTTGAGCAGAGACATAACTGGTTATGCCTTTTTGAAAGACCAGTCTTGTTTCAGAGTGGAGAATGGTTGTCAAAGCACGAGACAACACAGGACACCATTGTAGCACTCTTGGTGAGAGGGGTGCCACACCTGGTGTAGTGCAGGGCAGGGACTCGAGAGGAAGACTCGAGTCCAGGCTCCCACAGGATTCGTGCTGATGGCACTGAGCCAGCACGGAAGAAGAGTTCGATGATGCAGGAGAGTGGACACCAGGGATCTAAAGCACAGCGCAGGGATTATCTTTAGAAATGAGGGGATAGGCTCGGCACCTGTGGCTCAAGTGGCTAAGGTGCCAGCCACGTACACCCAAGGTGGAGGGTTCAAATCCAGCCCGGGCCCACCAAACAACAATGACGGCTGCAACCAAAAAATAGCCGGGCGTTGTAGCGGGTGCCTGTGGTTCCAGCTACTTGGGAGGCAGAGGCAGGAGACTCACTTGAGCCCAGGAGTTGGGGGTTGCTGTGAGCTGTTATGCCACAGTACTCTACCCAGGGGGACAGCTTGAGGCTCCTGTCTCAAAAAAAAAAAAAAAGAAAGAAACGAGGGTATATATTTCTTCCAGTTTCATGGTAGAGCAGAAGGAAAGGTTGGGTGTGGTTAAAATCAAGTTGTAGTTAGTGGCAGGAAGCTGAGGACCAGCAGAGACGGCAGAGGACGAGGGCAGGAATTTGGCAGGGCAGGAGGTTTGAGGAAGAGTAGAGAGTCAAAACGCCAGCTGGGGAGAATGAGAGGAAACAGATTAGGACTGATGTGTTAGCCTCGAGATCGCCTGTCATGAAGTTCCAGTGGCACAAATTGGAGTTGTCTGGTTTTGTTGGTCAGCGTGTAGATGCCCAGGTGCAGGCAGTGGGACTGATGGGCCTGGGGCTTCATCAGACAGATGTGATGGAAGGGACGGTGGGTAAGAGAGGTGCAGGTGAAAGGGAGAGGGGCTGGGAAGGTGAGGGCATTTAAACGTGCTGGAGCCTGATTGACTTTTCCTCCCAAGTCTGTCTTCTGCATTAAACTAGTTGGAGCCACTGTCCTCTCTCATCAGGGTTATTGGGACAGCTTCCCAATTGTCTCCCTGCCTCTAGTCTTGTGTATCAGCAGCTGATAAGTAAAATGAGGGGTGTCAGTGCTAGGTGGGCCAAGTGGCTGAGGTGTGTCCTCCTGATGTCAAGAGGATGTGGAACGAAGAGGAAGGAGGAGCCACTTTGTGTCCCCTTGAGTTTTCCAAAGGGAAAGTCTCAGCTCACTGTCTGACCTGATGTTTCTTTGTCAGCCCTCTCTGCTCCCAGGCATATCCTGGCTCCGCCGAGGGCCAGCAGCTCTCAGCCAGCTCTCTGTAAATGCAGTGGAATTCTGGGGCTGGGGTTGGGGGCTGCATCACCCTGCCGGTGTCTTTTGTTTTCTTCTCTTGGCCACCGTTTTGCTCAGTTCATAGTATGGTTTTGCTTTTTTATTCCCTCTTGCTAGGGAATTGTTAGCAGTAATTGTTTTTGACAGATTTGCATCAAAATAAGCTTCTTATTTGTTTATTGTTCGTAGGTGTTGGGGATTAAAGATTTCATGACAAAGCTTTTAATCAACCCCTTAACCGTGAATTCAAATCCATAGTTAGGTTTTTTTTTTTGAGACAGAGTCTCACTATGCCGCCCTCAGTAGAGTGCTCTGGCATTGCAGCTCACAGCCACCTCAAACTCCCGGGCTCAAGTGATTCTCTTGTCTCAGCCTCCCAAGTAGCTGGGACTACAGGAGCCCGCCACAACACCTGGCAGTTTTTTGGTTCTAGTTCTCGTTGTTGTTTGGCAGGCCCAGACTGGATTTGAACTCATCAGGTGTATGTGGCTGGCACTCTACCCACTGAGCTACAGGCGCCAAGCCCCATAGTAAGATATTTATAAGCATTGTTATGCAGTGGTTTTCTCATTGTGGAGTTTTGGTGTTGCCCTCCTCATATATTTTGATGAGAATGATAGTGGTTTTAATCCAGTGGAAAAACCAGAATCATTGGATGTAGATATGTAATGTAATTTTTTTTTTTTTTTTTGAGACAGAGCCTCAAGCTGTCACCCTAGGCAGAGTGCTGTAGCATCACAGCTCACAGCAACCTCCAACTCCTGGGCTTAAGTGATTTTCCTACCTCCACCTCCCAAGTAGCTGGGACAATAGGCCTACAACACCTGGCGATTTTTTTTTTTTTTTGGTGGCCTTAGCTGCTTGAGCCGCAAGTGCTGAGCCTATGACATATTTACGAATTGGTTGTAAAGTTACTGATCACCCTTTATATGGCTTCTGACTATAGTAAAACCACAGGAATGTAGATTTCAGGGTGCCTCCAGTTACCATATGAGCTTTTATTTACCACCTGATGGTAAATTCCTGCTCTCTCTTGCCAGGTATAGGGGTGTTTGTTATGCATCAGTGAGTTCAGCCACTTGATAGGTGGTATTTCTGCTTCTTGGGTGGCAGTTAGGCTCTCTTTGGAGTGGTCCTCTCCATAGTGAGTGTGGGTACCTGAGTTAAGGTGCTTTGCAAGCTGACCTGACTGCTTTACCTTAGGCCTGTCCCAGACTCCATTAATCATTCAGTTTGCTGCCTTTACTCTTTTGGCCTTTTAAACTGAATAGAGAGAAGACAGGCATTAAAATGGGATTTTTATTGACATAGTTGATTGAAGCCTTCAAATTCAATTATGTCCTGCCAATTTTTAATGCATAGATGTGTGACCCATCCTACAGTAGAATCTCAAAATTCTTTTTGTGATTTTATTTTTAAAAAACCTTTTCTTCGGGCATGCCATCTCTAGAAACATAACATCCTTTTCTGAGTTGAGCTGTCTAGCACGATGATGATATAACCGGTAACAAGTGGACAGCTATTTTTCATTGTTTTTCTTTTAGTTTGTCACTTAGACCTCCTGAGATCTCCAGAGGTAAACTGGTAAGCCTGGAGATATATATATATTTTTTTGGCCAGGGCTGGGTTTGAACCCACCACCTCCAGTATATGGGGCCAGCGCCCTACTCCTTTGAGCTGTAGGCACTGCCCAAGCCTGGATATTTTTTAAAAAATAATTTTGCGGATGGTGCCTGTGGCTCAAAGGACTGGGGCACCAGCCCCAGCCAAAAACTGGGCCCCAAACTGCAAAAATAAAATAAATAAATAAATAATTTTGCATCTGAATATATTTTAAAAATCCACATTGTGGGCTGGGCATCTGTATCCCAGTGATTAGGCACTGTCCACATGCACCGGGGCTAGTGGGTTCGATCCTGGCCCAGGCCTGCTAAACAACAAAAAAAAAAGCTGGGTGTTGTGCCAGGCGTCTTTAGTCCCAGCTACTAGGGAAGGTGAGGCAAGGGAATCCCTTGAGCCTAAGAGTTTGATGTTACTGTGAACTATGACATTATAGCACTCTACAGAGGGCGACAGAGTGAGACTTTGTCTCAATCAAAAAAAAAAAAATCGGTTTGGCTCCTCTGGCTCAGTGGCTAGGCTACCAGCCATATACACTGGAGCTGGCAGGTTTGAATCTAGCTCAAGCCTGCCAAACAGGCTCCTCTGCTTGGGAGGCTGAGGCAAGAGAATCACTTAAGTGTAAGAGTTGGAGGTTGCTGTGAGCTGTGACACCATAGCACTCTACCAAGGGCAACATAGTGAGACTCTATCTCAAAAAAAAAAAAATCCAAATTGTGCTGAGAACACACAAGCCACTGTGAATAATCTGTGTCTGAATGTTAGATTTCACTTTAATTATTCAAAAAAAAGAGTATCAGCTTCTTTTCCTTTCTTCCTCCTTTTGTCTGTAACTTATTTTGCCTTTTCACCTTAACTTATCTTCTGCAGTTGGGGAACTGCGTCTCTGCTGAGAAGATGCAAGCAGAGAGGGTCAGAAAGGGAAGTAATTTGACCTCAGCTTCATGTCTGATAATCCCTCAGAACTCTGAGTCTGGAGATATTATATCTTCTTGGCATAAAGAAAGAGACCCGGGACATTAAGTAGCTTGGCCAGTCTGCCTGATTGCAAAGTCTTTTCTCTTTTCTCCACAAAGTAGAGATTTGTTTATAGGGGAAAATCTGGTTTGGGGAGCCACAGGCAAGGCAGAGCATTAGTGAAGAACTTGGCCTTTGGAGTCCAAAAGACTTTTTGGGCAGAAGTTACCTAACTGCTTTGTGAGGTGGATTCCGTCTATAGAACAGGCAGTGAGCCATTTTTTAGTGTTGTTGTGAGCCTGAGTTAATGCTTACCTGGTGCTTATTACGAAATATGAGTTCGGTAAATGACAGCTTCTCAAGAGAAGGATGTGACAGTGGAGCAAGGCTGACGTAGTCCTTACCCCGGAGCTTCTGACCATGGGCAGACCATCCATGCTCACTGACTACAGCTGGGTGGACTCATCCAGGATTATTGCTTTCCTGAAATACCCGGTTCCAAAATAATGTTACAGTTTTTGAAAAGAGATGTTGAAATAAGAGTCCCATGTATGTTAGGGATAGGATAGGTTAGTTTCCTAGGGAATGGGCAGATTTCTTAGAGGTATGTTTCTTTAAATAATGTGGCATATTGCTTTAGACAAGGAGTAGTACTTGGCTAGTTCAAAAAGAGTTGGTTGAAGGATACGGGGACACCTTACCCAGTGTAAAAGGTCTGAAACTGAAGGTGCTGCCTTCAGCTTTTAAAGCCTCTACAGTTTCTGTGTTTTTCTTTCTGTTCTTCCTCTTTGTATAGTATTCTACAGCATGGTGCCCCATTTGATAGTTTGTTGCTTGAGGTATTTGAATTGCTGCTGGGCACCCGCCAGATCTGGTGACGTGATGGCTCAAGTTGGTAGTTATCTGCACCGAGTGTGGCCACCTGGGCCTACGCTTTTAGCTGAACATAGAGGTTTGCGGAAAATGTGCCCTTAGAAAATAGCAGGCGCAGGAAGTCTGCCAATTACTTATGTTTTTAGGTAGATTATACAAAAAAAGGAAAGATCTAGAAATTACTTGTGTTTTCTGGAGTCTGGCAGCCCAGTTCCCCAAACTGAAACGTGTAGCATTATTTGATGGCAGAGTGCCCCGAAAGCAGGCTGAGATTTAATGAGAAAATAATTCTCTTGAAAGTTGATCCTGCCAAGCTAAATTTATAAGTTTGCTGTTGTCACTCTATAATAAACATTGGATATTAATCTTCGTGTTTCTCTTGAATTTCTTCCAGAGATATGAAGACTATGGGATGACTCCCCCATCAGGCCCATTGCCAAGGTAAGGTTCTCAGAATGAAGTATATTATCACTTTCTCACATAGGCTGTTTTCTTCAAATTTTGTAAACTCATTTATTTTAGCTAGCGTGAGCAGATGCAAAGCTCTGAGTTTTGTATATTCTCTTTAACTAGAAGAGGAAGGGAAAAAGTTGGAATTTTGCTTCCAGCAATGACAGACTAGATAATTTAGATTAGTTCTAGGGTAACTGGAAAAGCTAAGCAAGATATTAAATGTCTTTTAAAAACCCAGAGAAGTAACAGGGCAGTGAAGCAGTATGGGGCCCAGATCCAGGCAACTCAGAGAGATGGGCCCTGCGCGGGGGCCACCCTTCTCCCGGAGACATCTGTGAGTTACATGGGAGGCAGCTGAGAAGCCAGACAAAGTTTTTGACAGACCCACGGAGCTGGGAGAGCAAGGAGGAAAGACCTTGTCAAACACCCCAAGGTTTTGAGTTTGGACCCTTAGGTGTTATTGCCTAGTATAAGAATGAGTTGTGCGTACATCGGTCCCTTGGGAACTAAGGCTCAGCTTTGGAAGGGCACCAGGGATGGCTGCCTGGCAGAAACAGCTGTAAATCCCCTTTGGAGGAAGATAATGTCGCTGTTAGATTTACATTGTTCTCCAATGTGTCACAGACATGCAGACACCCAGGTGTATATGAGAGGAAAAGAAAATTAATTTTAAACAAATCAAGAGAAACAGACAATAGAAATGGAACCACAGGAGATCCGGTTACTGGGGTTCTCAAACACAGATTTTAAAATAATTAATGTGCTTAGTAAAGTTAAGATTCATTGTCATTTAGGATAACTCACTAAAACAAAGCTAAAAGAATACTTAAGTATAAGATTATAAGGAGGAATAAAATAACTAAAAAATAACCCAAAAGAAGGTAGGAAATGGGAGAAAAAAGAATATAGTACTGGCAGGACATAAGAAAGGCAATCATAAAATGATACAAATCTAAATTCACATATGAAGGTGATTATATTAAATGTTAATGACTAAATATCCTAATTAAAAGACAAATGTTATATTGGATTTAAAACTAAATTTGGCTTATGAAACAATTAAAAAATATGAAGATACAGAAAGGTTATAGATTTGAACAACATAATTAATCAACTTGACCTAATTGACTTATACAGAACACTAACCTCAATAACTGTGAAATATTCCTTTTTTTTAAAATACATTTTAAAAATTTACCAGATGGGCTTGGCACCTGTAACTCAAGTGGCTAAGGCACCAGCCACAAACACCTGAGCTGCGGGTTCGAATCCAGCCTGGGCCCACCAAAGAACAATGACGGCTACAACCAAAAAATAGCCAGGCATTGTGGCAGGTGCCTGTAGTCCCAACTTCTTGGGAGGCAGAGGAGACAGAGGCAGGAGAATCGCTTGAGCCCAGGTGTTGGAGGTTGCTGTGAGCTGTGATGCCACCGCCCTCTACCCAGGGTGACAGCTTGAGGTTCTGTCTCAAAAAAAAAAAAAAAAAAAAAAATTTACTAGATGCTGGCTATAGCAGATCTTCACAAATTTCGAAGACGTGAAATCACTCAGAGTACATTTGCTATTCCTAGTAAAAGTTAGAAACCAGTAACAAAAGATACTAGAAAATCTCTGTTTGCCAGTTAGTCAGCATCCTCCTAAAATAATCCCTGATACCCTGAAGAAACCACAGTGGAAATTAAAACCTAATCTAAAATGAATAATAGTGGAAATGAAGCATATCAGAAGTTGTGGGATATAGCTATAGCGATGTTTAAGGAGGAATTAATTGCCTTAAATCAGCAGTTCTCAACCTGTGGGTTGCAACCTATTTTTAACAATGAAAATACATTGCAGCATTAGTAAGGTTGAGAACTATTGCCGTAAATGAATACATTTGCAAAGAAAAATGGCTGAAAATCAGTTATCTAAGAATCCATCTCAAGAGTGAGATAAGAAGATCCAATTAAACTTGAAGGAAGGAAATAATAAAAATAATGACATACATAAATGAAATAGAAAATAAATACCATAGTAGAGAAGATCAATAAAGCCAAAAATTAGTTCTTTTAAAACTAATAAAACTGATAAACCTCTGGCAAGTTTGATCAAATAATCTATATGACATATTATCTATAAGAAGAATGGAAAAGATAAATTAATCCAGATTTCATAGACATTAACAAGGTTTAGCTGGGTGTGGCAGGTCATGCCTGTAATCCCAGCTGCTCAGGAGGCTGAGGAAGGAGGATTGCTTTGAGGTCTGGAATGTGAGTCCACCGTAGATGACATAGTGAGACTTCTTTCTCTAAAAAGAGTAAAAATTACATGGGCTTAGTGGTACCCTGTAGTTCCAGCTACTTGTGGCCGAGGCAGGAAGATCACTTGAGCCCAGGATTTTGAGACTGTAGTGAGCTGTGATCACTCCATTGCACATCAGCCTGGGTGACAGGGTGAGACTCTGTCTCTTTTATGCATTCATTTTTGTTTATAAATTTGAAATGGAAAAATTCCCCAAAAGAGAAAACCTGAATTGTCATGTAACTATTTAAAAAATAGAAATCACTATTAAAATTCTTCCCCCAAAGAAAGCTCCAGGCCCAAGTGGCTTAAATAGTGAATTCTGCCAATTGCTGAAGGAAGAAAAGGTGCCAGTGTTAATGCAAACTCTGTCAAGAAACAGAAAAGGGGCTGGGCGCAGTGGCTCACTCCTGTAATCTTGGCACTCTGGGAGGCCAAGGTGGGTGGATTGCCTGAGCTCACTGGTTCGAGACCAGCCTGAGCCAGAGCAAGACCTCTCTAAACTAGCCAGGCGTTGTGGCAGGTGCCTGTAGTCCTAGGCACTTGGGAGGCTGAGGCAAGAGAATCACTTGAGCCCAAGAGTTTGAGGTTGCTGTGAGCTATGAGATCACAGCACTCTACCGAGGGTGACAAAGTGAGACTCTCTTAAAAAAAAAGAAGAAACAGAAAAAAGGAGAACTCTCCCCAGCTCATTTTGCAAGACCAGGATCACCTTGATTCCAAGGACAAAGACAAAAGTTCGAAGAGGAAAACATCCAGGGCCAGTTTCTCATGAACACTCAGAAGAAGAACGTGCAAGTAAACATCAGGGAACACATCCAGCAATATATACAAAGGAGTATCACATTGCAACCAAGCTGGATTTACTCCAGCAATGCAAGGGGGATTTAGCATTAAAAAAAGCAAGCTGTGTGATTTATTACCTCAAGGAGAGAATAAAGGAGGAAGATTCTCTGATTTCAGTAGATACAGCAGGTGATAAAATTCAACATCCATTCATGGTAAATATGTAAGCAAACAAAGAATAGGAGTGAACTTCTCTATTCTGATAAAAGGCTTCTTGGCAAATATTATTTAATGACGAAAGATTAAAAGCTTTCCCTGAGAACAGGAGCAAGAGAGAGAGACCTGCTCACGTTACTGCTATACAGGATTGCCCGTGGGTGGGGGGGTCCTAGCCAGGGTAACAAGGCAAGAAAGAGAAACAAACAAAAGAAAGAATTAAAAATAAGAATACTGTTATTATTCACAGATAACTATAATTTTGTGTCTTCAAATCCTAAAGTGTCAATACATTAGTTGTTATAATTAAGGGAATTTACCAAGATCACTAGCTAGCAAAACACCTAAACTACAAGGTAACTGAACATAACATCAGTGTACAAAAATTGTTTTATTTCTGTATACAAGCAACAAACAAAACAGAATTTTCAAAGATACCACTTAGAATAACATTTATTTATTTGTTTATTTTTGAGACAGAGTCTCACTATGTTGCCCTGGGTAGAGTGCCGTGGCATCACAGCTCACAGCAACCTCAAACTCTTGGACTTAAGCAATTCTGTTGCCTCAGCCTCCCATGCAGCTGGGACTACAGGTACCTGCCACAACGCTCAGCTATTTTTTGGTTGTAGTTGTCATTGTTGTTTGGCAGACCTGGGCTGGATTTGAACCCACCAGCTGTGGTGTATGTGGCTGGCGCCCTAGCCTCTGAGCTACAGGTACCAAGCCTAGAATAGCATTTAGGAATAAATAACACCTCAGAATAAATCTAACCAAAGATACTTAAGCCTTGTAAAGAAAGATGTTCATGGATTAGACAACTCAGTATTTTTAAATGTCACTTCTCCTCAAGTGAGCTGTAGATTTAATGTAATTCCATTGAAATCACAGTAGTTCTTTTTTTTTTTTAAATATGTGTAAACTGACAAGCTTATTCTAAAATATATACGGACATGCATAGGGTCAAGAATAGCCAAGACACTTTGAGAAAGACTAAGATGTTAGGACCCTTCTAAATGGTACAGTTACTATTGAGTGGGTACGACGGTTAGTATCACTGTGAGGCTAGACACATAGACCAGCGTGCCACACACGTGTGGACGTCATTGGTTTACCACAAAGATGGCACTGTAGTAAAGTAGTGACTCTCAGAAATCAAACCCAGCCATCCCTCCAGGACCAGAAGACTCACAGAAGTAGGAATGTTACCTGTTTCCCACTTACTTTTTTCTGTTCCTTTTCTTTATGCTTGCTCATTTTCAGAGGGGTTTCTTTGTTTTTCCCCAGCCTTCCTCCTTTTCTCCTTTGTGGTCCAAAGCAAGAAATTTAACAGTAGTGAGGAGAGCTTAGGTGAAGCAGCGGCAAGTTAGAGATGGGGGACCACGTGCTCTGGTCTGCACAGGTAGTCCCATCATGTCATCCATGGCTTTATTCTGGAAAGTGTTCGGGTGTGGGCAGTAACATTTTAAAGATCACCCAAGTTAAAGGAATGTGGAATGTGGGTTGCACACAGTGGAGAAAGGTGATGGAAATGTGGGGCGGGGGGAGGAAGAGTGGAGTGAAGGGCAAGAGCTAGTTCATGAGTGGGTGGCTCAGAGATGGGGGTAGGTGAGGTATGGGCTCCAATTTCCAGATCTTGAAGGAAGAGCGTGCCTCATGTGAAGCTCTTAGATCTGTCAAGTCAGAGATGACAGACGTCTCTCTTCTGAGGCCAATCTAAAGCCATAGCAGCTATGTAAAGAAAGCCACCTCGATAGCTGGGTTTTAGTTTATGAGGCAGGGTGAGTGCCGGTCAGTCCCGGTTCTCACTGTACTGGCTTCGTCTGTTAATTACTGTTTCACTGTCATTTGCATAGAACTGTAGTCAACTGGAACCTTTTTTTATTCTTGAATTTTCTTCAGAAGAGTGGTTCTCAGGATGGGGTCTTCGAGACCCTTTCCGGAGGTCCAAGGTGTTTTTATAACATTATTGGGATGTTACTTGCTTTTTTTTTTTTTTTTTTTTAAATTATGTTGACACTTGTGCTAAGGTGCAAAAGCCATGGTGGGTGAGGCTGCTGGTCCTCAGTGCCTCCAGGCAGTGCCAGACTGGATGGGCAGGGATTGTTTCTTCATTGCAGGGTGATCGAAGTTAAAAACCCACCCCCACCCACACAAAACTCACCAGCTTTATGTTAGCATGTCCTTGAGGAAGTCGTACAAATTATTAATTTTATAAAACTAGACCCTAGTTTTTAACAGTCTGAGTGAAGAAAGAGGAAATACCCTGTACGTATAAAGCATTTCTGCTGAGTACAGAAGTTTTAGGAAAAAGCCCTTGCTCCGTGTTTGGAGTTGAGACTGAACTGAATTAACTGCTTTTGTGCTTTTGACTTGAACAAACAGATGTCGTATTCAGACTAGAGTGTTTGGCAGACTGTCTCAAACATGAACAAACTGAGCCTGTCGCTTCAAGGAAAACTACTGACAGCATTTGGTGCTGATGATAAAATAGAGCTTTCAAGTAAAAATCTGAATTTTGGAAACTATCGTCTGCTGCAGTGAACTCGACAGCTTCCTAGTACCTAAAGGCTTTTCTGGATGAACTCAATAATATTAATGAATGGGATATTTTGATACTGCAGAATGAGATGTAATAATATTGGGGTCTGTATAACTCAGTGAACTAGTATTTTCCAAATGATGGATGTCATAAAATCACGCAAGGGTTAAAGATCATTCAAAGTGCAAGGTAGAACCATGGGTTTTAAATGTAACAGTACGAAAAGTTTGTCGATGTTTCAGATGATATTATTTCAAATTCTGCATTGCAATTAACCCCTTGGGACCTACCCTGTTGAGTTTTGATGTGGTATCAAAAAGAGTATCTGAAATACTCTTTAAATGTTATCTGAAAAGGCTATTAAAGTCCTCCTTCCTTTTCCAATTCTTTATATTCTGTGAGGCAGGATTTTCCTCCTAAAATAACTTATAGCAACTGATTTAAGGCAAAGTATATGAGAATCCAGGTACCTTCTACTAAGGAAATATGAATAAAATATAAGAGTGCCACTCATCTCACTAATTTTTTTGAGAAAGGGAAGTTGGAGAATTTAGTTAATTTAATGAAAAACATTGCGTTAATATGTTTTTATTGTTTTTAATGACTTTTTAAATAAGTATTTAATAAAATTACTAGCTTTAATTTCTAGTATGGTGACTACTGGTAGACATAATCTATATAAATAAAAGCTGATGGGAGTACTTGGTGATTTTATGAGTAAAACAGGTTCTGGATACAAAAGGTTTGGGGAATACTTTAGAATACTAGTTTTCAGAGTTGGTGGGCACCGGATCATCTGTAGAGTTAGAGATTGTGTTTGAGTTTGTCTGGGTGTGGCAAGGGCGTCCCATGTTACATGTTCCCTGGGTGGTGCTAATGAGCAGCAGGGTGACAGCTGCAGTGTTAGCCAGAGGCCAGAGATTAACAGGCCCCGGAACTTCAGCCATGCCGCCGTTTGATCTGGAAGATAAAGTATTTCTTCCATTTTTTTTTTTTTTTTAAGACAAAGTCTCACTTTGTTGCCCTCCGTAGAGTGCTATGGCATCATAGCTCACAGCCCCTCCTGGGCTTAAGTAATTCTTTTGCCTCAGTCTCCTGAGTAGCTGGGACTACAGGTGCCCAGCACAGTGCCTGGCTGTTTTTAGAGATGGGGTCTCACTCTTGCTCAGGCTGGTCTTGAACCTGTGAGCTCAGGCAATCCACCTGCCTCGGCCTCCCAGAGTGCTAGGATTACAGGTGTGAGCCACCATGCCCAGCTGCCATTTTTTTTTTTAAATGGAGAAAATGTATCCAGTCATCAGACAGAGATTGGTCAATGTCAGCTGTCCTCCAGGCCTGTTCTCAGTGAGCAGATAAGAGGCAAATAGAAGTCCCTACCATCAGGGAGCAGGAAAAATGTGCCCTTGCCTTCTGGGAAAGGAGGTGGCTGAGCAGGTAGACACATGGGTTGGGGTGGGTCTACTGGATCTTGGAGCTAGGCCTTGGTATCCTGATGGTCATGTGTGCTTTGTCTTTAGGCCGAGTCTTGGCCCCGGTTTGCTGCAGTCTTCAGAGTTGGCACCTTCTGAGTCCCAGCAGCCGCAGGCAGCGTCCGAAGCCCCTTTTGCTGCCCGTGGGATCTACACTGAGGAGATGCCATCAGTAGCCCGGCCTCGGCCTGTCGGGGGCACCACAGGTACACAGGGCTGTTTAGCTGGTATTTCTGAGCTGTAGGGCATGTGCTTTTTGGCTAACTTGGGGAAGACCACACGTCAGACCTTCTGGAGCACTGGTGTCCAGCATGCAGCAGCCTGGTCCCCTGGGCAGAGCTGTTGTCCCTTGGATCCTGTCAGAGATAAAGGCAGGGCCATGGAAGTGGAGAGTGGCTGAGATCCCCAAGGCTGACATCTGCTGATCTCCTGAGCCGGCTGCTTCTCATGGAATTCTCTGCATGCCTCCTCCAGGAGAAACATTTCTAAATCTTTACAGTAAACCGGAAGAGCCGTCTGAGCGCGTGGCATGACATGAAAATGTGTTTGTTTTAAAGAAGCTTGCTTTTCCAGCTTGGAAGGAACAGCTGTCGAAGTGCTGGACAGTGACTGGAGGGAGATTTTTGTTTTCTTTTGTCACTTAGGGGAGGACACAACTGCTGTTTTCTCCTAATACCCTGTCACCCCATTTTCCACTTTGACCTTGTTAATACATCTTCTTCCCTTCTCTTACTTCCTGGTCATTTTTTCCTGTCCGGTGCCCAAGTCTTGTCTCCTCTGCTACCACACACAGGCAGAGGCAGTGGTGTGGGGCCTGTGAGAAGCTGGTGGCTGCTCCTTTCTGCTCATTCAAGTCATGATTAAATGAATTATCTTAGCGGGTGGCACCTGTGGCTCAAAGGAGTAGGGCGCCAGCCCCATATACCAGAGATGGCAGGTTCAAACCCAGCCCCAGCCAAAAACTGCAAAAAAAAAAAAAAAAAAAAGAAGAAGAAGAATTATCTTAGTGTCATTACAGGGTTACCAGGGCAGCTTTCACCTGATGATGTAGTAGCAAAAGATTACGTTTTCTGAAGTGACCTTCTGATCACTTTGTCATTTTTATGTCTTTGCACACAGCTTCTTAAAAAAAAAATTAGGACTTAAAGGATTTTGCTTTCACTATTCCCTGGAATTCAGATATAATTTTTATATTTTTATATTTATTTTTATCTTTTAAAGAAAGAATCTCACTGTATCTTCTGGGCTAGAGTGCAGCGGTGTCATCATAGCTCACTGTAACCTCAGATCCCTGGGCTCAAGCCAGGAATCTCCCTCCTCAGCCTCCTGAGTAGCTGGGATTACAGATGCACACCACCATGCCTGGCTAATTTTTCCGTTTTGTATAGGGATGAGGTCTTACTATATTGCCAGCCTGGTCTCAAACTCCTGGCCTTCAGCAGTCCTCCTCCTTTGACCTCCCCAGAGTGCTACAGAGTATTGCAGGCATGAGCTGTATCCAGTCTCAGATAAAAATTTATGCAGCATATCTCCATATAGGAAATAAAGTTCCCAGTTAATGTTCTTAAACATATTTTAACAGGTGCAATTTCTAGAAATTTTGAAGCCAGAAAGAAAATAGATTTTGTTTTTAAAAATTCTAAAATATATTTATTAGTTAATGTTTATAATTTGATTTACTTATAAATGCATAATAGTACATTCAATGTAAAGAAACTGGACTTTTTTTAAGACCACAATTAAAATTAAGAGATTACATTTCTTTTTTCTGTATTCAATTTTTTTGATTTTAGAAATAGAGTTATAAGCACCTGTATTTTTTTTTTTTTTGAGACGGAGCCTCAAGCTATCCCCCTGGGCAGAGTGCCATGGCATCACGCTCACAGCAACCTCCAACTCCTGGGCTCAAGCGAGTCTCCTGCCTCGGCCTCCCAAGTAGCTGGGACCACAGGCGCCCGCCACAACGCCTGGCCATTTTTTGGTTGTAGCCATCATTGTTGTTTGGCGGGCCCGGGCTGGGGATTCGAACCCGCCACCTTAGGTGTATGTGGCTGGCGCCTTAGCTGCTTGAGCCACAGGTGCCGAGCCAGCACCTGTATCTTAACAATCTAACTTCTCTTAGTTTTTGTCAGTTTTTGAGACACATGTAAATGAGAAAAGGAGGTACTTTCCAAATTTCATTAAGGCAAAAGAGAAATAAATAATGTTTTCTGAATTGAATGTCCTCAGTAATTATAATTAGATTAGGAATGAATTTATTTTCAGAAAATGAGTTGAAAAGAAAAGAAAAAAAAATGTTTGAGAGTCTTCTGAGAGTTTTGTTTTGATTGTTGAACCCAGAATAAATCTTCTTCAAATGCTTGATGTTCATAAGCAATTGGTCTTGAGGTCCTTGTAATTCCCCAGATTTTCAAATGTAACTGAACTTTATAGTTGATTTCCCTACTAGGTCCAACAGAAGTTAAGTGGAACAGCTAAGAGACCCCTTCCAGAACCATAGTAAGGAGCAGAGCCCGGCATGGCTAAGCAGGGATTCTTATACGGCATTGTCTGAGACTCAAACTGGAACCTCCAAATTATAGGTTACTCCTTTGTTTCATAAAATTTCAACTCATGACAAGTTGATACTATAAAAGTGATACTATTTCATACAGGTCAGTTGGTGCTCCTAAAAGATCTATGTAACTTAAAAACAGTTTTCTGTTTCTTGTACAGCTCTGCATACTTTGAAAAATTCTTAAAGCTATCCTATTATATTTTATTACAGAAGCTCAGAGTTACTAGTTTGTTTTCCCCATTCATTTTTGTACTTTTCTTTTTGAAAGCTGAATCTTTAAAGAGAGAACTGTTACGTGTTAAATAATTTATTTTCCTATTGTCTGACTTTCTGGAGAATATACACCTTTATAATGTCATCAAGAAAGTAGTTCATATTGGGTGAGAGGCTAACGGAAAAAAACAGTAGTGTAGGCTAATTTCAAGTTTGCAATAACTGGTGAATATTTTTCCATGATGGTCTTCTAGGAGATTCTTGCATTTTGCATTGCCTGTTAGCTAACGAAATAAATAATGTACCCCCCCCCCATCTTAAAAGATTTCCTGTACTTCACAGGTGTTTTGGTCTGCAGCCAGTTTTGTTTCTCTGTTAATTATTGTGTATTAGAACCTTGCTGGCAACACGGCATGTATCCTAAACAAAATTCAGATCTGTTATTTTTTTTTAAATCTCAGATTAACATGAGGGTACAAGCGATTAGGTAACAGTGTTTGCATTTGTTAGGTGAGGTCCCTGTTGTAGTTGTGTCCCTCACACAGGAGGTGTGCCATATACCCTTCCCTTACCTTGTGCATGTTCAGTGGGAGCACAACAAAGATGTGTTAATTTTTAATTGATAAACGTAGAAGAACAGGCTCAGCACCTGTGGCTCAAGCAGCTAAGGTGCCAGCCACATACACCTAAGGTGGCAGGTTCTAATCCAGCCCAGGCCCACCAAACAACAATGATGGCTGCAACCAAAAAAAAAAAAAAATAGCCAGGCGTTGTGGCAGGCACCTGTGATCCTAAATCCTTGGGAGGCTGAGGCAGGAGACTCGCTTGAGCCCAAGAATTGGAGGTTGCTGTGAGCTGTGATGCCATGGCACTCTACTCAGGGGGACAGCTTGAGGGTCTGTCTCAAAAAATAAAATAAAATAAAAATGTAGAAGAACATAGAAGTTCCATCTATCAAACACTTGAAGATTATTATTTTTTGATAATTAATCGTGAAATTATGTAAACATTTGTTTGACTGTACAAATTTATGAAATATGTATACCTGAAAATGACCAAACACGAAAAAGAAAATAGTACTTAGGGAAAATTTACAACAGACATGGCCAAGAGGTATTTTTATTAGTATAGCTCATGTAAATTGATAAAGGGGCAAACCTGAGAAGACCAGCGGGCAAAGAATGAGGAGAAAGAATTCAATAAGAGAAATATGTACGTGTGTGTATCATAGAAAAGTAAGCATAGAGAAAGGCCCAATTTTGAAAGTGATTTAAAAATGCAAATTAAAGCCACTGTGAGGCATCATTTCAGTCATGAAATTATTTTTGTAATAACATGGTAATGTTAGTGTATTCTTCATCTGTACAGTGGGACATTAGTACTTACCTCCTGAGTTTGTTTGGCTGATTAAAGAAGATGACAGATGTAAAGTGTTCAAATAGTGCCTGGCATGTAGCTCCCATTGTTACTAACACTATTATGTTAATATTATTTCCAGTGGTGTTGTAAATCATTAAACTTCTGCAAAGTGGTTTGGCAGTAGGATTCATGGAGCCTCTGATTTGGTAATTTCCTTTCTGGGAATCTAGGCTCACTCTGTCCCTAAAATCCAAAATAATGGGGGAGCAATCAGCCAGTGATAAAGGGATTCATAGGTAAGTGTGCAGCTATTTAAAATGGAGAGAGCCAGATGCAGAGAGGTTCATGCCTGTAATCCCAGCACTACGGGAGGATTGACTGAGGCCAGGAGTTTTAAGACCAGCCTGGGCAACATAGTGAGACTCTGTCTCTATAATTTTTTTTTCTTTTTAAGTTAACTGGGCATGGTGGCACATGCCTATAGTCTTAACTACTTGGGAGGCTGAGATGGGAGGATGACTTAAGCCAGCATTCCCGCCTGAGTGACAGAGCAAGACCCTGTCTCTAAAAATGAGTAAATGAAGGAATTTAAGTCCTAAAAAGCCAGAAAGGAGGAACTTAAGATTTACTGGTTGCCTCCTATGTGTTGACACGTGATTTATTTTATCCCTCAATTCTTGAATAACTCACAGAGGTGGATTTCTGTCCTCAATGGAGAAGTGCAGGGTCCGGTTGGGGCTCAGCAGGAGGGGCAGCCAGTGGCTCAGGGTCACGCAGCACAGGCGGCTGAGCTGGAGAGCAGCTTGTTGGGCTCGATGTTGGATCACGGAGGAGCCTGTTCTTTAATGTTAAATGAACCAAGTAGGAGACAAAATCCTGTCTGAGGCTTAGCCACCTCAAGTGGCTAAGGCACCAGCCACATATACCTGAGGTGGTGGGTTCAAACAACAATGACGGCTGCAACCAAAAGATAGCTGGGCCTTGTGGCAGGCACCTATAGTCTCAGCTACATGGGAGGTGGAGGCAAGAGAATCACTTGAGCCCAGGAGTTGGGGGTTGCTGTGAGCTGTGAAGCCACGGCACTCTACCCAGGGCGACAGCTTGAGGCTCTGTCTCAAAAAAAAAAAAAATATCCTGTCCAAATTACGATTCCAGCTACTCTTGTGGCTTAACATAAAGGTGTACTGCTCACCCTGTGTGATTGTTTGCACCTTTGGAGATGATGGGGATTGCTGTGTGGCATCCATGGCTCTTTGCAAGGTTTGCTCAAGCTGCATCTGTTGGGCAAACAGTAACTGATGGTCCTGATAATGGTAACGCTGTTAGGGCTTTGCAGTGACTGACAGGTGCTCCAATATGGTGCATTGCTCTGACCTTCTGTTATCGGTTTATGTCCAGCTACATTTGTAAGGGAGCTGTTTTTTAATGTAGTTGATTCATTAGGTTGTTAATTAGACAACCAGAGCGCAAGTAGGATTCCCCTTAAAGATGGAAGAGGCTGCCTCCCTCACCTCTGAGAATGCTCAGAGGTGTAGTACCACTCTGAGCATCCTGGGTGAAACAGATGATCTTAGGAGCCTTTGGTGGAAATAAGTATTCTGTTTCATAGTGCTTACAGATCACTGTTTAATCCCTTGATTTGCAGAATAGGGATATTTTCCATAGGTCACAAATAGGTGAAGGAGAAACATATTGGTTAATGCCTGGCTGACCCAGGCATGCTGGGCCACGGATGCCTGAGTGTAGGAGAAGTAGCTTCAGAGAATCTTCTGGCTTTGCCATCGGCACACCTCACCGATGAGGCTGGGGGGTAGTTTTAATTGTGCTAGAGCTAAATTACAGAAACAATATAATGAAAATGTACTTTAATATTCTAAATTCAAATGAATATATAACCTGCCTTTTAATAGAAAAGGTGTGTTATAGATCCAGTTCCTTGTGAATCTCAAAGCCACAAGCAGAAAGAGGCCAGGTTTTAATCTCTTACTCCCCTCCACTTCCCTGTTTGCTCACAGTTTTCAGCATCTGACTTTTGAAAAGTGGCTCCAGAGTCTTTCACTCTGTTCTCAGTAAATGAGCTCATCCTTTCTTAGAAGCTTTACAGAAAGGAAGGGAAGGTGCCCTCTGCTGTGTTCTTTCCCAATCCTTATGGCCAGTCAGGAAAAGAAGAGCATCATTGTTAACTTCTAGAGTAAAAGGAAATAAAAGCCCAGGAACCAACATCTTTGCCATCTGTTTTTCTTAAGAAGTGTCATCTCTAGGCATAGGATTGGTGGCATGTTTGAACCGTGTCCATTACTGCTTGTCCTTAACAGGGTGCAGTGGTCAGAGCTGATGGTGTCTTTCCGGCAGCCTCTGTGTCCTGTGAACACTGACCCGGCCTCTCTGCTGTGTCCCTTGCAGGCTCCCAGATCCAGCATCTGACCCAGGTGGGAATAGCCAGCAGAATCGGAGCCCAGCCAGTGGAAATCCCTCCAAGCAGAGGCGGCCAGTACGGAGGGCCAGGCTGGCCTTCGTATGGGGAAGATGAAGGGGGCCGGAGAGAGGCTGTGAGTATCTTGTGTTTGGGTTGTTATTAAAAAAGTAGACATAATCACTTAATTTAGCTGCTTCTGCTTTGGGGCTCCCTTTCTGAAATGTTTATTAAAAAAGATTTTAATCTTCTTTGCTGCCCTCCACTTGGTTGTGTTTTTGCTAATAGTTCTTAGCATCTGGCTTTTGAAAAGTGTATAGTTTTTCTTGAGGCAGACTTCAGACGAGTGGATTTGAACCTGTAGGAGATGACAATCTGGACTTACTCTGTGTGATCTCTATTTAAATATTCATGACCTTACATCCCATTTGTGCTTCATTGTGGGCTTATTAGCATCATTTGCGTCATGACCACTGCGAGTAGGTGATTTTGTAATAAGCACACAGTTTGGGGCGTTTTAAGGCATGCATTGTCTTTTTGAAGCTTCTGTTACTCACTATGGACACAGGTTATTTCCACAAGTGTTTTCATTTATTTTTCTCAAGACTTTTTTATCCTCGAGAGGTAAATTAATGTATAAAACCAAAATGTTACCTTTTGTTTTATCCTTATCCTTATGCTACAACTTCCCTGGCATTTCTGTGCCTTGCCAGCTGACACGGTAAATTCTTTTGTGGTTGGATGCACTTAGTCAGAGGAAATTAACTTTGAATGTGATTCTCCCACTTGTTTTCACTTGGGAAGTACAGTAACATTTGCCATGTTTTTCAGACACACATGCTCGGACATCAAGAGTATTCTTCTTCACCGCTATTTCAGGTGCCAAGGACTTCAGGCAGGGAGCCCTCAGCTCCTCCTGGGAACCTCCCCCACCGGGGGCTGCAGGGCCCCAGCCTGGGTTACCCCACCAGCTCCACAGAAGACCTCCAGGCTGGCCACTCCTCGGCCTCTCTCATCAAAGCGATCCGTGAGGAGCTCCTCCGGCTCTCCCAGAAACAGAGCACCGTGCAGAACTTCCACAGCTGATCGGGTGCACCTGCAGATTTGCCAAATATCCGCTTCCCGTGGAAGCAAGACCCAAAGGAAATCAACTGAGCGGGTGTTTGTAAGAGGAACGAGCATTTCCCGGGCGAGCTGCCCAAGGAAGGGAGCAAGTTGCAATTTCAGAAGATGCCATAAGTCATGTGACAGCTCATGATGCTTTTACTGTGTTGGCAATTTTGTGACCACTTGGGTTCAGGCGTTCAAAGTTATGTACTTTGGCCAGAAGCCAACAGCACTTCACAAAAACAAAACACAAACCCAAGCTAACAAAATTACTAAATTAGTCTCCTTTATTAAAGGCAAAAGATTAAAATGTGTAGATGGTACGAGGATTATAGGAATCAAGTGTTCCCGTGGGATTCGGTCAGATGCATACGATGAACCTGCTGCTTTGTTTTCTGAGAAAAGAGATTTGAAGACATTTTATTAACAGCTTGATTTCCCTCTTTTACTCCATAGGAACTTATTTTAATAGTAATATTAATGGCAAGAGTACTGTTTGGGAATTTTACAAAGCTACTAGTGAGAAACCAAATGATAGGTTGTAGAGCCTGATGACTCCAAACGAAGCCATCACTACATTCTTCCTCCTTCTGGTGCTACCGCTCCAAGGGCCCCTTCACCTTCATGTCTGAAATGCAGATTTGGCTTTTCCAGTGGAAGGACGTGTTGAAGGTTTTATTTTGTTCGTGGTGGGGGAAAAGGTTAACATTTATTTGGTTATTCAAATTACATGTCACAGTTCAGATTTACATTTTTTAGTTGTGTTTGCTATTTGCTAACTGGACACATATAGCACCTGGTCTTATAGCACCATCCTGGCCCGTCCTGTAGAATGAGGCCTTCGAGAGAGCCTAACCAGTCCTTGCACTCTGCTGGTGATTCGCTCACTAATTATGTTTGAATGGGGAGTCTGATGTAAGCAGAACTTATCAACATTCCTAGCACCACCAACTGATTATGACTACATCCCTAGTAATTGCATTCTCTGTGTTCAAGACCCGGAGATGAAATTGAGTTTGGTTCAGCCTCTCTGTAATGAATCAAGAGATGTAAAGAAGAGCTTTGAGACCACCGAGAAAGGAGAGAGTTGCTTCTCATGTCTGATTTACTGTCCTGTTACTATGTTGTGTGACTATTAAAACTATCTAAGGCACTTGGGGTTTGAGAGAGAATCATCTCTGTTAAGACCCCTACTCCTAAATTGACCATTTCCCCACTTCCCAAATTATGGTAAGGACAATAGCAACAAGGATCATTGTGTTTTCTGGTACCTAAGTGAAACTCAGAAGAAAAGCAGGCTTAGATAAGAGATTTTCACTTAGAACCTCTTTTTATTAGATCTAATACAGTCATGTTTTGCTTAATGATGGGGATACATTCTGAAAAGACTGTTCTTAGGTGAACATGAGTATGTACTTACACAAACCCACGTGGTGCAGCCTTCTACACACCTAGGCTATTTGGCCTAGCCTCCTGGGCTACAAACCAGTTCCTTTGTTACTCTACTGGATGCTGTAGGCAATTGTAATACAGTGGTAAGTATTTGTGTATCTCAATATAGAGAAGACACAATAAAAATACAGTATTATAATTCTATGGGGCCATCATCATGTATGCAGTCCACTGTTGGCCAAAACATTATGATGGCACATGACTGCCTTCTAACTAAGTAACAGACGAATGGGTAGAATTTGAGGCTCTGACTAATCAAAACCTGTTTATATGTGTCAAACTTTTAAAACTCTGAAATAGCTAAAGCAGATTTCCAAACTGTTAACATTGGGTTTCAGAGTCATGTTTCATGACTTCATTAATGAATTCAGCCTGTCATATACACTTAGAGTCTTACACTGTGGGGACAGTTGGTTCTGGAAAAGAGAAAGGGGTATAGGAGAATAGGTCTCTTGAAAATGTTGGATAAAAGGCTGGCAACTTGCGGTCAGGCAATCCTCAGAGGCTCCAAATAGTGTGGGAGAGAAGCCCCTTCTGGGCTTTATTTTTTTCACCTCTTGTGCTTGGTTTAACACCAGGCTTTCCCCAAAGTGGAGGATTCTCTTTGCAGGAAGATCAAATTCAAACTGGCACAGGGAATGCTGCTCCCCAGGCCAGAGTGCAGTGGTGTCATCAGAGTTCACTGCAGTCTCAAAATGCTGGACTCAAGCAATCCTCATGCCTTAGCCTCCTGAGCAGTTGGGACTACAGATACACACCACCATGCTTAATGTTTAATTAAAAACATTTTTTTTTGTAGACATGGGAGGGGAAGGATCCTTGCTAGATTGCCCAGGCTGGCCTCAAACTCCTGGCCTCAAACGATTTTCCCACCTTGGCCTCTCAAAGTACTGGGATTATAGGTGTGAGCTCCTGTGCCTGGCCCCAGGTAGAATTTAATTATGTATACCCTACAGTAAATTCAAATTGTTTGACAGCAAATGGAATAAATGGCCCCTTCTCTCCCATTCTGCTTGGTGTCATTAAAAAAAAAAAAAAAAAAGGTTACCTTCTTAGTACCTTGCAAAAAGGAGTGTTTCCAAGGGGCTTGACTGCAACAGGAATTTTGATGCCTTTCAAACTACCATAAAGGGATTCTACCTGTATTTTTTTAGAACCACTACACCTTTAAACAGGTAACAAGACCAAAGATGACGTATAATAAACAACTGCGGTTGTTGCATGGTGTGAGTAGGCCACCTGGGGTCACAGCACTTAGTGTTGGTACTTAAGCACACTCAGTTTGCACGTTTCCTCTAAATACTTGCTGTGGCGGTTTTACCAGTCACCAAACTCAGAATAAACTAGCTGTCATGGGTAGCAACATACTCAGCCGGTCTTTGGGCACTCAGTTAATGTTAATTACTTAAAAGAAGGGTCCTCATTTTGATCATGTGTGGCTTTGAGTTTGAAACACTCAAAAAATGAAACACTCTAAAATGAAAAGCTACATTTTATGTCTGCTCTTTTTCCCTATTTTAAACATTATAGTGGGAACACAAACTATAAATTGAGTCACAATGTTTGGAGAAATGATTATTTGCAGAGTCTACTTTGTCACTAACTCACTGTGTTTGGTTCCTTCTGTGAACCTCATTCTCCCTATCAGCCGCACAAGAACAGACCTCACCACTACCACCTCCCAAGATCTCTAGTTACGAGAATCAGATCCAATCATGTGTGCACGCATCCCTTGAGGAATGTGAAATGCTATGTGAATGCCCAGGATGGGTGATGTGATCTGCTATGATCTTCCAGTGACTGGATTTATACACAGGTGTCCAGAGCAAGGCTGAAAGCCCAGTGTGACTTACTTTCCTTGCTCCTGTTTTGATTTTAAATTGACTTCTTTCTCCACTAATTTTCAAATAGCCTTTGTTCAACATCTTTTTGCTCCTGGCTTTCTGTTGTTTCTGGCATGAAATAACTCAGCAGACATTGAGCCCTGCTTTCTGAGATCTTAGCATCTAAGATAGGACAGATAGGTATAAAAGAGGGTGGATACAGACAACTGCCATGGTTTAAACATCAATACAATTTATTCAAAGTACACTGAGTGCATTAGGCACCCAGAAGAAGTCACAGCAGTTGCACGTTTGGAAATGGTGGGATCTTGGGAATAAGTCAGCTTCAAAAGCTACTTTGATGAAGACAAGGGAACAACCCAGGCAAATGGTGAGATGATGTGGGAAGAGCTGAGAGCAGACCTAGGGAGTGATGTAGAAATTGGGTGAAGCTGTCATTGAAAGTGAACTTGATCCTCATCTGATGCAGTATGGGGATAAAATCCATAGTTTAGGGATTTTCTATAGGAGAAAGAGGTGCTGGGAGAATAAGGTTGTGAGGAAATGACCAGGTCTATGAAGGTCAACAGAGGGAAGGAAAGAGGGTGCAAATGATGGTCATGACACCGAGTGTTGTTACTTAGAGTAGATTTCATTGATCAGGGTCAGCCACTTGGCCTTGCTAAATCTATTGTGGAGCATAGCAGGCTATAAATAAATATATTCAGCTTCTTTACTACTACCTACATGTTTTTCTCCAAGTTTTATTTAATTTTAGTATGTTTTGGTCTGGGGGGCAGATGGCTTTTAAGCCGTGGGTGTTTACCAACCAGCTGTTTCTAGGCATGAGGCTTGTTCTGCAAAGCAGAGGTGAAGGTGTGCCCAGAAACTTGGGGCTGAAACAGGCAGTTCCGTGCTGTGTGAACCGCTCGTTCCCCATGGACAGGGTCAGTTTTGCACAACCTCTTTGTGACACTGGTGTGCATTGCAGTCATTTACAAGGTCATAATTAAGCCTCACTTATTCCTTTCATTCGAGTTCCTTAGATGTGAATGAATTTGTGGGTCGGAAAGAAAGCTGGTTAAGGTTCTGGGCAGGGGGACTCCACTCTTTACTCCCATACTGACTCTAGTAGGATTTTTGCCATGGTCAGTCTTTTCTACCTCCAGAGCAAGGCTCCCAGGCCAGTCTCCAGAGCCTGCTTATCCACATTTGCTCTGGGCAGGAGCCCAAGGAAGTCCACTTCTGTACCGTGCGAACACAAAACTACATTTTGATGGTATGGTCAGTAGGAGTTCATTTTTACATCGAGTCCAACACATTACTAGACATCCTTATGACAGGTGGGAGGGGTTTCTATGAGCACCTGCTGTAATATACCCATAAAATATAGATTTATGTTTGTTACCTAATGAGCAAAGAGTGTGTATATCTTGGGTTTCTTTTGATATTCTTGGAAGTGATTGTCAGTGTTTAGGGCTCTTTTTCTACTGTTAGACTTGAACACTAAAATGTTAAAGTACAGTGCTAAGTCCATGCTTATATGTGTGACAGTACGCCTGACAGTTTTTCTTAGACACAGCAGCATGGCAACTTAGGAAACCAACATTAAAGGCCTTTGGAAACGTGAAACAAAGTTAGGAACCAGTGAGAAAACAAGAGAGCAGTGAATGTCTTAATCTGGTGCACTCTAGTCCAGAGCAGTTTCCCACAGGGTAGATAATTGTCCAGGCGCCTTCCTTTTCCTTCTCCCTCCAGGTTTTTCAGGGGCTACTTCACATTGAAAAAAAAAAGAGACTAAGTAGAAGGGGCAGATAAAAAAAAACCGGAGTGATGTGAGTCTCGTGGTCCCTGAGTACACAGAACCTTTCTGGACTGTCGGGAGCATCATGAAAAGTCTTTTCTCATGCCTCCCAGATTTCAAGTATTCATGACTTGACTTCTTAAGTGTACAACTTGGAAATAACACGGGGCCAAGTTCAAGCCAGACACCCAATACTGTTCCTCCTGTAGATGTGGGGGAAAAGAGGGAGGTACGAGAGGGATTGAGGCTCCACCTGTTAATTCAGTTGCTATAAGCATCAGACGACTTGTTTCAGAAAAGGGGCTTAGAAATGCCATCCACTTGACCGTCCTCCAGAGCATCACCTGGGGGGCTGGAGATGGGGCTAGCATGAGCATGAACAGGAAAGGTTGCTCAGCAGAGCACTGTGGGATGCTGACCTGTTTCCTCCTACATTGTCAAGGTCCACGTTCTTCTGACTCTCCCTGCACCCTCATCCCTAGATTAAGAGATTAATGTACGAAAATGTGCAGAGCAAATTGAAGCCGTCTGTGGCATCAATCCTGCAACTTGAACTTGACAATCATGGTTTGCTGGTCACAAACAGGCACTTAAATCTCAGTATGGGTATATGATTTAGTAATCGACCCTTCCCTTCTATTTGTCGGTTATGTTTCTACCCTTTGATTAGCTGCACTGTTTTCTAATGTGCTGTAGAGTTTTTGAAATAATTTATGCAAGTGTTTGGTTTCCATGTTTACAATTTATACAGCTTTCCTAGCATTTTAAATGGAAATGTCAATAAATGCTATGAATTGGTGTCCAAGTGATATTTTCTGTTTATTTCCTTTGCAATGTGATTCTTTTCTCATTTGTAAAACATGAAAATTTAGATGAGGTGATTTTTTGGTTCTCTTAATTTCATGTTCCTGTTCTTCGTACTTTCACATTCCAAAGAAGGGAAGTTAAAGCTGTTCTATTCGGTGTATGGAATTTGCAGAAGTGTTTCCACTCCCATTTACTGGTGCCCCTCCCTTCTACTCACTGTTTTGTTTGACTGCTCTGCACTAATCAAATTGATGCATCCACTAAGAACAGATTCATCTTGGAATTAAAAGATTAGGACTCGATTATAATTTAGAAAGTTGAATAAGAAGACTAAAGTCTATACAATCTTGAAAGGCAATAGGGTGGACCTGGAGTTGTTTACAAAACCAAAGAAAATAAGAACCCTTTGAAACTTAGAAAAGCAAAAGGAACTCAAGGCCCAGTGGAACATCTAAATGACATGTGGGATCCTGGATGGAGTCCTGGAATGACAGCAGCAACAGCAGAGGACACTGATGAAAAAACTCAGGAAATCCAAATAAAGTCTGCAGCTAAAGGTCTTATACAAAGGTTAATTTATTGGTTTTTATAACTTCAGTGTTACGGGAAGCTCTGCAAAAGGTATCCAGAAACCCTCTTTTTCATTTCTGTAGCTTTTATCTAAGTCTAAAGTTGTTTAAAACCATAAAACAGCTCATGTAGCTCAGACAGAGTCCTTGGGCTTCTGCAAAGACTAATGTGGCCCTACCCCATGCATCCACAGCCCAGGAGCTGCCGTACTCCTCAAGGCCCGCAACAACCACTGATGTTGAAACCAACAATTGCAAGTCTCAGCGCAAAATCAACCTTCAAGAAGGTGAGTTCAGGCTCGGCACCTGTGGTTCAAGTGGCTAAGGCACCAGCCACATACACCTAAGGTGGTGGGTTCAAATCCAGCCCAGGCCCGGCAGATAACAATGACGCTGCAACCAAAAAAATAGCCGGGCCTTGTGGCGGGCACCTGTGGTTCCAGCTACTTGGGAGGCTGAGGCAGGAGACTTGCTTGACCCCAGGAGTTGGAGTTTGATGTGAGCTGTGATGCCACGGCACTCTACCCAGGGGGACAGCTTGAAGCTCTGTCTCAAAAAATAAATAAAATAACAAAATGGTTTAAAAAAATAAAAAAAAAAAGAAGGTGAGTACATAGCACCAACCAAAAGGAGAATTCAAACCTAACAATATGAGAAAATAGACCAGTATGAAAGACACCTTAAATAATGTTTCAGATATTTAAAGAGGTTAAAAAAGACCAATAGCAGAAGAACAGGATATTACAAAAGTTTAAGCAAATTTGAAAAGGAATTTTAAAAACATATACATGTAATGGTCAGATATTCCAATTTGGGAGACATCTGTTATTAAAAAATAACACTTTTGATCTTTATACTTTGTTTTAAGAAATAGAGCTTTATGTTAAAAAAAAAAAAAAAAAACAACCAAAAAAATAACCCATCAAAACCACAGTGGAAACTAAGTGGTAGAGCACATTATCCTGCAAGATTTTACGTGCTCTGAATGCGAACAGGTTGAAAATGATAGAAACCAGGGAGTTACTAGAAGCAGCCAACTAAAGCTTACAACAAAGGCCAGGTTTGTCCCATGCCCAGAGCTTGAACAGTGAGTTTAAATGAATATAGATTTGCAGCAAAATTGATGTTTCTTGTCCCCTTCTCTCTTCCTCTTTGTACCTGCCAAGCAGAGATTAGGGTAAAAGGAAAGAAAGAATATGAGAGGACAAACCCTTTGGTTCAGTGCCTGAATTATATAGTTCAACTAATGAAATGCTCTTGTTGGACAGTGCCCAATTTAGCAAGTAACTTTCTTCCCCCACAGATCTCAAACATTTTCCTTGCCATTTCAATTCCTTCTGGGATAGATGAGGATGGTGTGTGTTTGATTTCTCTACTGTTAAAGACTTGAGGCTCGGCACCTATAGCTCAACCAGCTAAGGCGCCAGCCACGTACACCTAAGGTGGCGGGTTCGAATCCCCAGTCCGGACCCGCCAAACAACAATGACGGCTGCAACCAAAAAATAGCCGGGCGTTGTGGCGGGCGCCTGTGGTCCCAGCTACTTGGGAGGCG
>NW_003852444.1:5897989-5908371 GCF_000181295.1 Otolemur garnettii
AAAAAAAAAAAAAAAAAAAGACTTGAAAAATTACAGCCACAAGTCAAGGTAAACCACATATGTGTAGCTAACTATTATTTATTGTACTTGTGCCAAAGTATAGCATTACAGAAGTATAAAACACAGAAGCTATTGGTACAACTCATATTGCAGAGTTGTTTCGGAGTACCTGGGTTGAGGTTGGTTCTGTCAGTATCTTGAAAATATGCGTTAGTGTAAGTACAGGCTTACCTTGGAGATACTGGTGATTCAGTTCCAGACCACCACAATAAAGCAAGTCATGAAATTTGTGGTTTGCCACTGCATGATGCTTTCACTAATACTATACTCTATCAAGTGTGCAGCAACCCTTCCCCAGTTGTGCTGGTAGAGGGTCTTCCCTCTGTGTTGATGGCTACTGACTGACTGATCAGGGTGGTGGTTGCTGATTTGAGTGGCTGTGGCAATTTCTTAACATAAGAAAGGAATCAAGTTTGCCCCATCAATTGACTCTCCCTTTTTTTTTATTTTATTTTTTTTGAGACAGAGTCTCACTTGGTCACCCTCGGTAGAGGGCCATGGC
This sequence comes from Otolemur garnettii, assembly GCF_000181295.1. NCBI lineage: Eukaryota > Metazoa > Chordata > Mammalia > Primates > Galagidae > Otolemur > Otolemur garnettii. The sequence continues at coordinate 5,898,552 of NW_003852444.1, forward strand.
ATCTTAGCTCATAGCAACCTCAGCCTCCCAAGTAGCTGGGACTACAAGCGCCTACCACAACATCTGGCTATTTTTTGGGTTGCAGTTGTCATTGTACACCTGGCTATTTTTTAGTGACAAGGTCTTGCTCTGGCTCAGGCTGGTCTTGAACCTGTGAGCTCAGGCTATCCACCTGCCTTGACTTCCCAAGTGCTGGGATTACAGACATGAGCCACCATGCCCAGCCAATTGATGCTTCCTTTGATGAAAGATTTCTGTGTAGCATGTGATGCTGTTTGATAGCGTTTGACCCATAGTAGAACTTTCAGAAATTGGAGTCGGTCCTCTCAAATCCTGCAGCTTTTTCATCAAGTAAGTTGATGGAATATTTTAAAGCTTTCGTTGTAATTTCAGCAGTGTTCACAGCATCTTCATTAGGGGGAAATATCTCATCTCAAGAAACCAGGTTCTTGGCTCATCCATAAGAAGCATCTCCTTATCTGTTCAAGTTTGACCATGAGATTGCAGCAATTCAGTCACATCTTCAGGTTCCACTTCTAATTCTAGTTGAAAACTCCAAGATTGTTTAAAAGAAATTGTTAGGGCAAGGAGTTAGGAAAAAAGGGCTTAAAAGCTAATATGGGTTGCTGCATTTCAGTGCAAATGATGTTTGTTTTTTTCTCCAACAGTAATTCTGCACCGTGTCTGCTTTTGAAGAGCAGAGGGGATGCCCTATACTTAGCAGGATCCAGAAGTAGCTATTCCCCTCAGCCCCCTCGAAAGCTGTGAGAGACTCGAGTGATCACTGCTTAGATCTGAGTTCTAAGACCCAGTGTGTGTTTGGATCTTGGTATTACATTTCACAGATACTGTTCTTTCTGGGTTTCTTGTGAGATAAATTTGATATACAAATTAGTAGTAAAGTTAAAATTTTAAAAAATAACCAATTTAAATTAGAGCATCACACAGTAGCCTGTTATGTTCTTTTATGGTCAAAAGACATAATTAGTAAAAATAAAATAAGAACCAGTATACTCTACCACCTGAAAGAGATGCTGGCTTCCAAATTTTAGTAAATTTTGGTCTTTTTATTTTAATGAATAAACCTCAGCCAAGTTTCTCTTGTTTGGTGGTTGGGACTGGTGAGAGTGTTGTGCTTTGTAACCGTATAGTTAGCTGTTGGGTTGGATGCCAGAGCATGCAAGGGACAGAGGGACAGTAGGGTGAGAATGTGTTTGAGATGTTGTCTGGAAGGATCCATCAGGAGGTGTCCTTGGGGGTCTCTGCCAGCAGTGTTTTCCTGCTGGAAGAAAGTGGCACCTGGCAGCTGGAGCCTCACCCCGGGTCCCCACTGCTCTGGGCCTAATTCTGCCCCCCCCGGAGGGCACTGTCCAAGTGACCTCTTGATGCATTTCATGGAACTTTCAGGGCTTCCCAGGGTTTGTGGCTGGGATAGAGGACTTCATGGCTAGGCAGGCCAGGTCTAGAAAGTGGCACTCAGTGTCTGGCCTTGGCTTTAGTGCCAGACAACCTTGAGGCATCAGTTTTCAGACTCCCCATCAGGGACCCTGTGAGGCATACCCGCTTCTGGGTCTTTCCATAACTGCTCCTGGATATTCATGTCAACTTCTCATAGTGAGTGCCCTCCCGCTGCAGAGGCTGCCCCCCTCCAACTCCCCCGACATGATAGGATGAACCAGGAGGAGCATATCAACCATTTTTGTGTTGGGGCTCAGAAACTGACATCCCCAAACATGGTGCTTTGATGTGCTGAACAGAAGAAGATGGCTTCAGTTCTCTCTGTCCCTCCTCCGCCCCACTTCCTCTTCTGCCACAAAGCAGGAGATGAAGTTGCTCCCTCAAGTTCCCTACTCTGCCTGAAGTCCACACCCACCAAAGAAGACAATGACCTCTTGTCTCTTCCCTGAGTTGTAATTAACTGAACTCCTATCACAGGGAGAAAGACAGAAGGCTGTCAACAACTGGGACAGATTGTTGTCATAAACCATTGTTTGCTATGTGAGCCCAACAGACTCTGTCCCCAGGCCATTGTATGTTCCTCAAACCCATTGCATTCCCCTAAAAATCATTTATTACCCCCTGAAGGTTGTCCTTGCTTCCCCTCTCCCTTTCTCCAAAAAAGAAGGATATATAAGTAGGTGTAGCCCACTGGGTGGTGGGGTATTTGCCCTGTGATTTCCACCCTTGCAGGCTAATTTGTTTGAGTGCCACTTCTCCTCTATTTGCCTTTTGTCAGTTGATTTTAAGGTGAAACTTCAGGCTGCAAAGAGGGAGTTTTCTCTTGGCCCTGACATCCACAAGGCCCAAAGTATGCTTTAGCCTACGACAAAGTCCTTCATGCTTCACTGCCTTTTGGAATAATTAAAGTTTCACCTTCTGTGGTTTCTGGCCCCTGGACCTTGGAGTAAATATTGGTGTGCTTGTCACATTCATGAGTTTAGAGTTATTGAATTTTCAGATGCCTCACAATCGTATTATAGAAAGATCATATTGTGGTAGAAGGCAAAAATCTCAATTCAAAATGATGTCAACAGGCAGAACAGGGCCAAAAATCAACAAAATGTCATTATTCTGGTTAAAGTGCTAGATTAAAAAATAACCTATAATATTGGGAGGCTGAGGCGGGTGGATTGCCTGAGATAAGGAATTTGAGAATAGCTTGAGCCAGAGTGAGACTCTGTCTCTAAAAAATAGCCTGTGGCAGGTGCCTGTAATCCCAGCTACTTGTGGGGCCAAGGCGAGAGGTTCACTTGAGTCCAAGAGTTTGAGGTTGCTGTGAGCTATGATGCCACAGCACTCTACTGAGGGTGACAGAGTAAGACTCTCTTTAAAAAAAAAAAAAAAATCTGGGCTCGGCGCCTGTGGCTCAAGTGGCTAAGGTGCCAGCCACATACACCTAAGGTGGCGGGTTCGAATCCAGCCCGGACCTGCCAAACAACAATAATGGCTGCAACCAAAAAATAGCCGGGCGTTGTTGCGGGTGCCTGTGGTCCCAGCTACTTGGGAGGCTGAGGCAAGAGACTCGCTTGAGCCCAGGAGTTGGAGGTTGCCGTGAGCAGTGAAGCCATGGCACTCCACCCAGGGGCTCAGCTTGAGGCTCTGTCTCAAAAAAAACAAAACAACAACAAAAAATCTGGCTTGGCGCCTGTGGCTCAAGTGGCTAAAGCACCAGCCACATACACCTAAGGTGCCGGGTTCAAATCCAGCCAGGGCCTGCCAAACAACAATGACGGCTGTAACCAAAAAATAGCCAGGCATTGTGGTGGGCGCCTGTGGTCCCAGCTACTTGGGAGGCTGTGGCAGGAGACTTGCTCGAGCCCAGGAGCTGGAGGTTGCTGTGAGCTGTGATGCCACAGCATTCTACCCAAGAGGACAGCTTGAGGTCCTGTCTCAAAAAAAAAAAAAAAATCTACAATATACATATGGGACTTTACAGGAAAGATTTGAGGATGTTAATTGCTGTATTGGGCATCATTAGGAGCACTGGGATTTTTAAAGATGAACCAGCTGTGGACCTTACTAGAAATGTAGTGGCCCAGTGAGGGGAGGTGAGAATTTCTCTCTCTCCGGCTGGTTACTTGAGGAATTTAGTTGCCATGTTTTGAAAAGACTGTTTATTAATTAGCTGGGGGAGACTGCAAGAAGGGGAGCCAGAACAGCAGCACTGGAAACCATTTCATTTGAGGAAGAAATCATGAAACCAAGTATTTTCTGTACGAATTAAAGGCTTATAGGAGACAAACTGTCTTCATGTGTCTGCAGTGTTGCCATGAGAAGGGATTGTCCTGCTTCGTGGTTTTCCAGAAGACAGAGCTAATACATCGTAGAAAGTAGTTCTTGGTCCAGTTCAAAAAAATTAACAATGATCTCCAAAGTCATTCCCTAGACATCAGGTGAGAACTTCCCTGACTTGGCGCTGTCCTTGTCACTTGTATGTCCTCCTATCTTGGCCCAAAGGCCTCCAGCCCCACTATTTCTTTTCGAAGACTCTCAGGAGCCTAGGAGGTGGGAGGTGGGGTCCTGGACACCTGGAGAGGAGACCTACTACGGATGGGAAAGTTTTCTGAATCTGCAGGAAATGGAACTGAATAAATTCAGTTCAGGCTCCCACCATGGTCAGCACGCTGGGAAAATACTGCATCCCTCCGGCCCATTATACTTGGTTATACCATAAAATGGAGGTGGGAGAGGGAGGTACTGTTTTCGTATGTCTTAGAAAAGCTATGAGTTTAGAGGAATGTTGTTTTTTTTTTTAAATGCACTCCTACAGTTAGAACATGGTTTGTTACTTGAGCATAGAATAAACCAGTGTTGAGAATTTCACGGAATAGCAAATAAATTCACTGAGAACTGACCAGATTATATCGTAATACTTCTGATACAGGTGAATGCGTTCATTTAACAAATACTTTGGAGTAAATGCTTGCTGTGCTGTTGTAAGCCCTGGGTGTTCAGAATACTCTGGGGTATAAGACAGACAAAGGCCCTGCTCATCTGGTCATCAGTGACCATGACCAGAGCAGTCTCAGCAAATTGCTGGAGAAGGACGCTAGGGTGGAGAAGAAAGGCAAACGACTAGGAGGCGCTCATGGAAAGGACAGCAAACTTAGACGCTTTTGGTAGTTTGGCAGAGAAAGGGAACAGAGAAAGTGGCTGGTAACTGCAAGGTAGACATGTTGGGTAGATAAGGGATAAGATAAGATACAGGACACACAGTTAACTTCAGATAAACAAGGAAGGTGGTGCCTGTAGCTCAAGCAGCTAAGGCGCCAGCCACGTACACTAGAGCTGGCGAGTTCGAATCCGGCTCCGGCCTGCCAAACAGTGACAACTACAACCAAAAAATAGCAGCATTGTGGTGGGCACCTGTAGTCCCACAGCTACCTGGGAGGCTGAGGCAAGAGAATCATTCACTTAAGCCCAGGAGTTTGAGGTTGCTGTGAGCTATGATGCTACAGCACTCTACCCAGGGCTATAGCTTGAGGCCCTGTATCAAAAAACAAACAAATAGGGGGCGCCTGTGGCTCAAGCGGCTAAGGCGCCAGCCACATACACTTGAGCTGGCGGGTTTGAATCCAGCCTGGGCCCGCCAAACAACAATGACAGCTGCAACCAAAAAATAGCCGGGCATTGTGGCAGGCGCCTGTGCTCCCACCTACTTGGGAGGCAGAGGCAGGAGACTCGCTTGAGCCTAGGAGTTGGAGGTTGCTGTGAGCTGTGATGCCACAGCACTCTACCCAGGGGGACAGCTTGAGGCCCTGTCTCAAAAACAAACAAACAAAAAAACCCCAGATAAATAAGGAATACTTTTGTAGTTTAAGTGTGTCCCAAATATTGCATGGGACTCACATACTAAAATACTATTTATCTGAAATTCAAATTTACTTGGGCATTTCTATTTCTATTTGCTAAATCTAGCAGCCTTAAAACCAGATTTCTGCATGCTGATGGGAGTGATCTCGGCAGTGGAGGAGGTACTGAATGATGCAAAACACAGTGAAGAAAGTGAAGGAACCGGGATGCAGAGCCTTACAGGCGACTTTGCCTTCAAAGGAAAGAGGTATTTCCCTGTTGTGCGAAGGAGGGAAGACATAGCACGCAGGCAAAGATTCAGTGCAGTCAGGTGATGTGCAAAAACTGATAACTTTTTGGTTCTGGAAAAAAAGAAATCTAAGTAAATATGTTACAATTTCTTTAGATTTATAAGGTCTGAGATTTAGTAGACGCCAAAAACATTATTTCATAGCAAATTATTTTTGTGCTTTTTAAAAGGTAAACTTTTCTTTTCTTTTTTTTCTTTTTTGGCTGGGGCTGGGTTTGAACCCACCACCTCTGGCATATGGGGCTGGTGCCCTACTCCTTTAAGCCACAGGTGCCACCCACTCTGCTTTATTTTTCATGGCCAGTAAGATACATTTGGATTAATGGTGTCTATTAAATGGTGTAACACAGTGACTGAATGACATGGTAGGATTTATTCTCTTAAATTTGCTAGGGTACGTTTTATGGCCCAGAATGTGTCTATCCTGATACGTGTTCTATGTAAGTTTGAGAAGAATAGGTATTCTGCTGTTGTTGGATAAAGTATTTTACAAATGTCAGTTAAAGCCAATTGATTGATGGTGCTGTTCAGTCTGACTGTGTCCTTACTGATTTTCTGCCTGCTGGATCTGCCAGTTACTGACAAAGGGGTGCTGAAGTCTCCAACTATAATAGTGAATTAGTCTATTATTTCTCTTTGCAGTTCTATCAGTTTTTGCCTCACATATTTTGATGCTCTCTTGGGAGGTACCTGCACACTAAGAAGTCTCTGTAGGGAACTGGCTCCTCTATCATTGTATAATGCCCCTCTTTATAGATAAGTTCCCTTGCTCTCAAGTCTGCTTTGTCTGAAATGAATACAGCTACTGCAGTTTTCTTTTGATTAGTGTTAGCACGGTACATCTTTCTCTATCCCTTTACTGTTAATCTGTCTCTGTCTCTGTCTCTCTTTATATATATATTTTATTTTTTTTTTGCAGTTTTTGGCCGGGGCTGGGTTTGAACCTGCCATCTCTGGCATATGGGGCCTGGTGCCCCATTCCTTTGAGCCACAGCTGCTGCCTAATCTGTCTTTATATTTAAAGTGGGTTTCTTATAGACAACATATAGTTAGGTCTTATTTTTTCATCTGCCCTGATAGTCTCTGTCTTTTAATTGATAATTTGTACATGTACTTTCTTGAATAGGTTTTATTACAGAATATCAATCATATGGCTGGGTGTTGTGTGGCTCATGCCTGTAATCCCAGCACTCTGGGAGGCCAAGGTGGGTGGATTGCCTGAGCTCAGGAGTTTGAGACAAGCCTGGGCAAGAGTGAGACCCTATCTCTAAAATAATAGTTGGGCTTTGTGGCGGGTGCCCATAGGTCCAGCTGCTCAGGAGGCCGACGCAAGAGAATCACTTAAGCCCAAGAGTTTGAGGTTGCTGTGAGGTATGATGCCACGACACTCTAGTGAGGGTGACAAAGTGAGACTCTGTCTTAAAAAAAAAAAAAGAATATCAGATGAGATCATGTGGAATCAAAAGAATAAAACAATGCATACGAGGTCATACCAGATCAATACATTTCCTGTTTTCTCGTGGTATGTTCATTCCTTCTGAAAAAAGAGTCAATCTCGATCGGTTTCTTATCCTTATTACAAAGGTTAGTGGAGAAAGCACTCTCAATGTTCGCTACGCTGCTCAGCATACCTGAGCATTTTCCCACAGCAAATGGCTCCAACTACATTATTGGATGCCTGACATCTTTTCTTCTGGAGTCCCTGCAATTTTGGTGTCATCCTCACTGTCTTCTTCCATTTTATCAGCTGCTTCATGCACTTTTACATTGATCTGTACTTTGGTCACTATCGCTGGGAAAATTGTGTCAGGGTCACATTCATTATAGAGTGCCACAATAAAACCTTACGCCTTGAATTTTGGCATGGGAGATGGACAGTCTGATGGGGCAAAAACATCATGCTCTTGGGTTATGACAAATCCAATTTTCTTGAAGCACTTCAGTATCCTTTCTGGTTGAGCTTTATTCCAAGTAGACCGGTCCAGAGGACAGCACCCAGAGTGTTAACTGATGTCGTGGATGAAGTTGCTTCCGCAGGTGGACCATAGGTTTGTGTCTTAGTATGACTCACTGGAGGAACTGGGCCTGGTCGTATATTTTAAATGTTTTCATGATATCTCGGTCAAGAAATTGGATTTTTAAGGTCATGTTTAGAAGCAGAAATTTCAGTGTCACATTTGTGAGATGATTCACTTGTGGTGACTAGGATGGTTGTCTATTGTCAGAGGAATAGATCCTTTCTTCTTCATTTCTCCGTCGATACCCCTTACTCACTCCTCAAATAGGGCACCAGTCATCCATCTGCACTGTTTCGATCTCTAAGTGACAGGGTGGTCTTTGATCTTCAGGTTCTTGAATGTACGTGGCTTTGACAATTTATCAAACATCAAGGGTTTTAGCTTCTCTCCAGTTGAGCTAGAACAAAACAGAACTGTGACATGTTCTTTGGCAGGTTTTTACATTTGTCACCCTTCATGATGAGACTCTTGTCAGGTATTGACAGAGTCCACATTCATCAGCACTAAAGATGTCAGCGTGTTTGAAGCCTCTAGTGAAGTCCGGGACCTTTTTGATGAGCCCTTCCAAAACTTCTATTGGAACTTCATTAGATTCACCACACAAGACTTTCTGGGAGATCATGTGTCATGGTTTAAATTTCCTCTTGATGCTTGGAAATCTGCCACCCCAAATTCTTGCATGTTTTTTTTTTTTTTAGCAACATCTTGGATGATTGCCCTAGGGAGTCAGGTGTTGACTGCCCTCATTTATTTGAACCAGCTTAATGTGGCTTCATTGACTTCATCACTCCCCACTCGTCCCTGCTGCCCCCCACCCCCATGTAGCTACGTCTGGATGGCAACGAACTGTGTAGTGCATGTGTGGGGCCCTGGGGCTGGCCTCTCTCAGGGCGGGATCCCCCCCTTCTGCTCATCCCAGGGAGGCCGCCTTGGGCTGCTAGAAACTTTGTTAGTGTTTGTTCCAGTCTGTTAATGCGGGGTGAGGAGGGCAGATGGAACCCTCTGGGTTAAGGCCTAGTAGAGAAAAGGCTCAGAGAAGCCCAGCCAGAGTTTGGCCAAGGAGAGAGAGAAAGCGTCTTTGTCGCTGTGCTGCCGTGGAGGTGAGCACAGAGCAGGCTACAGAGCAAGACTCTGTCTCCCCAAATAAATAAACAAAACTATATAATTTTAAAAACCAGATATTGTTCCACACCTTAGTGTTTAGTATTTTATTTCTGTTTATATCTGTGGCATTTTGATACAGAAATGCCCTATATGGTATGGACTCTGCGTCACATGCTCTGTAGCTGGGCTGAGGACAGGGTAGATTACTAAGGGCAAAGTTTTAAAACGAGAAGTCCATCTACTGTTAGGCTTTATTAACTACTGTCGCGTTAAAGAAGGAAGCTATTAGATCTCTGGAAGTTGTTGCTTACTTTTCCTCCTCAGATTTAAAAAAAATTTTTTTTTTTTAAATCAGGCCCTAGCAAGAGTCCAACTCATGACCTCTGGTTTGCAAGGCCAGTGATCTAAGCACTTAGCAACAGTGCCCAGACTAGATTTTCTTTATTGGCAGATCCTTGCTTTGCCGTTACCAAGAGATTCCCTGCCAAGCAGTGGCATCTGGGAAGTAGAACCCCCAAATTCTCTAACTGTCTTTCTTTCTTGGAGTCTAAAAGAATAAAAGTGGCTGTTTAAATCCAGTTTCTCTTTCCTCTTGTGCCAATGAAAGAAAAGCAATGTACAGAAAGCCTGCGTTTGAACGTGACACGGCAGAGGCAACACACACTCACTCCACAAATCTCCAGGTCTCCCCAGACTGGGGGGAGTCTCAGATGCTAACTGGTGTAACTGACCGCTTATTAGAGCAGCAGATGAAATCTTACCCGGAGGTCTGATACAGGAAACAAGAGCCACCCCGCTCAGGTTGAAAGGATGACAGACCTCAGGCCCGCCCCTTCCGCGACCAGACTCAAATTGCTCCACAAGCTTTACAGCTGAGCTTGAAACCCCTGCTTTGGTCCCCTTGTTACATTTCCTCCTTAGCACATGGGTGCCGGTGACATGAAGGGACTTACTTCCGTTCACACTGGCCAGAAATCTTAATTTCCCTTTTCCTTAAGCTAGCACCCTCAACACTATGTCATGTGCCGTTTTATTTTGAAAATGTTTGCAGATGTTAAATCAAAGTATGTTTCTTTTTTTTTTTTTGAGACAGAGC
>NW_003852444.1:5908546-5920275 GCF_000181295.1 Otolemur garnettii
ATTCGAACCCGCCACCTTAGGAGTATGTGGCTGGCGCCTTAGCCACTTGAGCCACAGGCGCTGAGCCCAAAGTATGTTTCTTAACGAACCTTTACATCTCTTGGGAAAGAGATCATCACATGTTTTGGGAACTCTTTCCTTAAATTTACAAATGGAATTCATACTGATGTGTATGGTCACAAAATACATCAGGCATGATTAGAACACTTCCGTACACACAATCGTTTAACACTTAGGAACCAGAAATCCATCGCATTGGGCTGATTAAACATCTGAGATTTGGAAGTTATCTTGGGAGGCTATGAGAGGAATCGGATGATCTCTTTTGTTCCTCTGTCAGAGAAATTTACTTAGATTTTTCTGAAAGGGGAGTTGAATAACCAGGAATCATTTGCCTCTTTGAGAAAATGTTTCTTTCCAATATCAGAGGCCTCTCACTTTTCTTTTTTGTATGGTGATTATTTAGAGTTTATCCAATAAATGCTTTCTCACAGAGGGCAGAAATTGTTTCATAAAGAGTCATTTTGTCGTTTCTTACGAGTCTAATAAACCCACCCTCCCCTCCTCCACTGGCCCAGTTCACAGTGCTGTGTGACGTCCACTCTCCATGCTGCCATGCTGAGTGGTGATGGATGTAATTTGCTAAGAGTAGGAACTAAACCATTGGCTTATTCAGAGGTTGGTTATGTCAACCATCCGGAGAAACATGGAGGTTCCTAATGCAGGGTGACAGTCATCACCAGTCACCCAGGGCAGGGACCCACTCATTCATTCATTCACTCACTGAACACATGGGAATAGCTTACTTTGCCCCAGGAGTATGAGGACAGACATGATTGTGAACAGGCCCATTCCTGGTGGCTGCACCTCAGGGCACAGCAGAAGTGCCCTAAAGCGCCAACTCCGGGTCACCGCAGGACACACAGGGAAGGCTCCAGACAGATCCTGCAGGAAGGGCCTTCATTCGCAGGGTGGAGGGGGAGGCCAGCTGTCCCAGCAGAGGAAATAGCAGCAGAGAAGCTGAAGACAACAGAAAGGGAGTGGACAGTCTGAGCCCTCACTCTCCGATGTGCTGGGAGAGGCCCTCGAGGGACAGACAGAGGGACTTCCACAAAGAGCTGTGGGCCGGGCTGAGAAGTTGGAATTCTGAGAAGCCAGACAGCAACAGCAGAGAGGTGACAGCTACTCTGTAGCTGCCCTTGGGGAGTGGCGAGCTGTGGGGGGATCCAAAGGCAGAGGACAGAATGGAGATTTCCCCCCCAGTCTACGGGAAAAGGCAGGGACAGGGGAAGCGGCGGGACTTGGGCGACAGGGGATGTGTCAAGAAGGATCCCATATTTTAAAATGACAGTTATGCCCTGCATTCAGGTAAAGCAAGGGAGCCAACAACCTGTTTTTGGTGAGGGGGTTTTGAGCTTGATTTTGAATGCACTTCGCTAAAGACAAAGTCTTATGTTTCCTGGGCACCTGGCAGAACACTGTGGTGAGACGTGAGCAGCTGACCCAGGGCCTGTCTTGAGAGAGGAGTTTATCAGAGAAGACCCACTGCCTTCAGAGCTGGGCGTGGAGGTGGAACTGGACTTGCCTCATTTGGATCTCTCTTTCCTTCTTCCTTCCCTTTTAAAAGTAACTGCAGTTCAAAGGCGAAAATGACTTTAAGATCAGAGAAGCCACCTTAGCACTAGTCCCCTACCCGTTGTCCGTGCATTGGTGGAGAACCCGTTCCTGGGCCGGGAGTCTCGGTCTCACACTGCCAAGTCCTTGGGCTCGTCCGGAGTCAGCTTCATCAGTTTGTCCACACAGAGCAGGATGAGGGTGAGAAACCAGAGACTCCAACCCACAGCCGCCGCGATCCAGCCGTGCTCGTCCACTCCAGCGTGGCAACACCGGGCTGCATGTGGGCAGAAGTCGACGTCTGAGGGAGAGACAGGGACCATCAGGTCATTAATAGGAACAAGGACCACAAGAACACAGTGGCTGCCACTGATGAGCACTGAGCTGGTGCCTGCCCCGTGCTGAGCGCTTTACATGGCAGCGTTCACTCTGACTAAGTGGTGGGTACCACTCCCCTTCCTGGTTTATATGAAGAAACTGAGGCTGCGACTTGTCCAGTGTCACAAGGTGGCAGAAGTAAAACTCAAATCCAAGTCTGCAAGACTCCAAACCATATTCTCAATCTCTGCACATTCCTGCCTATTACCCTTCTTTTTAAGTGCCCATAAGTTAATTCAGTGAGGGCAAGATAAAGGGAGCCAGACACGATCAGGCAGAACTCTCTACTAATTACACACGCGTACCAGTGGTTGCTCTATAAATTTCTGAGCTCCTTGCTTTTGGAAATACTCAAGAAGGGGAAAAACAGAAATATACAAAGGGTACCAAAGCCAAGCTCCCCTCCTGGGCACAAGATGGACTAGCTGTCTTTTATGGCTTTTGAACCTTAAAACTTCTTCAAGCATTTAAATCCAGGGTACCTTGGCTGCTAACCTGGGCATGAGTCATTCAAGCCACCTGTGCCAAAGACTGTGCACCAAACAGATCAAAGCCAAGACAGTTTTCTCAACCTTCTCTGCAAGCAGTTCTGGGTTGAATCACACCAGTGCACAGGAAGGCCAGGCAGGCACGCAGCCACCTGACACCAATCAACAGAAAGCAAAGAGGGACCAGTATTTCCCTCCCAGATCCTGGACAGCTCTGGGGCTGGGGTGGAGATGCTTACTGGGGCATTCCTCCAGGGTCCCAGCATCTGGGTGGTGGCCAGTCAAGCCCGAGCTGTTGCTGCTGCTTGCTTCTGGAAGAAAAGACAGGAAATATTCTCAGGCAATGGGAAAACTGTTCCCAGACACAGAGTTTATAATCTTTTGTGTAAGTCCGTAGTATTATGCAAATGTAGCTCTGGAATAGGTATGTTGAGTCTTCAGGCAACAAAGCATAAATTCAGTCCCTGTTATGGATTGAATTGTGTTCCCCTGTCACCCAGATTCATCTGTTGAAGTCCTAACTTCAGGCCGGGTACGGTGGCTCACACCTGTTATCCTAGCATTCTGGGAGGTTGAGGCAGGTGGATTGCTTGAGCTCAGGAGTTCAAGACAAGCCTGAGCAAGAGTGAGACGCCATCTCTAAAACTGGCCGGGTGTTGTGGCAGGCGCCTGTAGTCCCAGCTATGTGGGAGGCTGAGGTAAGAGGATCTCTTGAGCCCAAGAGTTTGAGGTTGATGTGAGCTATGATACCATGGTACTCTACCCAGGGTGACAAAGTGAGACTCTATCCACAAAAATAAAATAAAATAAAAAGAAAATTAAACTTTAGACAAGGAAGTCCAGAGATTGCTAGACTATGTAGCACTAAGAATTGTCCCTTGATTCATAAGCAAGGAGCAGAAAGATTAAAAATAAATTTAGCAGGAATTCTGAAACTTCCATTAATTTGTAGGGGTGGAGTTAAGGATATGAGGAAGAAAAGCCATTCCCTACACAGCCTCCCACAGCTGTTAAAGGCTCAGAGAGGACCCAAGCCCATACTGTCTTATACTAGTCATTTGAGGCTATTTAAATTTATTAAAATTGATCACATTGGCCACATTTCAAGTGTTCTAACTGTCACATGTGGAAAGCGGCTGCCATTTGGAAATGTCCGCAGCTTTGGGACATTTCCTCCCTCAGTGAAAATTCAGTGCCAATGCTGATCTAGATAGATCAAAACCACGTGAACCTTTCTAGAAATTACATTGCTGTTCAATCTGCTTCTTTGGAAACACAAAAAGAAAAAGAAAAGGTTTAAAAACTCTCAAGGCCCTCCTGGCTATAGGTCAGCATGTCCTTCAGCAGTGCCTGTTGTCACACAGCTGGTGGAGTTTGGAGGAAAACTATTTTTTAGCTAGAACCATGAAATTACCATTCCAACTAATTTGATGCCACCCAACCCCCAAGCTGCTCCAAAGTCCTGCTTAAAGTATAGTAATTACCTTGATGCAATCTACTACTGTAAATTATTTACAACTAAATGGCTTGGAGGTTGGTCCTGATTTGTTTTGGAGAAATTGATTCCTCACCATTTTAATTTTCCTTGTGACTCAAATAACTTCCTTGGCCCTGACTTTCATCTCACCTCTACGCTTGCCATGCAAACGGTCTTCCTCCAAAGCAAGCAGGTGGAAAAAACCTGGTGAACTGACGGCTACTGTTGGGTTAAACTGTATGAAGTTGCCCTTCTTATAGTTCGAAAACTGCACAGTATCAGCAATTGTATATGGTTTGAATGGAATAGCCCAGATGGAATTCTTAGGAATTTAAGCATCACCGTCCTCCCTTCTAAGCACAGCCAGCCAGCCAGGGCCCCACCTGGAATCACTTACAAGGGGCAGGTTGCTGGGAAGACCCAGCAGTTCAGTGCAGTTAAATTTGTTGATTTTTTTCTTTTTTTACACCTTTGTCATAAGCAAGGCACTGTGAGGGTAAACAGAAAGAAAGTAAACACTCTTATTTGGGGAGGGGTGAAGTTGGGAAATAAGACCAATGTGCTAACCATAACTGCTGACGTCCATCGCCTGTTTACTACGTGTTATTTTTAAGTTCTCGGCATGAAATCATACCGTTTCTGCTTTATAACAACCCTATAAATGAGCACTCCGAGTATCCTCAGGTGATAAACGAGACGATTGGACACAGAGAGGTGAGCACTTCCCTTAAGGTCACACAGTGGTAAGTTGGGGGAGCCGGAGTTGAGGGGCCCAAGAGCTGGTGCTCTGAACCTCCCCACTAGGCCACCTACAGGAGACACTGAGGGTGAGAGAGGGAGAAAGAAACTTTTGGGGGCCTGTCAGGGAGCAGGGCAGACAGTGCTCTGAAGAAGCTGAGGCCAAGATCAAAGCCAGGAGCATGAGATTGTAACCAATGTCCCTCTGCCATGAGGTGCAGAGCCCAGACCAGCAGAGCAGGACATGAGACGCAAACCAGCCCTCTGGCCTCCGTGAGAAGATGGGCTGACCCAGCATGTCCAGTGCCCTGGGAGGAAGGAGTGTGGGAGACAGTGGATGACAGCTTTTGGGGTGGGTGGGTTTTGAGAAGGTTGTGGAGGCAGCTCTGGGGGCTGGGAGGGACAGAGGACCTTAGGGGCAGGGCTGGTAGACAGGAGTGTGAACAGGGAGGACCCAGGGACGCTGAGAAGGAGTCTTCCAGACACAGCTGATCAAAAGATGCAGTTTCAGGCCAGTGTGGTCCCCTGATGGGTGAGACTCTGGCCAGTTGCTTTTTCTTCTCTCCCTGTGGCAGAGGCCAACAGAGGCTGCTGCTCCTGTCCTAACTGAGAGTTGAGTATTTGATTTCGGTCTTAGGCAAACCCACGACCCCCCCAGCCCCCACCTAATCCATCAGATGAGAAAGTTTCCTCTTTCCTTTGTGCAGGACCAACCCTGGCCAAGGAATCCTCACCCTCCCCTTCTTACCCTCCCACCTCCTTCCCTCCCCCTTCCCTGCAGGGGCCAGAATAAAGCTCACAACTTTACCTGCCCAGCAAGCCCGGTGGACAGAAGCGCAGGCCAGGCTGAGGAGCAGGGCGGCCCAGGTGGCGGAGGTGAGGGGCTGCATGCTGGCCAGGGAGGTGCGCCGGGTGCCCCGTGCCATGTGGGGTGTGTGCCCTGCGTGGCCACCTCGCTACCAGCCCGTGGGAGCTGGAAAACAACTCTGCCAGAGGTGAACTTCTGTCTGTGTTTGGGGGTGGAGCAAAGGAAACTTCATCTGTCACACCTCACCTCTCTGGAAGGGAAGCCACACTGTTGGCTGAGGGGAGGAAAGGGGGGCAACTCCTACCCTTCTCCCCTGAGCACAAATTTTGCCTCTTTTGAGAAGAAAGGGGAGGAGAGGAGTGGAGACTGGTGTCCTACTGGTTCCTTGTGGATTGCCGCTGTCTCTGCAGGAGTGGCATGATGCCCTACTCCATTCAGCCTAGGATTTGCTGAGCACCTACTGTGTTCACGGCTCCATGCTAAAGTCTGGACAGCCCTGCTGTCCAAATGCTTTTGTTACAATCACACATTCTCACCCCTGGAGTAGTGTTTCAGGAATGACTTGGGAAGGACAAAGCACTTCGGGTTTTAGAGCAGGGGGCCCCTTCTGCTAGTGGAAGACTTTATGAAGAAAGCGACGTCTGACTTATCTTGAAGGATGGATAGAATTTTGACAGCCGTAGAGGGGAAAGGGCATTGCAGGGAGAAGGGACAGATGAGCAAAACCCAGAGGTCAAAGTGGTGCTCAGAGGTCCACTGTGACTGCAGTGCAACCAAGCACAGATGAGGGAAACAGGTTTGGGGCCTGAGGTGCGGGTGGGGCGTTTGAAAAGAAGGGAAGGTTTTGTGAAGATTCTAGGCTGAGTAGTAACTTGATTGGGGCTCTGGCTTCAGTTATTGAATACCCACTGCATATATGAAAGGCACCATCCTTGGTGTTTGAGATCAAGATGACTGAGACATGGCCTCCCCCCTTGAGGACAGCCCAGTCCAGCAGTGGGACCAGGCCATGAAGAGAGCCGTGTGATGCATGGAACAAGACACAATGTGGAGATCTTCCCCTGTCTAAGAGGGAGGAATGAGAGCTGCCTGGGGGCCCCGGTGAAGGGTTTGTAGCGGAAGTGACATGTTGTTGTGTGTAGGTGGGAGGTGATGGGCTTTCCAGGTGAACGGACAGCACATGCACAGGTGAGAGGCTGGTCTGTGTGCAGGCCTGTCACACGTGGATGTGTGGTGCTGAGTGTGAGGGATGGCACTGGCCCTGTGGAAGGACAGAAACCACACATAAGCTCAGGATGAGGCTGTTCTTACCACGGCTGGTGCTTCTACTATAAAAATTTGTGCAAAGGTATAAATTAGTGGTGGCCCTGTGTTCCTGGATTTGAGCAGGAAGTGCTTTAGCAAGGTGTGAGCTTCGGGCAGTGCACACAGATCCAGTTTAGGCTGCCACTGGTGGAATGTTAAATAGTCACCAAATGGCCGCCATGTGCCCGGGTGAGTAAGACCATACAGTTCTGCCAAGGTCCAGGGAGGAAGGTGGACAAATAATGACAATGTGATGGAACAAGTGTGGTGAGGAGGTCACAACAAAGAATGGGGAGATCATGGAAGAGGGCTGGGAACTGTACTAGAGGATTCAGAGAACATTTCACCATGGACGTGTAGTCCCCAGGCCCAGAAGCAGGGAACTGTGCATGCCTCAGAGGCATGAACTTGTGCTCCTTAACTGGGGAGTAATAAATGATTTACTTTCCTGGGGGAGGTGGGCTGGGGTCCCAGTTTGTCTAGTTAGACGAAGAACAGATTGGAAGTGGTCCTGAATGCCACACAGAGGAAACTGGGGTGCCATCTATAACGTGGATCTATTTGTATTTCTGAAATATGGAGGTTTGATCTGAGACCCACAGGCCTGGATTCAGGGAGATCACCTGATACAAGATGCTATTGCAAAAGGCTTGTCACAGATCATAAGGGCCTTGAAAGAAGTTAGACTGAGGATGGACAAGAGGAGGGATGATGTAGGAGGCCACATCAACTGAAGGGAAGTCAGGAAAGGCAACCAGGATGAAGGCAAAGTGTCTAGTGGGGCATGAAGTGAGTGGCTGCGGAGCCACCTCGGGACTGAATTTTAGCCCTGCCTCTTACTGGCTGGGTGGCCCTGGACAAGTTACTTAATACTTCCAAGCCTCATTTTCCTTATCTGAGCAGTAATAGGACAGTAGTTTTTATTGCAGAGGTTGTGAAGACTTAAAATGATCCACATAAAGCCCTTTGCTCACTGTAATAGGTGACAAGTCCTATACTCAGTAAATGTTGGTCACTTTTTTAAAATAAGAGTCATAATACAGGGTGGCGCCTATGGTTCAGTGGGTAGGGCGCTGGCCCCATATATGGAGGGTGGTGGGTTCCAACCTGGCCCCGGCCAGCTAAAATAGCAATGACAACTGCAACAACAACAACAAAAGCCAGGCATTGTGGTGGGCACCTGTGGTCCCAGCTACTCGGAGGCTGAGGCAGAGGCAAGAGAATTGCTTAAGCCCAAGAGTTGGAGATTGCTGTGAGCTGTGATGCCATGGTACTCTGCCCAGGGTGACAAAGTGAGACTCTGTCTCAAAAAAGAACAAAAAGAGTCATAATACATAAGAAATATCTGAGAAAAGGGAGAAAGCATTAAGAAAAAATAATGCTATTTACGTATTGATTTATTTATATCCTACCTTAGTTCACAAAGGGTTTAAGGAAGCTTATCTACAATTAGTAGAGCTAGACAAAATAAATTTAGCCAGGGCTCGGTGCCTGTAGCTCAGTGGTTAGGGTGCTGGCCATATACACTGGGGCTGGTGGGTTCGAACCCAGCCCAGGCCTGCTAAACAACGACAATTACAACAACAAGAAAAAATAGCCGGGCATTGTGGCAGGCACTGGTAGTCCCAACTACTTGGAAGGCTAAGGCAAGAGAATCACTTAAGCCCAAGAGCTGGAGGTTGCTGTGAGCTGTGAAGCCACAGTACTCTACTGAGGGCAACAAAGTGAGACTCTGTCTTAAAAATAAATAAATAAATTTAGCTGGGCACAGTAGCTCCTGCCTGTAATCCCAGCACTTTGGGAGACACAAGGATCACTTGAGGCCAGAAGTTCCAGACCAGCCTGGTAAACAGTGAAACCCTATTACTAAAAAAACAAAACAAAACAAAACAAAAATTAGCCAGGTATGCTGACACACACCTGTAGTCCCAGCTACTAGGGAGGCTAAGCACAGGAGTTCAAGGTTATAGTGATTAAGCCATTGTACTGCTATCTGGATGACAGAGCAAGATCTTATCAGTTAAAAAAATTTTTAAAAATAAATTTAAAATAAATGTGAAGAAATAAGGCAAACAAATTTAGAGTAAGAAATATAAGATGGGTGATGAGCAAACTTACAGTACAAAATGCCATGTGCGTTTTCTTTTCTGCTTTTTGACCATGTGTGTTTTCTAAGCTTTCTGATAGACGGTGTGAACAGAATAACATGATCACATACGTGACTCATGGCTGAAAAGATAAAAACAGGAGGAGAGGCACAACTGCTTTTGAAACAAAAACCAGAAAGGAATTTTTTCAGTCAGACCCCACAGACAGGACATTGCTTAACAGAATGAACACAGCGCTCAGTATTTGCCCCACAGCAAACCCCATGGTGAACTTCACAGGGCGTTACTGATTTATCCAGAAGACACTAGAGATAATAGCAGTGCCTGGAATTTTCAAGGGACTTAAAAATGCCTGAGACCTGAAAAAATTGTACTCAGATCCAAAATACGAACAAAGACAAAAAAGCTGGGCAAGATAAATCATTCCTTCAAAAGCAAAGTTTATGCTTCATTTCAAACGGTTTAAATAGAAACGATTTAATGTGGGATGTCGGGTGCATTTTAATAAGGTTTAATGTGAGCAGAGCACATCCTGTCCCTCCTAAACAGCCAGAGCCTGGGACTTGCAGAGATTAAAATGGCCCTGCCTAGGGTGGTCCTCAGTGGATTGAACAACATTTGCAGCCTAAGCCGGCAGCATCCTATCAGATCATCTCAGAGAAAGCTTTTCTGGGAAGCTGGATGTGCAGGGGAAGGGTAATGTTTTGCCCCTCCTTCCCTTTTTATCATTGTTTTTTGATTTGAGACTATTTTAGAGGAGCTGTTTGCAGGATAAACATTCTCTTATCAACAGATGGGAAGGACTTTGTTATCCTAAAATAGGACCAGGCCACTGATAACTGGTTAATTCCCAAAGAAAGGGTTGCAAGGTAACTGGCTTACAAGTGTTACCAGTATCAGCTGTTTTCAACAGGCCCCCACCTAATAACTCGGTGGGGCCAGTTTCCTCACTCAGTGACCCTCTCGTTCATTCTGTGGCAGGTTTACTTTGGAGGGTGTACCAGGAAGTCAATTGCTCAAAGCTAGATGTTCAGAGGGTACTTTCTTAAGACTTCTTTTTTTTTTTTTTAAGAGTTGACATAGGTATTTGGTTACACTTACCTTTTTAAAAGTTCAGGCTAAAATGTGGGCAGGCTCCATGGTGGTGTCTAGGGTGGGGTGTCCTAGAGGATGGGGCTCCAGGCCCCTCACTGCCTCCAAGTTTTATCTGTCGTCTTGATAAGGTTTTGTTTGAAAAAGAAAAGAAGGGGACAGAGTGTTTTCAGCAGTCCGTGGTCTGGAATGGCCAGGATCTCTGGCAAGAATACTTTTATCTGGCTCGGCGCCTGTGGCTCAAGTGGCTAAGGCACCAGCCACATACACCTAAGGTGGCGGGTTCGAATCCCCAGCCCGGGCCCGCCAAACAACAATGATGGCTGCAACCAAAAAATGGCCAGGCGTTGTGGCGGGCGCCTGTGGTCCCAGCTACTTGGGAGGCGGAGGCAGGAGACTCGCTTGAGCCCAGGAGTTGGAGGTTGTTGTGAGCGTGATGCCACGGCACTCTACCCAGGGGGACAGCTTGAGGCTCCGTCTCAAAAAAAAAAAAAAAAGAATACTTTTATCTGACAGAAGCTTCTCTTTGTGATTCTGATGGATACTTTTACCACCTGTCCATCTCCACCAGCCTTGGAATTGGGGCCCTCATCTCTAGTTAATACAAAATCCATTTGGAGGGGAATTGTGGCCCTGTGGCCCTGGATTCTCTAACTTCCTAACTCCTCTAACATCACTGTGGTTGATGTTCTTCTCTGAGCGGCTTTGTTGGGATCCTGTTCTCACAAAGTAATGTCAGGCACTGGACCCTTGAGGGACCACAACGTGTAGACCTGGGCCCCAGCTGGCCTTACTACTTTGTGGAGGAACCTACCCTCACTCACTGCCACTCAGTGATGGCTCTATAATTTGGAGAGAATGAGGAGTGCCTCTTTTTTTCTTTTCTTTTTTTTTTTTGAAAAGGCTGTTGCTGAGGCTAGAGTGCTGTGGCATCAGCCCAGCTCACAGCGACCTCAAACTCCTGCCTTCAACTGAACCTCCTGCCTCAGCCTCCCAAGTAGCTGGGAGCCCTCCACAGTTTTTTCTACTTTTTTTAGGGACAGGGGATCTCATTCTTGCTCAGGCTGGTCTCAAACTCCTGAGCTCAAGGGATCTTCTTGCCTCACCCTCCCAGAGTGCTAGGGTTGCAGGTGTGAGGTTTGATACCCAGCTGAGGAGTGTCCTTTTAAGAAAAATGGACAAAATCCAACCTTGACTCAGACCACACAGTTGCCCACAAGGCCAGGAAACTGCCATCTGGAATCATTTTTGAACAGTTCCCAGGAAAATTTATCAGCTTGTTCCTAACCCAGAATTGCAATGCGAGGTGATGGCAGTGCCTGGCCATGATAGACGCTGGGGTTAAGAAGGACGGGCCTTTCTCTTGGCTAAAGCTGCCTCCCACCGGAGCCTCACTCCCTCCCATCTTCTCTGAAGTGTATTTCTTAATTTCCACACATACAAGTTGGAGGCTTTCTAGTTATTCTTCTGTTCTTGACTTTCAGCTTAATTGCATTGCGATCTGCCCACATACTTTCATGATTTCTGTTTCTTGAGATTCCTTGAGAGCCATCGTATGGCTGACTTTTATAACTGGCGGTGCTTGAAAAGAACGTATGAGGTCCGGTTGTGGGGCTCAGTGTTCTGTGTAAGTCTTTTAGATCCAGAGAGCTGTGTGGTTCAGACTTCCATATTTTTGTTAAAAAATTTGGTCTGCTTTTTCTTTTGTTTTTTTTTTTTTT
>NW_003852444.1:5920467-5936832 GCF_000181295.1 Otolemur garnettii
TCATTGTTGTTTGGCGGGTCCGGGCTGGGGATTCGAACCCGCCACCTTAGGTGTACGTGGCTGGAGCCTTAGCCGGTTGAGCTATAGGCGCTGAGCCTGCTTTTTCTTTTGAACACTGAGACAGATGGTTTCTCCTTGGTTGTTTTGTCAATTTTTGCATTAAATATTTAAGGCTGTAATTGAAGTACATACAAATACAGAACTGTGACACTTTCCTGGCACATGTAATTTTCTTTTAAAAATCATTTTGTAATATCCCACTTTATCCCTGGTGATGCATTTTGCTGTGAAGTTTACTTTGCCAGATATTGCTATAGCTATACTAGTTTTCATTTGTTTCATTTTGCCTCCTAAATCACGTTCCATCATTCTACTTTAGACTTTTCTAAGTCTTTGTGTTGGATTTTTAAACAACCCAGCCTGACCATTTTTTCTTTAATTTGGCCACTTGATCTGTTTACATTGCATGTATTTCCCTATGTGTTTAGGTTTAAATCTATCATCTTACCGAGTGTTTTCCAGTGTTCTCAGCTCTCTTACGTTCCTTTTTTCTTTTTGTAGAGACAGAGTCTCACTTTATCGCCCTCGGTAGAGTGCCGTGCTGTCACACAGCTCACAGCAACCTCCAACTCCTGGGCTTAGGCAAGTCTCTTACATGTGAACATGTAAGTGATATTTATTTGATGCTTGTCTAGTTTTCCATCTGCAGTTTTCCTTCTCTTGAAGAATACCATTTGGCATTCCCTCAGTGGAGTGACTAATGTTCTCAGTTTCCGTTTGTCTGGAGATGTTTTTATTCTTCATTCTTGAAAATTATTTTCATGGTGTGCAGAATTTGAGGTTAGTAGATATTTTCTTTCAGTGCTCTAAAGGCACAATTCTACTTCTTCTGACGTCTGTTGTTTCTGTTGAGAGCTGTTTACTTAATTGGGGGCTCCCCTCTAGGTAATTTGTCTCCATTTTCTTTGGGTTTTGTTGTTGTCATTTTTGTTGTTTGTTTTTGAGACAGTCTCACTCTGTTGCTTGCCCTGGAGTGCAGTGACATCATCATAGCTCACTGTAACCTCAAACTCCTGGGCTCAAGCAATCTTCCTGCCTCAGCCTCTCAAGTAACTGGGACTATAGGTGGGTATCACCAGATCTGGCTAAGTTTTAAATTTTTTTTTTTTTTTTTTTGAGACAGAGCCTCAAGCTGTCCCCCTAGGTAGAGTGCCGTGGCATTACAGCTCACAGCAACCTCCAACTCCTGGGCTCAAGTGAGTCTCCTGCCTCCGCCTCCCAAGTAGCTGGGACTACAGGCGCTGGCCACAACGCCCGGCTATTTTTTTTTTTTTTTTTGGTTGCAGCCGTCATTGTTGTTTGGCGGGCCCGGGCGGGGGATTCGAACCCGCCACCTTAGGTGTACGTGGCTGGCGCCTTAGCCGGTTGAGCTATAGGCGCTGAGCCAGTTTTAAATTTTTTTGTAGAAATAGGTCTAACTATGCTGTCCAGGCTGGTCTTGAACTCCTGGTCTTAAGTGATTCTCCCATAGTGTTAGGGATTATAGGTGCAAGCTACCATGCCTGGCCCTCTTTGGTTATTTTGAACATTTCTTTCTTTCTTTTTGGGGGGAGGGGCCAGAGTCTCATTCTGTAGCCCTGGGTAGAGTGTCATGCGGTCATCATAGCTCACAGCAACCTCAAACTCCTGGTTCAAGGGATCCTTCTGCCTCAATTTTTTAATCTATTTTTAGTAGAGACAGGGTCTTATTCTTGGTCAGGCTGCTCTTGAACCCCTGAGCTCAAGCAATCCACCTGTTTTGTCCTCCCAGCATGCTAGGATTATAGGTGTGAGCCACCATGCCTGGCCATTAAGCTTTTTGTTTTGCTTTTGGGTTTTAGTAGTTTTATGCTGATGTGCTTAGTATGGGTTTCTTTCTTATTTGGAGTTTATAGGCAATGGAATATGGAGTTTGACATCTTTGATAACTTTTGCAAAGTTCTCAGCCATTAAATCCTACTTCTGTCCCTTTCTCTCTCTTTTTTAAACTTGACATGTTTATTAAACTATCACTTAAATAAAAAAGTGCATGGAAAATAAACATGTTTAAAAACTTTTTTTTTTACAACTATGTACACTTTTTACTTTTACATTCAGTCTTTTGTAGAGAGCTTTCAGCATTATTATTTTTTGAACTATTAAAGTATTTTCCTTCATCTCTGTCAGAGAGTGTTAACACTGATGGACTTTAGACACATTTTTCCTTTTATTTTTTCTTCTCTTTTTCTCTAACCAGAAGCTTGGAAGAATACAAGGAAAAAAAAAGATCTGTTATTCCTGATAAAGTTGTCAAGAAATGTCTTATTTCTAGAAAAGAATGTGACTCTGATTACAGTTAGACCTTTCCAGTGTATCCTTTAATTTTCTTACCTTCCTCTTCATTCTCCATCTTTTTGTTTTCCTGTATTTTATTCTGGTTATTTTCTTTTGACCTATCTTTTATTAAGTCTCTTGTCATCTCTATCTAACCCTCTTTTATAACTATGAATTGGGTTCTTAATTTTAATTTTCGTTCCAGAATTTCTACTTTGTTCTTTTATATATATATTTTTTCCTTTGCCAAAGTATTTAGTGCTATTTTCCATCTTCATGAACTGAGGGAACATAATTATTTACAAATCCGTTTCTGATAATTTCAATATTTTCCATCCTCCCTCCCATCATCTGTCTCTATTGTGCATTATTTCTGCTGGTTTTCGTTCATGGGGTATATTTCCTTGTGTACCTGGTTATTTTTTATAGTGTGTACAATAGTGATTTCACACAAGTATTTATAGAAATTAATTGAGACCTAGGATGATGTTACTTTCCTGTAGACATGCTTGTTGTTGTTGTTAATCAGATGCTTGGGGGCAAAATAATCTATCGTCATGTCAGTCTAGTCTCAATAACTGAGATGATTTGTGGCGAAGCTGTAGACTTTATACGTGTCAGTTTATTTTGATCACTTTTCCTCTATGGTGCAGCTCTTTAGAAATTTTTTCCCCAAGGAAATAATCAGAGGTGAGCACAAATATATGTCCCAAGTTTCTTCCTTTCAACAATCACAAGTGAGCACAAAAATATATGTCCAAGTTTCTTCCTCTCAACATTACACTGTTTATAAAAGCAAAAGCTTAGAAGTGGCTTATAATGGGATAAAAAGATAACTATTAAAAGTGATATTTTAGAATAACATTTAATTATTTGGGGAAACGCTTGCCATATTATACAAAGCAGAAAGATACAAATATACATGGATACAGAGACACAAATCTACATATCACTATACAAAGATACAAATGTACATATCACTATAATTCCAGTTTTGTAATATACACACATAGACAAAAAAGTTTGCAAAGAATCCATTAAAATGTTAGTAGTGGTCATACCTAGGGTATACAACTTTGCATGGTTTTTATTTTCTTTTTTATATGTTTGTATTTCAAAAAATTTTAAGAATGTATATTACTCTTATAATCAAGAAATAAAGTTAATACATTTTAAAACAATTTTCACAGAAAATCAATACAGTCACAATTTAGCAGATAGAAAACAGTATCTGTCCAATTGCCTGGGGAAATTTTTCAATGTTAAGGAATCTGCTTTTTCATTTTAAGAAATCTGAAGTTTTAAGTTTCATATGGTATAGAGAGCTGCTTATCAATAGCCTTTGTGCTTAGAGTGCTCAAAATCTACCGTAGGGATGTACAAACATATCCAAGAATGTTCAGGATATAAAGAAGAATAGAAACAAGATACAGAAAAAACATAGAATTTCACTTCTCAGTGTTGGGGAGGAACTTCAGAATCCCTCTGGCCCAATCCTTAACCTAGTAAGAATGCCCTCCTACAAAGAAAGTAGTCTGTTATGGAGTTTGGGATAGCTGCATTTGAGGTGTCCTGCCTCTCAACCTTTTGCTTACATGCCTCAAGTGACCAGTTTCTCATCATTTTTAAGGCAGCCATTCCTCTGTGGGCTAGCTCTGTTACGAAAGTTTGTGAGTTAGTAGCATCCAACAGGTAAGGGCATTTTAAGGAAACGTTAATGAACAAATGGAGGAAAGGGCCTTTTCAGCTCTGGGACTCTGTGGTGGACGATTTCTGGCTCACTGCAATTAGTCCTATCATTGGCACAAAATATTTCTGTTGGCAAAACAGTGCTTGTGGTCAGGTTCATTTTTTTGTTTAATAAATAGAGATGTGAGTTCTCAAAGAGTAACTTTAAGCAAAGGTTTTTGGAAATACGCTGCAGGTTTGTGGTAAACATTCAGCCAATTTTTCTTTTCTGGTTTTGTTCACCTAAAACTGAAAGGAACCAGCTGGTCAAGTCAGAGATGGTCCGGCTTTATCTTCTCGACATCCAGCTTCTCCCCTCCTGCTATGCCGTTTGGCCTCCTGTGTAACTTTCCTTCATTCTCTGTCCCTCTTATCATCATCTTCTCTCTCTCTCTCTCAGATTCTTTGTCCATATACTTTATTTTATTTGGAGATAGGGTCTCGCTCTGTCATCTAGGCAGGAGTGGAGCAGTGAATCATAGCTCACTGTAGCCTGGAACCCCTGGGCTCAATTGATCCTCCCACCCCAGCCTCCCACATAGCTGGGACCACAGATGTGGGCCACCACCCCAAGCTCCCTCATGTTGTCTTGTTGGCCTCTCCACACAAGCAGCCCCGAGTCAGGAGTCCTGGATTCCAGTTTTCATGTTGTCACTTCCTCTGTGCCTACGGAGAAGTCACATAACTACCCGAGAGATAGGGTGAGGAGAAGTCACATAACCACCCGAGAGATAGATAGGGTGAGGACTCTCTAGGAAGAGAACATGGGGGAAATGCAGAGGAATGGTGCCTTCTATCCTCAAGGGAAGACCCTTGGCTGGGGTCCTCAGGGGTCCTTAGAGGAACAAATGATCCCCAGAAGGGTTTTGCTGTGTACAGGGCTGAACACAAAGGGTGCTGAGTCCCACGAGAAATCAACTGGGAAGACCAGTGTCAGGAGCCCTGTGTTCTGCTTCTGGCCCTGCCAGCTGTTAGCTGCAGGACCTTGGGCAAATCACCTCCCCTCCGTCAGCTTCTGTCTTCTCATCTCCCAAGTAAGGGGCTTGGGTTAGATGATCTCTGAGTTTTCTTCTAGTGGTAAACTTCCCTGAGTCTGTGCTCTGTGCAGGATACTAAATGGAGAAAAATGAGAAGTAAGCTGGTCTATTTAAATTCCTTCCTTTCTTCTGTAGAAAGTGGAGGTGGGAGTTATGAAAAGAAAACTCACTAGTGTAGTTTAGAGTAAATATTATAGAAAAGGCAAACAATGGGGGAGGTGCTCTCAAGTGAAAAACTTGGGCTGTAGATAAAAAGATCCACTTCTGACAAACTCCGAGGCATTCTGTTCTCTTCATGATAAAATGTTATTTTGCTAAATCTCATTTCCAGTTTGTATGTGGCAAGTGAAGACAGGAATGAAAGGCATGTAAAGCCACCGTGCTGGAGAGAAGAGACACAGAGGCAGGATCAAGGCAGGAGGAGGTGGAGGAGATGGAAGCGGGTTGCATGGGGGAAGGTCTTCTGAGGAATGAGGTGGCCGTGCGCTGAGGGGCGGAGGGGATGAGAGGGAGCTGGGGGATGTAGCTGCCTGTGAGAGCGCCAAGGGGGCGCTGTGTCCCTGAACGTGATCTAGAGGACAGACAGTGGCAGAACACAGTGAGAGTCACATTGACGTCGGATGGCACCAGTGTGAGCTGAGACACATTGCTGGAGAAGGTTGTGGCCAGGAGGAAGTGGAAGTGTACATGGCAGGGTTGATCCTGGTCCCGGCATACAGAAATTAGATCTTCGTGTGCCAATCCACAGTCTTGAATATTACTGTCAGCGAGTTGCGTTTAGTTGTATGTGCACGTGCAGACATGCACCCTCACAGTCGAGGAAGGGGAATGTCATTCCCTCTCTTTCTAGCAACCTCAAATCACTCTTGTCTGTCTATTAGTGTATATTATAAAGGATTGTGGATGATGCGGTAAACGCCTGGCCAGTGTTGGGGAAGTGTTAGGCTTAAGTGGATTGTGAAATCCGTTATCTGAATGAAGATGATCTAGCTGGATTTCAGTTCAGAAGAATTAGACCCTGTTTTTGGAAAAGTCAGACTGATATTTTCTACCTAGATTATTATTATTATTATTATTATTTGCAGTTTTTGGCTGGGGCTGGGTTTGAACCTGCCACCTCCGGCATATGGGGCTGACACACTATCCTTTGAGCCACAGGATAGATTATCTAGATTATTATTTTTGGATTAAGTTCCTTGCAAGATTTTTCACTTGCTCTCTACTTAGGCCTTTTCATTTTCTGAATGATGATGATCTGTAAATTGATCTCGTACAGCTGAACTTGTGGTTGTGCACAATCTCCTCCTAATCCTGGGTACAAGGACATGGGGCACAGGAGGCCCTCTGTTTAAAGGAATGTCCACTTTAAAGTGATGTAAGTGGAACGCTCAGCTCTTCACCCTCAAGAGCTATTTTATAGAAAGTCCTTGGGGCATGAAACTGCCTTGCCGGAGACCTTCCAGGACGAGTTAAAGTGGCTACAATTGGCAGTGTGCCCCAGATTTGTCTAGAGAATGGGGACAGAGTTATTAAACACTGAATGTCAAAAACAGTGTTTTTTTTTTTTGATAATGTAGAGGATTGGTTCTGCTGTAACGAAGTTGTTTTTCTCAAGACTTAAGACCAAATGTAACTGTTATTTGCCTTCATAGCATTGTGTTAGGAATTTTGAGTCTATATAATGACAAATAGGAGAATTACTTGCTTTTTTAAAAAGTCAGTGTGGCTCGGCGCCTGTAGCTCAGTGAGTAGAGCACCAGCCACACACACCAAGGCTGGTGGATTCAAGCCCGGACCGGGCCTACTAAACGAAAATGACAACTCAACCAAAAAATAGCCAGGCATTGTGGTGGGCGCCTGTAGTCCCAGCTACTCAGGAGACTTGCGGCAGAAGAATTTCTTAAGCCCAAGAGTTTGAGGTTTCTGTGAGCTGTGATGACATGGCACTCTACCCAGGATGACATAGTAAGACTCTGTCTCAAAAATAAATAAATAAAATAAATAAATAAATAAAAAGTCAGTGAAAGAGGGATGTGGTGACTCACACCTATAATCCTAGCACTCTGGGAGGATTGAACTCTTGATCCCTTGAACTCAGGAGTTTAAGAGGACCCTGAGCGAGAGTGAGACCCCATTCCTACTCAAAATATAAAAATTAGCCAGGCATCATGGTGGGCACCTGTAGTCCCAGCTACTTGGGAGGCTGAGGCAGGAGGATCACATAAGCCCAGGAGTTTGAGTTATTATGAGGTGGATTGACACCACACCACTCTAACCTGGGCAGAGTAGGATTCTGTGTATAAAAAAAAAATCTGTGACACAAATAATTAAAGAATTAGGAGTGTTCCATCTGGCTTTGGGTAAGTCATTTAGCCTCACTGCTCCTTACATTTCTGCAAAAGACTGGATTGAACTCCTTCTTTGTCTGCTCCTCTCCAGTCACCAGAAGCTGTTCTGGGGGCCAGAGCTGTGTTCCGTTCCTCTCGCCTCCTTTCCCTCTTCCTTCACTCTTAAGATTCACAGTAGAGAACTTAGGAAGTTGATTTTACTTTGGACAAACTGGATTGTGGTTGCTAGCACTTTCCCTGTTCCAACTCTGCACGAGTCAGCAATGTTCCGAAATGTTGCCTCTGAAAAATTGAGCTCAGACAGGAAACTTCTAGAGACATGTAAAAGATGTCTTTGCATGATTCAAAGGGATCGTCTCAAATGTACATAATGAGTGAGGAAAAGTAGAAGTTCCCATTTTTTAGATGTGCTTTGCAACTAGTGCTCACAGAATTTGGGGGGAGAGTTATCAACTATCTCTTCCCTTCTTAGGAGACGTAAATAAAACCCTCTGGTGGTGCTTCATTTTCTCTTCAGCTCCTGTTCTGCTCTCTCCCCTTTGCAGCCTGAGATTTTCCAAGAGTTGTTTGTTCTTGATTTCTGTGTCCCTCTGTTCTTTCCCAGCCACCGGTTTTCTCACTCTCCAGTTCTTGTTTTGAATTTTGTCCCCTTCACTCCATTTAGTTCATTACATATGAAATGTTTAATTCCGAATCAAAAGTTTTGTTTTTTATAACTCAAACAAGAAGCAGCACAGATAATCAGAGTATACACCTAAACTATAGACAGTTTGGCCATCTTTTTTTTGAGACAGAGTCTCACTATGTTGCCCTTGGTAGAGTGCTGTGCCATCACAGCTCACAGCAACCTCCAACTCTTGGGCTTAAGTGATTCTCTTGCCTCAGCCTTCCAAGTTCCTGGGACTACAGGTGCCTGTCACAATGCCCAGCTGTGTTTTGGTTGCAGTTGTCATTGTTGTTTAGCAGGCCTGGGCCGGGCTCGAACCTGCCAGCTTTGGTGTATGTGGCCAGTGTCCTACTCACTGAGCTACAGGTACCAAGCCCAGTTTGGCCATCTTAATGGTAGCTTATGTATATGTGTATATATATATATATATATATACACACACACACATATATAAGCTACCATTATAGCTTATGTATACAGCAGCAAAAAAACCTGGTGATGAAATTGTGAAAGGTATTTTTCCATAGCTTCTTGAGAATGGAATATTTTTCCTTGTGAGAAGTGATCTATCTCCTGGAAGAAGCAGTAGTCAGGTGGTGCGAGGTCTGGTGAATGTGATGGATGGCAGTGAGTTTCCAGGTCCAGCTTTTGTCATTTGAGCAGCGTTTTTTGTGCCACGTGTGGTTGAGTGTTGTCTTGCAGGCGGACTTGCCTGTCTACTGACCAATCTTGGCTGCTTAATCACAGGCGTCCTCATCATGTCATTTACTTGGTTGCAGCAGACATCTGCGGTAATTGATTGAGCAGGTTTCATGAAGCTGTAGTGGACCACCCACAGACACCATCAGGTTTTTTTTGGCAAATACTTGCTTTTGGACTGTGTTTTGACACTTCATCTCTATGCAACCATTGTGCTGGACACTTGTGATTGTGAAAAAAGAATCCACTTTTCATCACAAATAAGAATACAGTGACAAATGGGTCATCTTTATGTTGTGACAGCAAAGAAAGGCAAATTTCGAGATCATTTCTCTTCTGATGCTTGTTTAATTCACGTGGAACCCATCTATCCAGCTTCTTTACCTTGCCAATTTGTTTTGAATGGGTCAGTATTGTTGGATAGTAACATCAAATCTTGCTGCTAATTCATACGTAGGTTGAGATGGATTTGCTTCCACTGCAGCTTTCAGCTCATCATGATCCACCTTGGTCTCAGGTCACCACATGGTTCATTTTCAAGATGAAAATCACCAGAATGGAACTTTTCAAACCATTGATGTACTATGTGTTCATTGGCCATATCCTTCCCAAACACTTCATGATATTTTGAGCTGTATTAGTTTCACAATGTGACTCACATTCAAACATAGCATGAATTTTTGACTTATCCATGCTTTCACAAAAATTGCTCCTGCAAAAAATTTGAGGCCAGGTGCAGTGGCTCATAACTGTAATCCTAGCACTTTGGAGGATAAAATTGGAGGATCACTTGAACTCAGGAGTTCAAGACCACTCTGAGCAAGGTGAGACCATCTCTAAAAAATAAAAATTAGCTGGGCATCCTGGCATGTGCCTCCAGTCCCAGCTACTTGAGAGGCTGAGGCAGGAGGATTGCTTAAGCCCAAGA
Source organism: Otolemur garnettii (assembly GCF_000181295.1). NCBI lineage: Eukaryota > Metazoa > Chordata > Mammalia > Primates > Galagidae > Otolemur > Otolemur garnettii. The sequence goes on from NW_003852444.1 coordinate 5,930,227, forward strand.
GTTTGAGGTTGCTGTCATCTGTAATGATGCCAATGCACTGTACCCAGGTGACAGAGTGAAACTCTGTCTCAAAAAAAAAAAAAAAAAAAAAAACCAACCCTGAAAGATAATCACAAGTCAAAACATGAGTTTGAAAGAATGAGGATGTACTTTCAGAATAAAAAATAACCCACAAAAAGTGTCAAAGTGAAATGTTGTAGATCAACTACCAAACTTAGTACTTAAGAAAATTGGACGTTTCTTACTTAATAACCTAATAGATTCTTCATGACCCCATTAACCTACAAAAGCTTCTCAGTCCTCTTCTTTATGATCACTCCATGATTCTTGAGACATTTTCTTCTCTTGAGTTCTGATTCTTTTGATCATCTTTTCTCCTCTGTTTCCTGTCTGCTCTTTCTGGTCTTGAGATCCTTGAGGTTCTGTATCTTCAGGCCTGGACTTCTCTTTCTTCCCTTGTTAGGGGTTGAATTGTGGCTCCCTTCAAATTTGTAGGCTGAATTCATAACCCTGAGTTCTTTAGAATATGACTTTATTTGGAGACAGGGTCTTTGCAGAGGTAATTGATTACGGCAAGTTCATACTGGAGTAGGGTGGGCCAGTCCAGTATGACACTGGTGTCCTTATAAAGAGGGGAGACTGGGCATAGACACACACATGTAGATGAAGGTGGAGATTGGAGTAATGCCTTTGGCAAGGAACACCAAAGATTATCAGGAAACCACCAAAAGCAAGGGGAGAGACAGGAAACAGATTCTCCATCCCAGGTCTCAGAAGGAATTAAGCCTGCTGACATCTTGATCTCAGACTCTGGCCTCCAGAACTGACAGTAAATTTCTATTGTGTAGAGTTGGCACCTGTAGCTCAGCGGCTAGGGTGTGGGCCACATACACTGGGGCTGGCGGGTTCGAACCTGGCCTAGGCCTGCCAAACAACAATGACAACAACAACAACAACAACAACAAATAGCCAGGCATTGTAGGGAGTGCCTGTAGTCCCAGCTACTTGGGAGGCTGAGGCACTCAGAATCACTTAAGCCCAAGAGTTTGAGGTTACTGTGAGCTATGATGCCACAGCGCTCTACCAAGTGTGACATAGTGAGACTATCTCAAAAAAAAAATTTTTTTTTCCTGTTGTGTAAGCCACCTGGGTGGTAGTATGTTGCTATGGTGGCCATAGCTAACTAATGCACCTTTCTACTCTCTCCCCAGACTAGTGGTTCTCCAGTGCTTTTGTCTTAGGGCCTCTTTACACTGTTAAAAAAATTTGAGATCAGGAACAAGGCAAGGATGTCCCCTCTCACCATTCCATTCCAACATTGTGCTGGAAGTCCTAACTGACACTATAAGAAAAGGAAATAAAAAGTAGACCTATTGGGAAGGTCATATTTACAGATGAATTAATTGTCTATATAGAAAATCTGAAAGAATTAACAACAAAGAAAACTCTCCTGGACTAATTTTTTGTGTAGCAAATCCCTTTTCCTTCCTACCTGCCCAGAGGGCCCACCAGGAACAGTTTTCTTTTAGGTGACATGGCCCGCAGTGCACATTCACAGTCCTACCTTGGGAATATATCAACTCTCTAGCCCTATGTCATCATTTAGTTTGCAAGGGTCTCAATCACTTTTCTCTTCCACAAAACACCACACTGGTTCATTACACAGATGACACTGTGCCAATTGGACCCTGTGAGCAAGAAGTAGCAACTATTGTAGATTGTAGACTTTTTTTTTTTTTTTTAGAGACAGAGTCTTACTTTATTGCCCTTGCTAGAGTACTCTGGCATCACAGCTCACAGCAACCTCCAACTCTTGGGCTTAGGTGATTCTTTTGCTTCAGCCTCCTGAGAAGCTGGGACTACAGGTGCCCACCACAATGCCTAACTATTTTTTTTTTTTGCAGTTTGGCTTGGGCCAGGTTCAAACCTGCCATCCTTGGTATATGGGGCTGGTGCCCTACCCACAGGTGCCACCCTATTGTAGACTTTTTGACGAGATATTTGGGGGTCCGAAGGGAAATAAATCAGACTAAAATTTAGGGACCTTCTACTTCAGTGAAATTGCTAGAAGGGGTCTAGTAGTATGAGGCACATCAAAATATCTCTTCTAAGATGAAGGATAGGAGCCTCTTTGGAATGTGTGGGAATATATTTCCCATTTGGGTGTGTTACTCCAGCCCATCTACTGAGCACTCAAAAGCTGCTCATTTTGACTGGGGCCCAGAACAAGAAAAGACCCTGCTAATAAGCTGAGGCTGCTGTGCAGACTGCTCTGCTGCTTGGGCTGTATGACAAGTGGCCCAAATGCCAATGGTTCTTAGTTCTACTACACTGACTTTTCTCTACCAGCTCATACCCGTAGCTTTTTGGGGAGCACTGTATGGTCAACTGACAGAGGAAGGCAAGACTAGGGCCTGGTTTGCAGATGGCTGTGTACCATATTCAGACACCATCTAGAGTAGACAGCTGCTGCACTTCAGCCAGGATAGTGGTGAGGAGAAATCTCAACAGACAACACTTTGGGCAGTGAACCTGGATGTGTACTTTGCTTGGAAGGAGCAAGGACCAGATGTGCAACTCATGGGCTATAAGCCAATGGTTTGGCTGATTGTTCAGGGACTTGGAAGGAACATGATTGGAAAATTGATGACAAAGGAATTTGGGGTCAGGTACAAGAGCTCATGCCTATAATTCCAACACATTGGGAATTCAGGGCAGAATTGTTTGAGGCCAGGAGTTTGAGACGAGCTGGAGCAACATAGAAAAAAAAAAAAAAAGGATATGTGTGTGAGTGTGTGTGTATACATATATATATATAATGTATTTAAATGTATTTTTTAAAAACAAAGAAATTTCGGGAAGAGGTATGTGGGTAGACCTCTCCAATTGGTGGGCAAAGGACACGAAGATTTTTCTGTCTTGTGTGACTGGTCGTGAAAGAGTGACCTCAGCAGAAGAGGACTTGAATAATCAGGTGGATAGGGTGACCCATCCATCCATACCAGAGAGCTTCTTTTCCAGGTTACTTTGTCATTGCATAGTGGGCTCATAAACAGGGTGTCCATGGTGGCAGGGATGGAGGTTGTACATGAGCTCAAGGCCAGCCTGGCTATGGCACCTGCTGCTGCCCAATCTGCTAGCAGCAGTGACAACCAGGGAGCTCCTCATATGGCCCCATTCCCTGAGATCAGTTGATGACACTGGACCACTTCCATCATGGAAAGGGCAGAGTTTTGTTCTTACTGGAATAGACACTTACTCCAGATATGGATTTGCTTTCCTTGCATACAATGCTTTTACCAAAACCACCATCTATGGACTTACAGAGTGCCTTGTCACCATCATGGTATTCTGCACAACCCTGCTTATGATCAAGAAACTCATTTCATAGCCAACAAAATGTGGCCTTGAGAACTCATGCTTATGGAACTCACTGATCTTACCATGCTCCCTGCCATCCTGAAGCATCTTGCTCAATAAGTTGACCCTTTGAAGTTATAGTTATTTGCAACACCAGATAAATGGCGACTCCTTACAGGATTGGGGAAAGTTGTATGTGCCCTGGATGAGCATGCAATGTGTGGTGCTATTTCTCCTGGAGACAGGATTCCATTATCAAGGGTGGACATGGGAGTGGCACCAGGCACTGTTATTTCTCATGACTCACTGGCAAAATTTTGGCTTCCTGTTCCTGAGATTTTTTGGGGGGTTTCTGCAGACCTCAGCCTGGTTTGGGGGTCTATAGGGAAGACAATGTTGGGGGAAAAATCATGAGACCTTACACGAATTTAATGTATAAAGTCTGAGAGTCTGGAGAGGCATACATTGACACATGTGCCATGGAGGCAGATTGAATCAATGCAGAGACTTTGTGACTTCTCAGAAACCTTTCATTGATCTCTAACACAAAGCCTATGTGCATTATGCAAAGATGCCAAAAGATCTTCCTGGGGACTTCCTGCCCAAGTCCCCAGAGAGATTGGATAGAAGGAAAGTCTGGGTAAATGGGAACCAGGATAGGGAGTTGTTAACAAATGGCCAGTAATATATTTAGAAAGGGGGAGGAGAAAACCAGTTTTGTTCCCACGTGGCAAGCAAGCCAGGTTCCCTAATCTAACTGCCAGTCAGGAGTTCAAAGGACTGACTCTCTGCCCATAGGGGTGGTCTTAGTGAATTTGCTCTGTTTGGGGTACCTCTGGGCTCCTTTCATCTTCTGTGGTCTTTTTTTTCTTGAGACAGTGTCTCACTTTGTTGCCCTTGGTAGAGTGCTGTGGCATGATAGCTCACAGCAACCTCAAACTCTTGGGCTCAAGTGATTCTCTTGCCTCAGCCTCCTGAGTAGCTGGGACTACTCGTACCTGCCACAACACCCAGCTATTCTTTAAGACAGGGTCTTGCTCTTGCTTAGACTAGTCTCAAACTCGTGAGCTCAAGCAATCCACATCACTCAGCCTCACCAGGATTATAGGTGAGCCATAATGCCTGACATCTTCAGTGGTCTTGATGAGCTCCCAGGGATGGCACATCTGTGCTTTCCTCTGGATTGAGGCGGGGCACCCCACTGAGAAATCAACCTATCTACCTCCCTCAAGACTTTATGCTCCCCCAGGACCTTTACTTAGAGGTCTTAGTTCTAGAGGGAGGAATAGTATCGCTAGGAGACACAGCAGTGAGTCCACTGTGCTGGAGTTAAGGCCTCCATCTTAACATTTTGGTTCCTTGTGTTTCCAAGTCAACAGGCGAAGGAGGGAATTGTGCTGGGGTGGTGGGGTGGTGGAGGGAGTGTGCTGGTGTTGGCTGGGGGTGATTGGCTAGAGTACCCAGGGAAAGTGGACTACTAGTCCACAATTCAGGTAAGCAAGAATATATGTGGAATACAGGAGATCTCTTATGTTGTTTCTTAGTATTACCATGCCCTGTGATTAACATCAATGAGAAATTACAACCTAATCCAGGCAAGACTGTGAATGTCCCAGATCTTCAGGTGTGGAGGAGATTTGGTTCACTCTGCCAGGTAAGGAACCATGGCCAGCCAAGGTGCTTGCTGAAAGCAAAAGGAATATGGAATGAGTATTCTGTATTATAGATAGTTATAAATCACAACTATGACCACATGACCAGTTCCAGAAGTGAGGACTATAATTGTCAACAAGTATCTCCTTATTTTATTAAGAACACATCTTCATGTGTTTATATATGTAGGGAGCCAGCCCCTACGTGACCCATGAGTGTCCTCCATGCTCAGCAGTGACAAGGGAATGACAAAAATAAAGACAATAGAAACAGAGTAGAATTTATAGAGTAGGCCCCAGGAGGTCAACGGCCTTCATGCGAGAGACAGCAAAGACCTCAAACTCCCGATGCCCTCGGATTTTATGATTTCTCTTGATTAGTTAATGGGTGTTTGCAGCAGCAACAACAACAGACACATCTCTATGGTTTCTCCTGGCCTAATTCTGGATTACCTACCCAATAACCCTTTAGCTATTTTTATTACTTTTATTTATTAAGATACTTATCACAAACAGGATTACAGAAAACAAAAGAAATGGGAGCATGGACTTTGGAGCTAGATGCCACCCAGTTAATCCTTTGTTGATGACTTACTCATCTTCAGGAACAGGGAGGAACAAAGCTGAATCCTCTTATCTCACACCCATAAGAACTAATCTTTCTTGCTCAATGAGTCAGCTGCATGTGTTGTCCTAAAATGGCTTCCCAAACCCTTTCAGGCCCTCAGCCAGGGCCTTGTGGACCTTTTTCCTGGGGTCCTTTCTGACTCCAGCTAGGCCTTTGCAGACCTTTTCCCGAAGTCCTTTGATGTTTGTGCCAGGCTGTCTCATGAGGCCCCCAGTTAGTATATTCTTTCTGGAGGCTCATGTCCTCTCCCATTCTCCTGCGTACCTGACCCTGATCACACAACCTTGCATACAATCATTCATTCCATTGTTATATCAGTCTAACTCTATTCCCATAATCCTAACTTCCCTACCCACATATACATATACATAATTGAACAAATATTTTTGTTTTATTTTTCTTAGTCCCTTATCATGTAACACGAGATATATTGATTTGACATTAGTTTTTAAGTATTGTTAATTTTACGTCATAATATATAAGTTACAGGGTATCAAGAGAAGAGTAAACATCACTCAAGAAGTTTACCTCCTCTTCTGGAGAAGAGACTGGTGTATTTTTAGTTGTATCATATTAGAATTATGACCCTGTTATTATCTTTATTAGGAGATGAAGTATGGTTTAAGGTGATGTGTATGTGTGCCATGCTGATAAGGATCGGATCTATGATGGTTAATTTTATGTATCAACCTGAATAAGTTAAGCAGCACCCATGTATTTGTTAAAATATTATTTCTGGGTGTTTCTGTGAGGTTATTTCTACAAGAGATTAGCATTTCACTGGTAGACTGAGTAAAGATCACCCTCATCAGTGTGGGTAGGCCCATCCATTATGGCCTAAATAGGACAAAAAGGTAGAAGAGAATTTGCCTCCTGTTGTGGCTAGGTGGCCTCTTTCCCTCCCCCTGAATACCAGTGCTTCTGGCTTTCATGCTTTTGGACTTGGATTGAGACTTACACCTGCAG
>NW_003852444.1:5937193-6012292 GCF_000181295.1 Otolemur garnettii
AGGAGTTGGAGGTTGCTGTGAGCAGTGAAGCCATGGCACTCTACATAGGGGGACAGCTTGAGGCTCTGTCTCAAAAAAAAAAAAAATCTCCTTATCTGTGGGAAAACCATGACTAATATATTCACCACCTGTATATCTTCATTTGTGAAATGCCTCTTCATGTCTTTGGCCCATTTTCTAATTGGATTGTTTGATTTTTATTTATTTTATTTCTTTTTAGAGACAGAGTTTCACTTTGTCACCCTTGGTAGAGTGCCATGGTGTCACAGCTCACAGCAACCTCCAACTCTTGGGCTTAGGCAATTCTCTTGCCTCAGCCTTCTGAGTAGCTGGGACTACAGGCACCCACCACAAGGCCCAACTATTTTTTGTTTCAGTTTGGCTGGGACTAGGTTTGACCCCACCACCCTTGGTATATGGGGCTGGCACCCTACTCACTAAGCCACAGGTGCCACCCTGTTTGATTTTCTTTTAATGTTGAAGTTTGTAAACTCTATAAATTCTAGATATAAGTCCTTTATCAAATATGTGGCTTAGAAATATTCTCCTCTAGTCTTTAGATAGACTTTTTATCCCCTTAAGAAGGTCTTTTCATGGCAAGAGTTTTTTTTTGTTGTTGTTGTTTGTTTGTTTGTTTGAGATGGAGTCTTACTCTGGGTAGGTGCTGTGGCATTATCACAACTCATGACAACCTCAAATTCCTGGGCTTAAGCGATCCTCTTCCCTCAGCCTCCCAAGTAGCTAGGACTATAGGCGCCCTCCACAAAACCTGGCTTTTTTTTTGTTGTTGTTTGTTTGTTTAGTAGAGACAGGGTCTTACTCTTGGTCAGGCTGATCTCGAACTCCTGAGCTCAAGCAGTCCTCCCACAGTGGCCTCCCAGAATGCTGGGATTACAGCCACAAGCCATCGAGCCTGGCCTGAGCAAGAATTTTTTAATCAATTTTTTTCTTTTATGAATCATGCTTTAGGTGTCATACTGAAGAACTCCTCACTAAGTCCTTAGTTTTAAAAATGTTCTACTATATCCCTTTTAAAAGTGCTATGGTTGTACATTTAAATGGAGCTGTGATAATTTTTGAGTCTGAGTCTGAGTTAATTTTCGTCTAAGATGTAAGGGTTCCATCATGATTCAATTTTTGGCCTATGGCTGTCCAGTTGGTCCAATACTGTTTGCTGATGAGACCATTCTTCCTCCACTGAATTGCTTTCTCACCTTTGTTAAAAATCAGTTGACTGCACTTGTGCAGGGCTATTTCTGGGCTCTTTATTATCCATTCACCTGTGTGTCTGTCTGTCTGCCCACCAATGTCATAATTTTGGTTACTGTAGCTGTGAGTAGAGTGCTTTCACTCTATTTTATTCTTCTATTCCACCCATTTTATTCTTCTGTTCAGTGTACCTCTGCTGATACCACCCAGGCGGGAGGAACAGAATGCCTCTGTACTGTACCCCATGACCTTTACCTTGCTCCCCACGTGACCTTCACCCTCCAATGACAAGGTGGCCTCATTACCAGTGGGCACCGGTGAAAGCTCTGGTTAGGCCTCTTCTGACACTCCTCTGGGGATATAAACAAGGGCCGCCTTGTTACCACTGGGTGGGGCTGCAAGTCCAGGCTTCCCACTTGAGCTTTGCTGACATGCTTTGGGGCTTGGCCACAGTTCTTCCTGTGGTATTTAGCTGGATCAGAGTGATTATTGAATAAATGTTTTCTTTCTTCATAGACTGCTCCTTTCCTGGTCCTTTGCCTACAGAGAGCAGGCTGCCTTTGGAACTTTTCTGCTGCACACGTTCCTGGCTTCTGCAGCTGAGTCTGGAATATATGGGTTGAGTATCCCTTATCTGAAATGCTCAGATCAGAAATATTTCTGATTTCAGGTAATTTTGGATTTTGAAATGTGTGCACACACATAATGAGATACCTTGGGGATGAGACCCAAGTCTAAACTGAAATTTGTTTGTGTTTCACACACACCCTATGCATGTGGTCTGAAGGTAATTTTATTTTCCCCATGGGGACACTGAATAACCTTGTGTTGTGTGTCTCTGTTTTGACTGTGACCCATCACATGAGGTCAGGTGTGGAATTTTCCACTTGTAGCATCATGTTGGCACTGAAAAAGTTTCAGGTTTCGGAGCAGTTCAGATTTCTGATTTTCAGATTGGGGATGCCCAACCTTTCTGAGGTAAAAAGCAAGCCCAGGACTCACCTCTGTGCCAAGTTTAGGTCCTGGGGTCCCCGGGAGGCCTGTCTTCCTCTCTCCATCTCGAGGAGCCTTCTTTTGTTTGCTGTGTATCTAATGTCCAGGGTTTTAATTTTTATTTATTAGGAAGAAAAAGTATTTCTATTCCATTTATCCAGTTACAGAAGCCAAAGTAATATTTAAAGAAACTGTGAACCAGGGGTGGTGCCTGTGGCTCAGCTGGTAGGGTGCTGGCCCCATATACAAAGGGCAGTGGGTTCAAACCCAGCCCTAGCCAAACTGCAACAAAAAAATAGCCAGGCGTTGTCGCAGGTGTCTGTAGTCCCAGCTGTTTGGGAGGCTAAGGCAAGAGGATCACCTAAGCCCAAGAGCTGGAGGTTGCTGTGAGCTATGTGACGCCTTGGCATTCAACCAAGGGCGATAAAGGGAGACTCTGTCTCTAAAAAAAAACAAAACAAAACTATGAACCAGTTAAAGTCACTCCCCAGTTTAAAATTTTCCAAGGGCTTCCTAATCCTACTAGAACAAAATCCGTATTTCCCACTGGCCCATCAGACCTCACACAGCCTGGCCCCTGCCTGCCACTCTGACTCATCTCAGTGGTGTGTACCTTTGGTCACCTGTCTCCCAGCTCCATTGTCCTCCTTTTCTCTTTCTTTCTTTCTTTCTTTCTTTCTTTCTTTCTTTCTTTCTTTCTTTCAGACAGAGCCTCAAGCCGTCACCCTGGGTAGAATGCCAGGGCATCACAGCTCACAGCAACCTCCAACTCCTGGGCTCAAGTGAATCTCCTGCTTCTGCCTCCCAAGTAGCTGGGACTACAGGCGCCTGCCACAACGCCCGGCTATTTTTTGGTTGCAGCCATCATTGTTGTTTTGGTGGGCCTGGGCTGGATTCGAACCCACCACCTTAGGTGTATGTGGCTGCCGCCTTAGCCACTTGAGCCATAGGTGCCGAGCCCTTTTCTGTTTCTTGTACATGTTAAGCTTTTCCAGACAGTAAGATAAATGCCATGTAGTAGATACCAGCTAGAACTCTGGTGTCCAGTGACCTGTTGGGAGTAGCTACTTGACCTTGGGCGAGTTTCTAGCCTTTTTGTGCTTATGTGTCCTCATCTGTGACATGAAGAAAACCACCTACCTCACCTCGTACAGTTACTGAGAAGATGAAGTGGATCAACACATGTAGCCTGCGTCAATGGATTCCCACGTCGCTGAGAATAACGCCCAGCACGTGCTTGGCACTCAGTAGATACAGCAGCCACGTGCTGGTTTCACACCTCTGCCCCACTTTGCTGTTTCTGCTGCCTGGCATAGACTCCCCAGCTTCTTCTTGCCAGACAAGCAAGAAGCTGGGGACTCCATTTAATCTTCCAGGCATCAGGTTAATTGCCATCTCCTTTGAGAGCCCGTGACCACTTATCTGAATAGTCTCTCTTCATTTCTCTGAAGCCTCTCACTCTGCCATTCCACTTTTATAATCTGCAATATACAGATAACTTATTGGTTGTTTGCTATTTTTCTCCTTCTGCTTGGATATAAGCTTCATGAGGAGAAGAGCCTTGCCCTTATTTACTGTCCTGCCAGAGTCCTGAACAGAGCTCACGGAGTAAGCTCTCCATACAACTTTGTTGAATGGATGAAAGAAGTTAGGTGGTTTCCAATTACCCACTTACTACAAATAATGCTACAATGGACATCACTATTGTTATATTTGGTTTACAACCTTAAGATTTTTTTTTTTAGGATGAACTTCCTAACGTTGGATTATTAGGACAAAGGATATGCCAATTGCCTTTCAGAAAAGTGGTACTAATTTACAGTCCCGTGTGCTGCCCTGGGCTTTAGGAGTGAAAGAAGAAAGCCCATAGAATATCCTCCCCCACCATACTTCTACTTTCTAAGTAAGCATCTAGTAGCCTCTGAGATTTTACAGATAAGGACACTGAAGACCTGGAGTTAAGTAGTTTCCCTAAATTCTCGCCCGTAAGTGGTAGAACTGGCTCCTGACTCAGGCCTAGTCTGGAAAACACTGTCCCACCTGCTGACAGGAAGATACACAGATACAGAACCCCCTCCTCCCAACCACTCCCTCATGAGTGGGAGCTGAATGAGAGGGCCAGAGATGGGGAGAAGAGGGGTGACTAACTGGGGCAGGATCCTCCTACCTCTAGAACCCATCTGAAGGGAGCAACAGAATCTACACTGCAGATTCCTTTCATGGTTTTCAGTTCTTATCTTCCTGCTTTGCAAATCCTGACTTCAGCCTTTGGAACTTTGCCCAGGGCAGCCTGGACTCAGCAGCAGATGCACCCTGGAAGGATGGGCGAGTGCAGCCAAGCTCTCCCTCTGAAGAGGGCTAGCAGCACCTTACCTATCAGTCCCAGGTACAGACCCCAGGCCCTGCCTCCACTGCCACAGGCTCAAAATTGCTGATCTTTCCCAACTACCTACACCTGCTTCTCCCTGCAGCCTCCCATGCTGATATGCAACTTCTCACACAATGGCCAGGCCTGGCGGCTCACACCTGTAATTCCAGAACTCTGGGAGGCCGAGGTGGGTGGATTGCTTGAGCTCAGGAGTTTGAGACCAGCCTGAGCAACAGCAAAACCACATCTCTACTAAAAATAGAAAAAAAAAAAAAAAAAAAAGAAGCTAGCCAGGCATTGTGGTGGGTGTCTGTAGTCCCAGCTACTTGGGAGACTGAGGCAAGAGGATCACTTATACTCAAGAGTTTGAAGTTGCTGTGAGCTGTGACACCATGACGTTACTGAGGATAACAAAATGAGACTGTCTCAAAACCCCCCCCAAACTTCTCACAAAATAAATGCTTCTAATTTGATCATGCACAGAATCACTGGAAGGGCTTATTAAAAGTGTAAATCTCCACTTGACGCCTATAACTCAAGCAGCTAAAGCGCCAGCCACATACACCACAGCTGGAGGGTTCGACTCCAGCCCGGGCCCGCCAAACAACAATGACAACTACAACCAAAAAATGGCCAGGTGTTGTGGTGGGCACCTGTAGTCCCAGCTACTTGGGAGGCTGAGGCAAGAGAATTGCTTGGGCCCAGTTGGAGGTTGCTGTGAACTATGATGCCAGGGCGACAGATTGAGGCTCTGTTTCAAAAAAAAAAAAAAAAGTGCAAATCTCAGACCACCTAGGAAACTATTTTTTTTTTTTTTTGCAGTTTTTGGCCGGGGCCGGGTTTGAACTCGCCATCTCTGGCATATGGGGCTGGCGCCTTACTCCTTTGGCCACAGGCACTGCCTTGAAATTTTTTTTTTTAGAGACAGAGTCTCACTTTATTGCCCTGGGTAGAGTGCTGTGGTGTCACAGCTCACAGCAACCTCCAGCTCTTGGGCTAAGGCGATTCTTTTGCCTCAGCCTCCTGAGTAGCTGGGATTACAGGCGGGCACCCGCCACAACACCCGGCTGTTTTTGTTGTTGTTGCAGTTTAGCCAGGGCCAGGTTTGAACCTGCCACCCTCAGTATACGGAGCTGGCACCCTACTCCCTGAGGCACAGACACCGCCCATGGAATTTTTTCTTTTTTTTTAAGAGACTTGGTTTTGATCGGTTACCCAAACTGAAATGCAGTGGCACAATCAAAGCTCCCTGCAGCCTTGAGTGCCTAGGCCCAGGGGTCCTCAAACTTTTTAAACAGGGGGCCAGTTCACTGTCCCGACCATTGGAGGGCCAGACTGTGGGCCCTGGAACGAGTTAGCTGCTAAGCAGGCCAGGCAGCAGTGGCAAAAACACCCGGCAGGCTAGATAAATGTCCTAGGCAGGCTGCATGTGGCCCGTGGGCCATAGTTTGAGGACACCTGAAGGCTCACACGCTCCTCCCACCTAAGGCTCCTGAGCAGCAGGGAGTAGAGGTGCCATCGGGCCCAGCTGATTTTTCTTGGCATTTGTAGGGAGGGCGTCTCACTGTGTTTCCCAGGTTAGTCTCAAACTCCTGGGCTCAAGCAATCCTCTCCCTGTAGCCTCCAATCCCCATTGTGCTGGGATTACTGTGAATCCCTGTGCCTGGCACCTTAGGAAATTTGAACCCTGATGGGATAGTCAGTATTTAGGAATTATTATTGAATTTTAGGAGTGTCTATGGTATCGTATTTGTGTGTATGTGTATGCATATATATGTATGCAGTTGTATATATAGAGGGTGCCAAAATATATATATACATTTTAAAAAAGGAAAAAAAATTGTATTAAAATTGTAATATTCAAGTCACATTTTATTTCTGCAATTACAAGAGATACAAGATGCAAGGTAGCAAACATTATTGGTGTATGTTGAATATCACAATTTTAATACTTCCCTTTCTTAAAATATGCATATATATTTCCGTACCCTCTGTGTGTGCATATATATGTGTGTGTATATATATATATATATATATCCTTATCTTTTAGAAATACATTCTGGAATATTTTGAAAGAAATAATACGATATGGCTCAGTGCCTGTGGCTCAGGTGGCTAAGGCGGCAGGCACATACACATAGACATAAGGTGGCGGGTTCAAATCCAGCCCAGGCCTGCCAAACAACGATAGTTGCAACCAAAAAATAGCCAGGTGTTGTGGCAGACACCTGTGGTTCCAGCTACTTGGGAGGCAGAGGCAAGAGACTTGCTTGAGCCCAGGAGTTGGAGGTTGCTGTGAGCTGTGATGCCACTGCACTCTACCCAGGGGGATAGCTTGAGGTTCGGTCTCAAAAAAAAACCACACAGAAATAATACGATACGTATATATGGGATTTGCTTTTAAATAACCAGGGGTGTAGGGGAAGTGGGTGGGATCCAGATACTGAATTCAACAGTTGTTGAAGCTGAGGGACGTGTACATGAGAGTTCCTGATAAACTACCCTCTGTACTTTTGTAGTTGTTTTCATTTGTCTGTATTAAAGAATAGAAATGCAAAAAGCACCCCTTCATTTCTGAGCTTTCAGCAGTACCCCAGGTGGGTCCGTGCAAGGGTGGTGTGTGCTCCCCAGTGAAGCCAAGCTTACTGATGTCAACGTAGGTGGCTGTCGCGGTCACCCTGAGCCCAAGAAACCCATCTAATGGGGTCACCCTGCTACTCCCCATCCTCTGCCAAATAGGTAGGATCCTGGGAAGATGCCCTGGCTTTGGGCCACATGAAGAGCGGAAGTTATTCCATTTATTTTCCCTTAGGTGTTTTTGAATAATAGCTATTGATTGGCAAGTGAACTTATATACTTTTTTCCACAAAACTATTTTTAAACTTTAGCTCATTTGTACCACTTAAAGGAGTGCTTGGGTTTGCTTAATAGACACATCCGAACATCATCTGTAGGGTCCTTGTAAGACCTCAAGGAATCTTGAGCCCAACCCTGAACTACACTGAGGGGCAAGTTATTTTGATTAGGAAACAAAGTCACCTGCTCTTCTGGTGGGGACTGCAAGGTCATGGCAGAGGGCACAGGTGGGGCGGGGGTTGAGCAGGCTGGCCGGTGGGGCAGGTTTGTCCTGGCCCACAACAGGCCTGTGTTGATACAACAGAGCTGCCTCTGTGGCTCAGCTCTGTGGGCGCCTGGGGAGGACGGTGCTGCAGCAGGGAGGGCAGGGCGGCCACCTGCGGAGCCACCAGCCCCAGGCCACTTGCAAGCCTCAGCGAGCTCCCTACTCAGTACTTGGGGCAGGGAAGTCACTACCTGCTCCAGATCCCAACTCAGGACCGGCTTGGATGCAGCTGGGGTAAGCAGAATCTCTAGACTGGGCTTTGGGGTTAGGTGAAGGGAGTATGTTGTGTCTCTTGTCTATGAATCCCCTGCCTCAGTCACCAGAAAGGACAGTAGGGAGGCTTTGGATTCATCTTGGTGTCAAAAGGAGCAAATAGAGGACTGATGATATATTTTTCAGGGAGTTAATGGGGGGGATGATGTGTATCCTCTAGTCAATAAATGGGTAACGCTTTGGGGGTACTCACTTTGTGGTCATCTTGAACTGGACGGGGGCGGGAGTGGAAAATATGGCACTGTCCTAACCTCACGGCCTTACCACTAGTGGGGAACGCACGCTAGTTAAAGAAGCAGTTGCAAACGACTGCTATGTAGGAAGGGGCCTTTGCTCTCTGGGGTGCTGGTGACAGGTGGGGAAGACTTGTGGGGAAAGGGGTCCTTACCTGAGACTGCAGGAAGGCAGGGCGGGTGGAGGGTGAGGTGGAGGTGGAGAGGCTGAGGCTGAGGGAAGACGCAGGTCCTGAAGTGGGAGGGAGCAGGGGACACACACAGGGTCTCTGGAGAGCTGGGTGGGGACATTTGGAGCTCCAGGAGGAGACAGATCCTGCAGCCTATTGTTGGTTGGCTCTGGTTTTCACACTTTGTCCTGTTGGAACCTGGATTCAGAGACTGGAACACGGGACAGACAGCATCTGGTACACTGTAGACACTCTCACCTTATAAAGTGAAATCTGCCTGGAGTCTGGTGGTTCTCCCTGGAGGCTGACTTCGGGTAAGCAGTCTGCTTGCCTGTGACGGGAGGGGAGTCTGGCTGCCCCTGCCCCTTGCTTTCACATGGTCTTCAAGGCAGCCGTTGGAAAGATCTTCACTTTCTTCCAGCCCCTGGGAGGGGTCTTTCCTGCCATCTGTTCTGACAGTTGAGGCTGTTCCCTGGGCAGTATGACTTGGTCTGTTTGGGAGTGGAGAAATGTACAGGAGTCAAAAACTGCCACACCTCGCAGTGTGGAATGCGTTTTATCTGCCTTGCTGGGTGGCCTCTGATGCACCTGGGCTCAGCGCCTGGCCGTGTGTGTGGCTGAGGATGGGCCGTGGCATTGCTTTGCGCCCCACGGGGTTAGTTGCTCTTCTCTGTTTTCAGTTAAACTCTGGACATGCACCTGCTAGAGCATGGCAGATATTTTATTATATTTGAGTCTGTATGTCTGAGATCCCCTCCCAGGAGTGTGAGTCTTTGTCTTTTTATTGTATCAGCCGTGTCAACTCATCCTCATGCCTGTGTGGTGGAACTCTGTCTTATAGGGGCAGTTTTGGCTGACCTGACTTGCAGGCCCACCCCCACCCCACATGGGTATACCAAGGACATACAGGTTTATTTCATTTTTGCTGACTACACAGGGGTGTGTTGTATCAGTTTATTTAATCATTCCCCTGGTGATGGATATGTAGGTTAAATCGATTTGTTACAATCATTTTATACAATGTTATAAGAAATGTTCTTGGGCATCTACTTTTCCGTCCAGATCTAGGTTTGTCTGGATAAATAGCAGTGGAGCTGTTGGGTCTTGGGTATGAATAATGCCAAGTTTGACAGATATTGACAAATGGCTCTCTGAAACTAGTGAGTGTATGAAAGGACCCACCTCCTCATACTTGTACCCTCCACAGCCTTTAACCATATTTGTGCATCTTTTGCCAGTCTGACAGAGGATGAGAAGTGCTAGCTTGTTTTGTTTATATGTTTAAAATAAGAGGGATTCCTGTTGGATTTTTTTCCTGTTACATTTTAGTTTAACTGAAAAAAATTTCATCTTAAGGTTTTTATACATTTATCAGCTTTTTTTTTTTTTTTTTTTTTCCTGCAGACCAAGGCTGGGCCAAGATGGCGTCTGTGTTTCGAAGTGAGGAGATGTGCTTGTCCCAACTGTTTCTCCAGGTGGAGGCAGCGTACTGCTGTGTAGCTGAGCTCGGAGAACTTGGATTGGTTCAATTCAAAGATGTAGGTACTGCATTCTTTGGAGATAAGAGGAAGGTGGGGGTGGGAATGGACAACTCTTTCACAACACTTTCTGGTCATGAGCAAAATCCATTCTGTATGTAGGACAAGGATCGCTGAGCTGGAATAGATGGGATTTGGTAGTTCTGATCCTTCTGGCTAGAATCTGCAATGATTTGCGAGTCATCTGCGAACACGTTCTCTCTCCCTTCATGCCTATGTCCTCCAAGGAATGCTTTGAAGCTCTGAATGGAATTTCTACATGGTAGATATCACTGTGTAGATATCACTGTACACTTATTTCCTGTGTAGCATCTTCAAATACTGGATATATTGAATATGCATATGGATTAACAAACCTTGTTCTGAGGACCAAGAAAACCTATTTTTCCTGAAAAGGCAGGTTGAGAACCAAGCGTTCTGGAGTCCATAGTTGGCAGTGAAACCCAGGACTGAGTTCTGGAATGACATTCTAGGGATAGACTGTCTCAAGTTTGCTGCTGCAGCCGTTCTCAACCTGTGGGTTGTGACTCACAGGAACTGTATTAAAGGCTCGTGGCATTAGGAAGGTTGAGAATCACTGTGCTAGAGTATCATTTCCCAGGGGCGGCACAGAGCCTCACCAACCTCTTGTGGAGTCCAGTTTAGAAATTCAGTTACTCCTCTTTATTTCCTCATCACGGTCATGGTTAAAGCTAAGCTCCTTCAGGGAAGGATCATGTCTTATTCTTTTCACCCCTAGTTTCCAGCACAGGACCTGACATGACGCAGGTCTTCCATAACATTTATTGGGCTGAGCCTACAGTCCCCAATACAAGAGTTGGATTTTTGCTGATGACTGTGATATATTCCATGGAGCTGTGCGATTTTCAAGGGCCAATCCTCGTCTTGACCCCCTGAAGATTTAGAGGCTGATGTGGACAGCCAATGCAACTGGAAACAAGAATAATTTAGAATTGAGAAGACTTGTTTCTTCTAGCAGTGGGAGGGCAAGACTTGAGGCATTTGGGGGATTGTGTTTAAGAACACCAAGGTGTGTTTTGCCTACTACTCGCCTGTCTTGTGCACAGAAATATCTGTTCCTAAGGTAGTTCCAGCAACATTCTCGAGCATTAAAAAGATAATAAATCTTCAAACAAGTACTCCTTGAAAATTAAAAAATAGATGATAAAATAACCAAAAGGAATGACTATATCGACTGCTGTGGCTACTAATGTAGGCCTTGTGTTTTCCCCTCCTAGTTGAATGTGAATGTGAACAGCTTCCAAAGGAAATTTGTGAACGAAGTCAGAAGATGTGAATCACTGGAGAGAATCCTTCGTAAGGCGATTTTTTTGCTTACTGTTTAAAGGTGAACTGGCAAGGGGGTGTAAATAGTTTGCAGGACTTAATTAGCAAATGTGTCACTATTTATAATACTTTTTGAGGTGATCCTGAAGTGGGTGGGGGAGGTTAGGGATGGGATCTGGGTACTCTGGCAGCAACGAAGGCAGCTGAGCTGAATGGCATGCACCTGTCTTGCTTGACCTAATTTTTCTAGTGATGAGAAAACACAGTCACCTTGGGCTCTCTGGTGGGGTTTCATCCCTCAGGTTTTCTGGAAGATGAGATGCAAAATGAGGTTGTAATTCAATTGCCTGAGAAGAACCCCCTGACCCCTCTCCCTCGGGAAATGATTGCCCTGGAGGTAAGTCCTTTTCACTCTGCTGGTGAAGGACAGCCACAAAGCCTGTGTCCTTGAAAGCTCTGAGAGCCACTCACAGAGCCTTTATCTGGATGCTGAAAAGACAGAGGTGGGTTTGTGTGACTGTCTACTTTTCAGTGTTACTCCAGGAAAATCCCAATGTGCAATTTTTAGAGTGACCCCTACTAGTTCAAGGAGAGGGTTTTTCCCTTTTCTTTCTCAACACAGCCCTAGGGAAGCTCATCCCAGTTGGAGGAGTGATTTCTTTTGTACATATACAGGCAGTGAAGTCAATCTCCTAGAACAGTGGTTCTCAACCTTCCTAATGCCTCGGTCCTTTAACTCTGTTCCTGTGGGTCGTGATCCACAGGTTGAGAACCGCTGTTCTAGAGGGAAATGTTTTGGATTTTATCATATTAATATCTGTGTATTTGGGCCAGGTGCCGTGGTGTACACCTGTAATCCCAGGTAAATGGGAGGCTGGCAGTGGTGGGGGGAAGGACTGCTTGAGCCCAGGTGTTCAAGTCCAGCCTGACAACATAGCAAAAACCTGTCTAAGAATGAATGAATGATTTTTAAACACTTATAAAATCTGGATATTTGAGGAGAAAACTATTAACCAATGTAAGTGGGACCTCCCCCAAGCCATGCTGATTTTCAGTCTTATCCCTAGTCTTCTGTGCCAGCCCTGTTAGTTCAGCAGCCTCGCTTACCCTCATCCTTTCCGTTACCTTAATACCTGCACCTGGTCGTGTGGCTATGAGGCGTTGTTCTGGCTTAGGCTTTTGCCTTTCTCTCTGAGTTAGAGCTGAAGTTGTCTAGCCTTTCCAGTTTTCTTCCCCATTCCACTCTCACCTGTCTCCTACCACTGGGTTAATTTCTGTCGTGGTATTGCTCTATCTCGCCACTCTCCTGCTTAAGAATGTGCAGTGGCTCCTGTCACCTGTCAGCTCCTAATCTGAGCACCAAAGCCACTATCACTGTCCTGTCCTACTCAGGTCCTCCATTCTCCTTGGGCTTATTCCCACCAGACTGTTCCGTGCTTGTCTCGTGCATTTCTCAACTCCAAGCTCCTGCTCTGCTGTGTCCTGGCCTGGAGTGCTTTTTTTCCTGGGCACCACCATATTTTTCTTTTCTTTTCTTTTTAGCAAGGCAGTGACTAATTAAGTCACTACACCACATTTTTCTAGTCTAATCCTGCCTCCAGATACCCTTTAATTCCCATCTCTTCTGCACACTCTTCTCTGACTATACCACCACAAATAAGTTCTCATTTCTCAAGATTTCCGTTGTTGTCAATGTGATAAATTATGTAAAGGTAATCAATATCACATTTTCATAACTTATCTCTAATTCAATAGTTCCCAAGCTTCATGGTCTCAGGCACCTTTATATTCTGTTTCTTTTTTTTTTTTTTTTAGACAATGTCATTCTGTTGCCTCAGGCTAGAGTGCTGTCACATCATAGCTCACATCAACCTCAAACTCTTGGGCTCGAGCAATCCTCTTGGCTCAGCCTCCCAAGTAGCTGGGACGGTAGGCATGGACCACCATGCCCAGCTAATTTTTTCTATTTTTGGTAGAGGTAAGTCTTACTCTTGCTCAGGCTGGTCTCGAATTCCTGAGCTGAAGCAATCTACACATCTCAGCCTCCCAGAGTGCTAGGATTATAGGCATGAGCCACAGTGCCCAGCCACCTTTATACTCTTAACCATCATTGTTGGGGATTCCAAAAAAGTTTATGTGGGTTATGTTTACTGTTATTTATTGCATTAGGAAATTAAAATGGGGAAAATGCAAAGCATTTATTAATTTATTTGAAAATAATATCTCAATACATTTTAGCTTTTTTTTTTGCAGGTTTTTTTTTTTTTGGTCAGGGCTGGGTTTGAACCCGCCAACTCCAGTATATGGGGCCAGCACTCTACTCCTTTGAGCCACAGGCGCTGCCCTGTTTTCGCATTTTTTTTTAATGAAAAATTCTTGTCTTTTCCAAAACAAAAAATTTCAGTGATGGGAACGGTATCTGCAAGTTTCTTAGGTGTGCTGTCTTAACTAGAAGACAGCTGTTTTCTCATGTCTACTTCCACTTTGAATCTGTTAGCAACACGTTGTTTTCATTAAATATAGAGAGCTAATCCAGCCTTATACAGACAGGTGGTTGGAAATGGGAGTAATATTTTAATAGCTATAGCCGGGCGTTGTGGCGGGCACCTGTAGTCCCAGCTACTCAGGAGGCTGAGGCAAGAGAATTGCCAAAGCCCAAGAGCTGGAGGTTGCTTAGCTTTGACAGCACAAGAGCTGTGACGCCAAGGCACTCTACTGAGGGTGACAAAGTAAAACTCTGTCTCTACAAAGAAAAAAAAAAAAATATATATATATATATATATACACATATAGATATGTATGCATATATTTTAATGGCCTTTTAAAATAATTGTGACTATTCTTTAATCTTAACATTGAACTTGACAAGCACAGAGACTTTCTTGGCTTTTTAAATAGGTATCAAGTGTTTTAGTTTCCAAACTTAGTGACATGCTTTAAATAGTACCTTTATAAAGCAATTCATCCAACTAAGTTGAGGTTGGGCTGACTAGTTTAATTCTGTATTTCGTTTTAAAATTTTTTATTTATTTTTTAAGACAGGGTCTCACTCTTTTGCCTAAGCAGTGGTGTTATCATAGCTCACAGCAATCTGAAACTTGCAGCCTTAAGTGATCCTCTTGCCTCAGCCTCCTGAGTAGCTGGGACTAAATGTAAGTGACACTATGCCCAGCTAGTTGTTTTTACTTTTGGTAGAGACAGGTTCTCACTATGTTGCCCAGGCTTGTCTTAAACTTCTGGCCTCAAGTGGTCCTCCTGCCTCAGCCTCCCAAAGTGTTAGGCTTATAGGTGTGAGCCACCTTGCCATTCCTCCAGAATGCCCTCTTCAGTATTTTATAAAGTCTTCTTTGACAATGCCAAGGTACACACATTTTAGGATTCACCGTTCTAGCTTTACAATCCTTGATTTTGTCTGATATTAATAAGCTTGTTGAGGGGCAGAGCTAGTATTTGAATGGATATTATTTTTATTGTTTTTTATGTTTTTGATAAGGATGTTTCTTAGATGGAATAAAAAATATTTAACATGATGATCTCTTTTTTAACAGGTGACCTTAATCCGTTTCTGTTTATTGCGATTGCTGATTCGCTGGCTTTTGGGTGACCTTTTGCTTTGTTCCTTCCTTTCCTGCCTTTCATCATTTTATTTCTTAAGGTTCCATGTTGTTTCATGGTTATGAAATTAATTCATTTCCACTGCCATGTAGTGTTCTTGTTATTGAATATAACACATTTTATCCATTGTCTTCTTTTGGTGGACATTTGAATAAGGTTTTTTTTTTTTGAGACAGAGTTTCACTATGTCGCCTGTGGTAGAGCACAGTGGTGTCACAGCTCACAGCAACCTCAAACTCTTGGGCTTAAGCCAGGGGTCCTCAAACTTTTTAAACAGGGAGCCAGTTCACCGTCCCTCAGACTGTTGGAGGGCTGGACTGTGGGCCCCAGGACGAGTCGGCTGCTAAGCAGGACAGGTAGCAGCAGCAAAACACCCAGTGGGACAGATAAATGTCCTAGGCAGCCCGCATGTGGCCCGTGGGCCATAGTTTGAGGACCCCTGAAGCAATTTTCTTGCCTTAGCCTCCCAAGTAGCTGAGAATACAGGTGCCTACCACAACACCCAGCTATTTTTAGAGATGAGGTCTTGCTCTGGCTTAGGCTGGTCTCAAACATAGGAGCTCAGGCAATCTACCCACCTTGACCTCCCAGAGTGCTAGGGTTGCAGACGTGAGCCCCTGGACCCAGGCTTTTTTTTTTTTTTTTGAGACAGAGTCTCACTCTGTTACCCTGGCATCATCATATCTCACAGCAACCTCAAACTCTTGGGCTCAAGCAATCCTCTTGCCTCAACCTCCCTAGTAGCTGGGACTACAGGCATCTGCCACAGTGCCTGGCTAGTTTTTCTATTTTGTAGAGTCAGGGCATTGTTCTTGCTCAAGCTGGTCTCCAACTCCTGAGCTCAGACAATCCACCTGCCTCGGCCTCCCAGAGTGCTGGGATTACAGGAGTGAGCCACGGCACCTGGCAATATTTTTAAATTATTTATTCAATCTCACTATTGCATTCTCAAATTCTGGCCGGTATAGAGTTGATCTCATCTGTTAGGTTTTGAATTTCAATAGCTCTATTTTACATTTTTAAGATTTCTAGATGCAATGGTACATTTCAAAACTATTAAGAAATGAGTATAGTGCTCAGCTCCTATAGCTCAAGTGGCTAGGGCACCACCCACATACACCGGAGCTGGCAGGTTCAAGCCCAGCCTGGGCCTGCCAAACAATGACAGCTACAAGCTAAAATAGCCAGACATTGTGGTGGGTGCCTGTAGTCACAGCTGCTTGGGAGGCTAAGGCAAGAGAATCGCTTAAGCCCAAGAGTTGGAGGTTGCTTTGAGCTGTGATGCGATGGCACTCTACCCAGGGGAGTATAGTGAGACTCTGTCTCTAAATAAATAAATAAATAAATAAAATAAGGAAATGAATATAATTGTGATGGATATGTTACTTAGTTCAATGTAAGCATTTCATATTGTATATCAAAGCAGTACCCTGAACCCCATAAATGTATCAATGTACAAAGTTATGCTTTAATAAAAAAATAATAATTACAAAATTTCTGAATATTTCTCTCTTTCTATCTACCTGTTATTTTATTTTGGGACATGTTTAACACTTCCTATGTTTCTTTTTAGAAGCAATGCCTTTATCTCTTTAAATATTCTTTTTTTTTTTTAGCCAGGACTGTGTTTGAACTGGTGCTCTACCCTTTTGAGCCACAGGCACCGCCCTCTTTAAATATTCTTTAAAAAACCTTTAAAACCTTGTTCAGAATACTCTGTGATATTAATTTACCCCAACATGATTCTGTGTTCTGGCTCGCTGTCTATGGCTCAAGCGGCTAAGGTGCCAGCCACATACACCTAAGGTGGTGGGTTCGAATCCAGGCTGGGCCCGCCAAACAACAATGACGGCTGCAACCAAAAAATAGCCAGGCGTTGTAGCAGGCACCTGTGGTCCCAGCTACTTGGGAGGCGGAGGAAGGAGACTTGTTTGAGCTCAGGAGTTGGAGGTTGCTGTGAGCGTGATGCCACGGCACTCTACCCAGGGGGACAGCTTGAGACTCTATCTCAAAAAAAAAAAAATGACTCTCTGTTCTGGCTGTTGATTTTGGTGGTGATCTTTCTTACTGTTTATTTCTGCATGAGTCTGGTTCTGTGTGTGCTCCCTGTGAAACGTAGATTGGTTTGTTGTTTGATCCCCTGCCTGTGTCCTGTGCTCAAGCTCTTCTCAGTAGCCTTTTTTCACCTGGTTGTCCCTGGCTCTCCAGCTTCCAGTTTGGAACTGATGGCAGTTTGGAGGATTTTAATTGTATCCATCACTGAAATGTGTTTGGGGCAGAAGGAATTCTCAAGGTGTAATTTACTGTCTTCCGTTGGCAGGGTTTTAGGTGTTAAATGGGAAGGTTGGGAAGGGATTTGCCTCAACGCTTTGATTTCCCATGAAGCTGCCTGACACCGCCCGAGAGGCGTCCCCAGTCCTCTGCATCAATTCCAGGCCTCCAGCCAGTGTGTGCTGGGGCCCCAGCTTAGGTTCCAACAAAGTGTTGTCTATTCTGGAACAAGCCACTCAACTTCAAGTTGTATTATGTTGCACTGAAAACTCTTTTAGATACCTGTTGCCATTAATGTATATCAGGAATGTCGTAACACTTTCTGCCCTTCCGTCTGGCTAACCTTCTTTTTCCTTCCTGAACAGACTGTTCTAGAGAAATTGGAAGGAGAGTTACAGGAAGCCAACCAGAACCAGCAGGCTTTGAAAAAAAGCTTCCTAGAACTGACCGAACTCAAATACCTCCTGAAGAAAACCCAGGACTTCTTTGAGGTCGTTATTTGAGGATTATTCACTGGCGGGTTCTTTCCTCAGAACCTCAAATTTTCATTTCAAAAAAGGGCTGGTTTGGCATCTGAATAAATCACTTCGTGTTCCATGGCTAGCCCACTGGTGAGGGGGGAGAGAGTATTTTGGGTGGGATAACTGTGGTGCTGGTTGAACTGAAAGCAAAAATATGATGGAGCTCATTCAAAAATATGTGCTCAAATGTCCCAGACAGAAGAAGTCAGGACACAGCAGAGCAGTTAGTCTGAGCAGGTTTCATGTTGTCATAGCGAGAGAGTGGGGAAGGGTTTTGATCGGCAAGGAACGTTGTACTTTCTGAATTGTGCTGACTCTGGGGAATTAAGCAGCACTGAAACCAGACTGAAATAGTGGTGCTTTGACTTTCAGACGGAGACCAATTTAGCTGATGATTTCTTTATTGAGGATACTTCTGGTCTTCTGGAGTTGAGAACTGTGCCTACTTACATGACTGGGAAGTTGGGGTTAGTATGGCTTGGTGTCCTGAGAGTTATGTGTGGATGGTTCTCTCAGCTGGTACGTGGTGGATTTTTCCCTGAGTGAGAGAATGAATGAACAAATTGCCACCAACATAGCCACTGTTTCCCAGGAATCTAAGGTGTCCACAGAGGAGTAAACCCAAGTGTAACCGTATCAGGCTGGTGGAATTGAAGGTGGCATTACCACCTTGTGAGTAGCAGTGATGCTGATATTCTGGAGCCTGAAGAGTTCCATGTTTACTTTGCTTCCACACGGAGAGTCGTGGAGATGATGGTTATGTGGGTTTCCATAACTCCTCCCTGGCCTAGGGATAATGCTATGGGGATATATATTTTTCGCTTATCTTTAAGATACTATTTTGGTAATAAAATGCATTTGGAGTTTGCATTTGTAAGTATAATTAGAAATGGGATAGTTATGCAATCAAGTCATCCCCAACAAGCCGTTATATGATTTTTATACACATGGAAATATGTGTCGATTCAAAATGATGGGATTTCATTTTATGTCTAAAGGAAGTACATGAATTTTGAAGAAGCAATCCTGAAAGTTGTGAGTTTGGAATTTATAATTTTTTATTCAATGGATATTTGAGGACCTGCTATTTAAGGGTGTAGGCATTGAATTTGAAAGGAAAAGAAAAAAATGTTGATTGAGAATAAATATGTATATTTTTGAGACAGAGTCACGTTGCCAGGGCTAGAGGGCTGCTGTGGTGTCAGCCCAGCTCACTGCAACCTTAAACTCCTAGGGTCAAATGATCCTCCTGCCGCAGCATCCTGAGTTGCTGAGATTACAGGCATCTACCACAATGCCTGGCTAATTTTTCTATTTTTAGTACAGACAGGAGTCTTGCTCTTGCTCAGGCTGGTCTTGAACTTCTGAGCTAAAGGAATCCTCTTGCCTCTGTCTCCCAGAGTGCTAGGATTATAGGCATGAGCCACTGAGCGCAGCCTTGATTGAAATTATTTGATCAGAAGGTAATACAGGATCAGTGTACATTTAAAAAGTAATAAACCAATGAAAGTCACCACTTTGAGGCTAATGTGAAAAGTCTGAGTCAGCAATTACCTAAGTACCTAGATAGTGGGAAAAAATGGAGAAGCATAGACATCAATGTATTTGTTTCCCTCTTAGTATATTAAATTTTTCAAAATGCAGAGAGACCATTGTTGAATGTTTGCTCCCATTAGCTACAATGCTATTATGAATGGTCTGTCATATTTTAAATTGTGATTAGTGAATACATAGCATTGGGATGATTAAGGACACTTCACAATATCAAAGGAAACTGAAGGTCAGAGGCGCTTGGGGCAAGTCGGGGTGGTACCCCTGCGGGTGGAGCTGTGTTGGGATCTGTCCTGCTCCCAGAGTGAATGGTCCTTCATTTCCTGGCCCATCTTCACATCCCCCAGGGCCTTCTTCCTGTGTCCCAGTCCTTGTGCCTCAGCCATGTCTTCTCTCCTGACTGTCCAGGTTCACAGCCGGTGTAATAAACAGGGAGAGGATGGCTTCCTTTGAGAGGCTGCTGTGGCGAGTTTGCCGGGGAAACATCTACTTGAAGTTCAGTGAGATGGACACACACCTGGAGGATCCTGTCACGGTGGGAATCTCAGGCTGCAGAAAATTCCCTCTGAAATTTCTGATAGCCCTCACCAGAAGGGTTTCCCTCTCATAAAACATGGCGTCTTAGGTTTGAGGAAGCCACTGTCTGGTTCTTTTATTTCTCCTTTCTTTGCTTTCCTTTTCCTTTTTTTTTTTTTTTTTTCAATTTCAGATTAATCTGAGGGTACAAACAAATAGGTTACAATGTTTAGATTTGTTAGGTGAAGTCCCTGTGGTAGTTGTGTCCTGCACCCTGGAGATGTGCCATATACCCTTATATTGTGCCCTGTAGGTGAGAGAACATCAACTCTCTCTCCCTCTTCTCCCACCACACTTTTTTTTTTTTTTTAAGCCTACAGCACCTGGTATTTGCACACTTTTTTTTTTTTGAGACAGAGTCTCACTATGTTGCACTCAGTAGAGTGCTGTGGTGTTATAGCTCACAGCAACCTCAAACTCTTGGGTTCAAGTGATCCTCTTGCCTCAGCCTCCCAAGTAGCTGGAACTACAGGTGCTTGCCACAATGCCCAGCTATTTTTAGAGATGGGGTCTCACTCTTGCTCAGGCTGGTCTCTTAACTCCTGTGCTCAGGCAATCCGTCTGCCTTGGTTTCCCAGAGTGCTAGGATTATAGGTACCAGCCACTGTACCTGGCCTACTGGCTTCATATTAGTATTGAGTACATTGGATACTTGTTTTTCCATTCTCATGATACTTTACTAAAAAGAATGTGTTTCAATTCCATCCATCCTTTTCCTTTTTTTCCTTTTTAAAAATCTGTGAACTAATTCTTTCTTTCTTTTTTTTGAGAAAGACTCTTACTCTGTCACCCTCAGTAGAGTGCTGTGGCATCATCATAGCTGACAGCATCCTCAAGCTCCTTTGGCTCAAGTGACCGTCATGCCCCAGCCTCCTGAATAGCTGAAACTAGAGGTGTACACTGCTATGCCTGGCTAGTTTTTCTATTATTAGTAGAGATGGGGTCTCGCTCTTGCTCAAGCTGGTCTCTGACTCCTGAGCTCAAGCAATCCACCTGCCTTGGCCTCCCAGAGTGCTAATATTTTATCTATGAGCCACCTTGCCCCACCATAAACTGATTCTTGTTAATAACTCCTAATTGGTTCGTTTCTCCAAAAAACTTAGCTATACTTGTTTCTAGAAACTTAGCTATATGACCACCATACTGGGCGGCAGGTGTCTTAGTTACAGATTTAGGTCTCCTTCTCAAGCTTCAGTGTGTACATGAGCACAGGAGTTACCCAGGGATCTTATTAAAATGCAAAACCTGATTCAGTGGGTAGGGGATGGGGCGGGAGATTCTATAGTTCTTACAATCTTCCAGATGATGCTGACCATGCAGTTGCCAACAGACCACACTCCAAACAAGGACTTCAGTGAGGACTCTTACCTGAGTGCCACACTTTTAGTGCTATTAATTTGACAGGGCATTGCTTTGCCACCCTTTCAATTAGTGCTTAAATATATTTACTCTTCAATCCCAAGAAGCTGGGCTTGTTTCTGAGAGTCTATAACTTTTGCACACTAGAGAGATGCAGAAAAAAATTAATTTTAGTTATTTATTTATTTATTTTAAGAGATAAGTTTTCACTCTGGCTCAGGCTGGTCTCGAACTCATGAGCTCAGGCAATCCACGTGCCTCACCCTCCTAGTTTATCTCTACTAAAACAAGAAAAACTAGCCAAGTGTAGCAGTGCACACCTCCAGTTTCAGCTACTCAGGAAGCTAAGGCATGAGGGTCACTTGAGCCCAAAGAGTGCTAGGATTACAGGCGTGAACTATTGGGCCTGGCCCCCCAAAATATTAATTTTAAGTTTCATTTGGTGAACAACTTCTTTATAGTTAAAATAAATGAAATTTAAATTAAGAAGAAAGCTTATTAATAAACACTTTTAAAACTCTACCACTCCACCATCTTTATTTTCCCTTTTATACCATTTTTTCTCTATGGCCATAGACAGTTATAATTTCATGTGATTGTAGTATATATGTAAACGATTTTTTCTGCTCATTATTTTATTTTATTTTGTTTTATATTTTTGAGATAGAGTCTTATTTTGTTGTCTTCGGTAGAGTGCCATAGTGTCACAGCTCACAGCAATCCCCAACTCTTGGGCTTAAGCAATTCTCTTGCCTCAGCCTCCCGAGTAGCTGGGACTACAGGTGCCCGCCTCAACGCCTGGCTTTTTTTTGTTGTTGTTTTAGCTGGCGGAGGCCAGGTTCAAACCTGCCACCCTCGGTGGCAGTGCCCTACCCACTGAGTCACAGGCACCACCCTGCTCATATTTTAGATAATATGAGATTTCCCTCCCATATTACCATGAATCTTTAATAAAGATCATTTTAAAATTTGACATTGAGTCATCACTTTTCATGTTTTGACACATCAGGGTCATGGTGGTAGACAGAATATAGAGGAAGTATCTAGAAAAAGATGAACATTGGCATTGAAAGTCACCAAATGGATGTCCTGACATCAGAACAGATTTCTGTTTCTGGTGGATCAGGAGACAGGAAAACCTGAGAGATTCAGAAAGGACCAGGGTGGATTCCATGGGTGAAGGAACCTTTGGAAATAATATAAACAGGGGTGTCCAACCTTGTTTATTTTCTGCCAGTCATTGGAAGAAGAAGAGTTATCTTGGGCCACACATTAAAAACACAAACACCAACAAAAGCTGATGATCCAAAAAAAAAGAAAAGTTTTGTGCATAATTTTTGTGATGTTTGAGATCACACATAAACAAAAAGTCCTCACAAAATCAGCATGCAGGCCACAGGTTGCACACCCCTGAAAGCAAAAGCTTTAAAAATCCTACCCCTATCTTCCATACAAAGTTAACTCATTTAATATTTAAATAATAACAACAACAACAAAAAATCCCACTCCTACCTTGCTCCCAGGAGCAGCTTCCAAAGGAAAGATTCATTTGATATTGTTCTAAGATATGCCTGATCTTCCCACTGAGTTGATGTGACATTATCTATGTTGGATACTTTATTTCCAACTTTTCTCCAGAATATAGACACGATGATGAACATCTTTATGTATGTGGCTTTTTATTTTCTCTTGAATTACTTCCATGATAAACAAATTCAAAGAAAATATTGTAACATTGCTGGCTTAAGGGATGTGAGCATTTTAATGACACCTGATGAGTGCTGACAAATGATTTCTCAGTGCCTTTTCTGATTCTAGTGCCTTGAATGGTATGTGAATACAGTGGGTTTTGTAATTTTACCTTTTACCCTTTAAACAACATGAAAGAACGCATTGTTTGGGTTCACATTTCTTCCTTAACAATTAAAGGTAGACATTTTCTTCTTTCTTTCTTTCTTTCTTTCTTTCTTTCTTTCTTTCCTTCTTTCTTTCCTTCTTTCTTTCTTTTTTTGAGACAGAGTCTGACTATGTTGCCCTCAGTAGATTGCCATGGCGTCACACTCACAGCAACCTCAAATTCTTGGGCTTAAGTGATTCTCTTGTCTCAGCCTCCCAAGTAGCTGGGACTATAGGTGCCCACCACAACACCTGGCTATTTTTTGGTTGTAATTGTTTAGTTAGCCCAGGCCAGTTCGAACCTGCCACCCTTGGTGTATGTGGCTGGTGCTGTAACTGCTGTGCTACAGGTGCTGAGTCGAAAGGTGGACATTTTCAAACATGCTTGTGGAATATACAGTCTTCCTTTCTGATGAATTGTTCAACTTGAAACATTCAGTTTAAACATCATTTTTATATGTAAACTGTGAGCAAATGTGTGAGTCAAAAATTAAGACATGGCTTTATTACCTTTGTGAAATATCAAACACCCACTCAGGCCTGAAACATTGGTATCATTGTGTGGGTTAATTGTGGTGTGCCAGCTTACCTGTCAGCTATTTTCATTTTAAGCTTTACAATATATCCTCTTCCGGATGTGTTCTTGTTTATTATCACCTCTCTTAAGTGTGGGGCTTAGTACTGAATACAAATCCGGTTGGGCCAACCAGCGCAGGGACTGCTGAGGCTGTGACCCCAGGGTTCTTCAGCCTCTGAGATGCTCACAGCCTCGCCCCAACTATGAACTGTGAACTTAGATGAACGGGGGAGAGTTGAAGTTTTCTGATTTTAAATTTCTAAATTTGGTAAGCCTAAAAACAGGACTTTACATTTCTCTTTGTTATACTCTAACCAGAAAGAACCCCCCTCACACACTTTTTAAGCATCTGTTCTGGGTTTCAGAAAGAAGAAATTAAGAAGAATATATTCATCATATTTTATCAAGGCGAGCAGCTCAGGAAGAAAATCAAGAAGATCTGTGATGGGTAAGAAGGACAGTTCATGGCCCTTTCGTCAGCGATTTGGGTCAGAATTAGGTAAAAAAGGCATGTCATGCAAAATACACATGTTTGGGGCTTCTGTAAGGTCGGTTAGGGTTTTTGGATAACTTTCCCACATCATGCTTTGATAGGATGTTGTTAAAAATGCAACTCATTTTTAAAATGAGAATATGGACAGAGGGAACTTGAATAAGCCAAATGTGAAGGTCACTAGAAGTAGCCGTGGTAGCGACTGGAGTTTATCCCTTCATGCCTCTTCTGCTGCTAAGGAGTAGATAAACTGCACGGCTAAGTTCCTGGTTTTACAGAATCGTTGTCTATGCAGCTCCTTAGATGCAAAAATTACTTAGCACAGAGGATATTAGTAGTTTCTGGGAGGAAGAGGGGGCCAGTCAGGCCTGCAGTCTGTTTACCTAACAGCTCACAGGTGTTACAGTTTGGATGACGCTCATTCACTACCAGAACTGCAGCTTCAGCTCACAGCCCTAGCACGCTAGTGACATTCTGGGAATCTCTGTCACTAGGACCATTTTCTGATCGCCAAAGAGGCAGTTATTCTAGGAAAGGGTCTAACCAAAGTCACCAAATGATGGCTTAGCCGAAATGGGGGTGCAGGGTGCTTTGCAGCAATAACCCATGTGTGTCCTTTGGAATGTCTGAAACACAGGTTTCGAGCCACCATATACCCTTGCCCAGAGCCTGCGGCGGAGCGCAGGGAGATGCTGGCTGGTGTCAACATGCGGCTGGAAGATCTAATCACCGTAAGTGAGGGGTTCAGGCAGGTGATCTGATGGTGGCTGCACATGGGCTGTTTCCATGTCAGCCCTGTCCCCCGGGGCCTTCTCTGGGAGGCTGGCTGGCATGTTTGTTACACCCTTCTGACTGTGGCTATGGAAGATTTCACAATTAGAAAACTGTTCGATAAGTTAAAAATGATGATTCTGCGTGTCAGGAATGCTTTTGACCACACAGTCCTAGTCAGCCTCCAGGTGCCTCCCTCGTCTGATAAAAGATGCCTTTTATAGCCAGCTTCGGGCCAGACCAAATCTATGACACAACTAACCAGATAATTTAGTTGAACAACCAGTTCGACCAATTCTTTTCCCACTGAATTGCCTGGTTGTTTAAGCCGAATGATTAATTCTGTAAAAACAGAGTGAGTGTAGTTTCACCTGCGAACGTCTTCATTTCCATTGTCAAGTCTGTCCTCATCCAGGGCGACACTCAACACTGGCACGGTCAGAACACTTTCTTCAATCACAGCAGCTCTGAGAGTGATCCCTGAAATGAGTGGAGCCTCGGTCCCATGGCAATTTCTCAGTGAGGCCCAGTAGAACTTTCTGTTGTGACAGAATGTTACATCGTCTGTGCTGTCCAACGTGCCAGCCTTGAGTGGTGGTTGAGTGCTTGAAACATGCCTAGTGCCACCAAAGAACTGAATTTTTATTTAATTTTAATTAAATTTAAATTTTAGTAGCTGCATTTGGCTATTGTGTAAGTCAGGACAGTTTTATGCCGTCCACCGGTGTGTGTGGAAATTAGGGTTGAGTGTATGTGTGTGTCTCTCAAAACTCTTAGGCTAGTAGACGGTTTTACCTTCCCAGGAAGTCTGTGGTTAGTTTCTTTAATCCTGCTATTCCTTCTTTGTCATTTGTTGGGAAGACTGCGTTTCCTTAAAGCAATTACCCTTGAGGTCCTTTTCCCAGATCCTCTATACTAGATTTTATGGAAACTTCATGGAGGATGGAAAAGAAATGCCTTTAAACTCATACCCACAGTTGGTATAACCTGGGGGCTTCAAATGATGAAACTGAGCAGCTTCCCCGGGGGTGACTTCATCCCTCGCCAAAGATGAGTCTTAGATCCTGGCCGAGGCTCAAACTGTTTATTTGCACAGTGCTCTTACAAGACAGATACCGTGTGACAAAAGCAGGCTGGTGGCTTAGGCCACATACAGTCAGGAATCAGGTGACCAACTGACCAGGAGGGTCTGGAGACCATTTTCAAGAGGATTCTTCCCCTTTTTATGCCCGTATTCAGTTCAGATCTGTTACCATGTGCTTCTTTCATTAAGAGAGTTTTAAGATATTCTTATACGGGTAAACTTTGTTTTAAAGTTTCTGAGATTTGCATCTGAGCTGGCGTAGCCTTGTCTCCTGGAAATCCCTAACCTGGGGCTGGAGATCATTAGGCCATGTTGCATCAGGCTGCTAAGTGACAGGTCATGTCAGGCTTGTAAGTCATAGGAGTGGGTGGGCCTTATGGCTGTCATTAAGCCTTACAGCCACAATATGTCTCTTATAATACATTATGGTAGCCACAGGTGTGGTTACTACATACATGGTTACTGTATCATCAAAACCTAAAAACTAATTCCATGAAGTAAATTCTGTGTGGCCACATCACTCATTCTTTTACTCGTTAACTCGCTTGTCATTGATTGGAGAGATTATGTGATGTAAATCATTTTGGCAAGTGTATTCATTTCTTAGGGCTGCGGTAACAAATGACGTGAATGAATTTCTCTTGTGGTTCTGGAGGCTGGGCGATGTGATCAAGGTGTTGGCAGAGCCATGCTCCCTCTGAAGACGAAGCGGGGGGATCCTTCCCCACCTTTTCTAAGCTGTGGTGTTCCCCGACTTGTAGACATGTCCCTCCCTCCTCTGCCTCCCTAGTCATGTGGTGTTCTTCCTTGTGCACCTCAATGTCCAAATTTTCATGAGGCCCCCCCCAATCCATTATGGCCTCAACTTGATTGTATCTGCAAAGACCCTCTTTCCAGATAAGGCCATATTCAGTGGCATGGGGGGAGATGGAGGTGTCCAACACATCTTTTTTGAGGACACAATTCAACCCATAACAGTAGAGCTCTGAGGAATTCAGAAGAAAAGAAAGATACAATCTTTGCCTAAAGGTTTTAGCCTCTGGCAGGGGAGATAAACTGCTTCTGAGAGTTGGGAGCCAGGTGAGAGCTGCAGGCCGAGGGCAGCCCAGAGGGGCAGCCGGGAGCAGGGAAGCTGCTGTGGCTGCGGCCTCTATCTTTGCAGCATCATCGTGTGCTGTGTGTGTGACGGTCCTTGTGTTTCTGTGCGCTGTTTTGGGGCCTAGGTCATAACACAGACGGAGTCTCACCGCCAGTGCCTGCTGCAGGAAGCAGCTGCCAACTGGCACTCCTGGGTCATCAAGGTGCAGAAGATGAAGGCCGTTTACCACGTTCTGAACATGTGCAACATCGACGTCACCCAGCAGTGCATCATCGCGGAGATCTGGTTCCCGCTGGCCGATGCCGGGCGCATCAAGAAGGCCTTGGAGCAGGGCATGGTACGTGGCAGGAGTGCTGGGGTGGTGACAGATGAGTCTGGCTGGGGAGGGTGTCACCTCCTCTGTCACGTGAACTTTGCCCGTGACTTGGTGGTAGGATTACCTCCATCTCATAACGCAGCACTGGGCATAAAAGAAACTTTTTTTCCAGTGTTCGACAAACACTCAACATTTCTTTGATCTTTTTTTTTTTTTAAGGCACCCACCACAATGTCCGGTTTTTTTTGTTGTTGTTGCAGTTTGGCTGGGGCAGGGTTTGAACCCACCACCCTCAGTATATGGGACTGGCAGCCCTACTCACTGAGCCACAGGCACCGCCCCATTTCTTTGATCTTTAACACATACACATCAAACCTAATGTGCCAGTCACTCTGCTAGCCTGAAAATATCATCTGTTATCTCATGGAGGTCACAGTCTAGTGAGAAAGACACAAAACCAAGCCTATGATAATGGCCCAAGTGTGAAGATTCCTGCTGTGCTCCAGCGACTGTGCTGAGCTCTGTGTGGCTGATGCGACTCAGACCTCTTACAGTCACTGAGCACCAGGAACAGATCTCAGGGGCTGCCAGGGCTGCCCAAGGCCCTACCCTAAGAGACTTTCTGGAAAGGGACCTGGACGCATGTTCAAGACTAATGTGATTTCAGTCAGTGATAAGTGGTGGGCCAGAAATCAGATGGGGGGGGGAATGGGGGATTGTCCTGATCCCTTATTAACCCCATTGATGAAGGAGGGATCCCCCACCCTAAATAGTACAGGGCAGGATACACTACACCAGCTGGACAGATGAGACAGCTGCTTATTAGTCAGGGAACTCGTAGCCCAGGGGAGAACAAATGGTACATGCCAGCAGGGCCATGGGGTGTGCTCGGAACCTGCACATGGGAGCAGTGAGCCAGCAGGGCCACATGGGAGCAGTGAGCCAGCAGGGCCATAGGGTGTGCTCGGAACCTGCACACGGGAGCAGTGAGCCGGCAGGACCTGCTGGAGCTTTATAGTACCGGGGGGATGGGGAGGGGGGGAGGTGCCTTTTTGTTCCTGCAGAATAATGTGATTAGTTTCTTTGAACAATTTCACAGAGTAGCTGGAAGGCGAAACCCATTAGGTTGAGGCAGGCATCCTCAAACTGTGGCCCATGGGCCACATGCGCCCGCCTAGGACATTTATCCGGCCCGCTGGGTGTTTTTGGCGCTGCTGCTTATCCTGCTTAGCAGCCAACTCATCCTGGGCCCGCAGTCCAGCCCTCCAACAGTCTGAGGGACAGTGAACTGGCCCCCTGTTTAAAAAGTTTGAGGACCCCTGGGTTGAGGACTGTGGGTGGTGGCATCTTCTCCCACTGATGGGGAAATGAGCTGGGTGAGAAGCCTTCCCTGCTAGCTGGGTGGCATATCTGGTGACAGCAGGGGGACTCGTTCTGTCTGTTGCCAGAGAAGGCCCCTCTAAACAGGTGGCACTGATGCCATGTTAGATTGGGGTGGAGCAGGAGGAGGAGACTTCAGGCTGAGGGATCTGAAGATAACAGCCTTGATTTGGGAACAGACTAGGAGGTAGGAGCTACCGATCCCCTTAGTGCAGAGGAGGAGACCGAGGCACAGAGCACAGAAATAACCTGGCCTCAGTCTTTCAGCCAGGAGGCAGGATTTGAAGGCACAGAGTGTTCCTCTTAGTCCCCTACACTCCTGTGTCCCCACATCATGGTTCAAAAGCACTAAACGGAACACTTGGAAAGAGCATTTCCCCCAGACTGGGCAGGGCGGGCTGCACTGGAGGAAGGGTGGTCAGTGAGAAGGCTGAGAAAGAGGGGTATAGGGCGGGGGGCCTCCTGGGGGCCCAGGAGAGTGAGGCTGAGAACCATGAAGTCAGGTCTGCAGGAACAGGAAGAGGGTTGAGAGGGAGAGTCTGGAGCTTTTGTTGGGTGACTGACTGGATCAGGAGACAAATCCCTGGGGGAGTGTAGGCTCCCCTAAAGGGCAGGAAGGTCCAGTGGTGGCGGAAACCTGGCTTTGGGGAAAGCTGATGAATTCAGGTTTAGGCTCCTGGATTTTGTGATGTTGGTGAGACACTGGAGTTTGAAAGTCTAAGCTGGCAATTACGGAGAAAAAACATCGACGTTTGGGAAAGAGTCAGGTCTGCCTGGAAGACAGGAATGAATTAGGAAGGCAGATGTGCTCTTGACAGAGAAAGTGGAGAGAAAGGGAAGCCGAGAGGCTCGAACCGAGTCAGGAGCGTGTTTGCGGGAGCAGGAGGGTGGAAACTGCCGGCCACTCAGGAACGACTCGTCGGCTCTCATGTGAGACAGATTGGACAAGTATTGAAGGAATTAACTCTTCTCCACGAGGTCACCAGTCTCAGAAGGGTCAAACAGTGTCCCACATTCACTCAGCAAGTGATGGTAGGAGCGGGGACAGCCACAGTTGCTACCACCCTGCCTTGGGCTCTTCCCTACTTTGTGTCACTTGTTGTCTTTGCAGGAATTGAGTGGCTCTTCTATGGTCCCCATCATGACCGCCGTGCAGTCTAAAACAGCCCCTCCCACATTTAACAGGACCAACAAATTCACAGCAGGCTTCCAGAATATTGTGGATGCCTATGGCGTAGGCAGTTACCGGGAGATAAACCCAGGTAAGATCAGACTCATTGCGCAGCTGGGCAGCTTGAAAGTGAGAACTGGGTAAGATGTTCCCCTGAGGTGACCTAGGAGGTGAATTGTTAAAGCTGTGACATTGCTACAATCTTACTTGGTTTCCTGATATCCTGTGTTGTCTTCTATAAATGCCAATTAGTGAGAGAGCGTTCTTCGTCTTTACCTAGTCTCCCTTAAACTGCAATCTCATGGGGCAACTGAAGTCAGTCCTTTTTTTGTATTTTCCCTGCTAAAAAGAGACAGGGGCTGGCTATGTTGCCCAGGCTGGTTTTGAACTCCTGGCCTCAAGTGTGCCTCTGGCCTAGGCCTCTCAACGTGGTGGAATCACAGGTGTGAGTCCCGGCACCTGGCCTGAAGTCAGTTCTTGTTTACCTCAGTGATTCAGAGAGGGTCAGCACTTAGCATCTTCATGGAGGGTTCTGTCTGGGAGTCAGAAGACTGGATCTTGGTACCTGGTTAATGAAAGAAAGGGGTAGACCTGATGCCCTCTGGCCAAGCAGTGTAGGTGCTGCTCTGCTCCCGCCTGAGTTGGGTCTAACTTGTCACCTGTAATGCAGGAGCCTTTGTTGGTTGAGGGTCCCTGCAGGTAAACAGCTGGTGCGGTGTGGTGCACGTCAATGGGAGGGAAACAGGCGAAAGGTGGCAGTGGAAGGAGTATAGAAAGCACAGAGAGGCAGAAAACCCCTTTTAAATTCCATCAGACAACGTGATTTGGAGCAAGTCACTTAACTGTTCTAAACTCAGCACGTCTGTGGTGTGGGGAATGAGAACGCCAACTCCCAGGTGTGCTCGTGTGTGGGAGCTAAGCTCGTGTCGAGGAAACACACGGCAGATCTGTGGTGGCCTCAAGCTGCGACGGTGTCCCCTCTGCAGCTCCCTACACCATCATCACCTTCCCCTTCCTGTTTGCTGTAATGTTTGGAGACTGCGGTCACGGGATTGTGATGTTTCTGGCGGCCCTGTGGATGGTTCTCAGTGAGAGACACCTGCTCTCCCAGAAGTCGGACAATGAGGTGGGTGCCGTCCTCTGTCTCGCCCCATTTCTTTGAGGTAGGCTGTTAAACTCTGTATGTGGTTTTCCCCATACAAATAACAGGCTTTTACGAAAAATAAGGAAAAAGGAAAGTAAAAGAGCCACAATTTAACAGAAAACTCCTGGCCTAAGGGTGGTTTGCTGTAGTTCCTTTTAGCATTTTTGTTTTTTGTAAAGCCTTGAAAGGGCGTTGATTTCCATCCCCCTACCTTTTTTTGAGGCAGAATCTCACTTTATCAATTTTGGTAGAGTGTCATGGCATCATAGCTCACAGCAACCTCAAACTCTTGGGCACAAGTGATCCTCTTGCCTCAGCCTCTTAAGTAGCTGGGACCATAGGCACTGGCCACATGCCTGGCTATTTTTGGAGACTGGTCTCTCTCTGGTGCAGGCTGGTCTCGAACTCCTGAGCTCAGGCAATCCACCTTCCTCAGCCTCCCAGAGTGCTAGCTGTGAGCCACCACACTGCCCGCCCCTTTTTTCTAACATTTATTTTTTTATTCCTTCTTCTTATAAAAGCAATACATACTCATTGTACAAAATAAAAAAAATCTAACCACCTAGAGAAGAATCACAATTAACATTTTTTCATTATTTTTTTGTGCTTATATGCAAATACTTAACTTCCAAAAATTGGCATCAAACAGTACATACTATTTGTGGAACAAGCCTGGGACTGATGTTCTTGTGAAACAGTGAGAAACCCTCCCTCTTACACTTGAAGTTCCACCTCCCACGAGGTCCCTTCACAGAGCATGGAGAAGGTTGAGACAACCCAAGAGTCTGCATTCATTCAAAGTTTATTAGTTGACTGAAATTAACCAGTTTATGTTCACATAATACACTTTACAAAGTGGAAGCATGCCTTAGCCATGTTCTGATCTCAAGACTACCAGCAATCTTTTATTAAAGGGTAACTTAACTAGATGTTAGTTCAGTGATGTCAAGGCTAGTGGGCAAAATCAATCTATGACAGACAATAGTTTCCCATGACCAGCTTAACAGATGCAGTTTTCCATGACAGGCTTTGAAAGTCTCAGAGTTACACTTGAGTAGCTCTTGGGGTGATGATATGCATCTTCCAGTGTAACCAGAAAGCACTTTACTCTTCTCAGCAGATGTAGTCAGAGGCTCACCCTGATAATGACAAGGCCCAAAGTGAGCATAATCTGACCCGGCATAAATGTGGAGTCACGTGAGGCCTCCGCCTGCATGTCGGTTCATTTCCTAGCCCAGGCTGGATGAAGGAGCATGAGGCTTGAATGTTTGTGTTTCCACAATAACAAATACCAGTCTAGGGGGGACTTTCCAGGCTCCCGTGTACGTTTGAAAGAAAAGTCGTGGTGTGTGTGCTCTTCCTACCTGGATTCTTGAGTCTGCTCCGGCCACACAGCCGACTGACAGTCATCCTCTCTGTCCCTGGGGCCAGATCTGGAACACCTTCTTCCACGGGCGCTACCTGATCCTCCTCATGGGCATCTTCTCCATCTACACGGGCCTGATCTACAATGACTGCTTCTCCAAGTCTCTGAACATCTTTGGATCTTCCTGGAGCGTACAGCCCATGTTCAGAAATGGCACGTGGAAGTAAGTGTGCAGACAGAGATGCTCACCCTCTGGCCATCCGGATGGCCTTGGGGACCGTTTTCATGGTGGCTGGGCTCAGGAGTGCACCTGAAAACCCAAGAAGTCATTGAGATTTACCTGCTGAATTGAAGACCTTGTGCCACTTCTCTAAACACTGTGCTGGTACCTGTGATGCACAGAAATAGTTTTTAAGATTTCAGCTCAATTGGCTAGCTGGTGTGGTGGCACACACCATAGCAGGCCAAGGCAGGAGTATCCTTTGAGTCCAGCCTGGGCAACAAAGCAAGATCTTACCTCTTTAAAAATTCAGCTCAATTAAATATATATGGCATATATACCACATACCAGGCAATATGGAGAAAAAAAGTGGTAGAGCAGGTTTAACTGGGCCTTCTGGGGAGAATCACAGAAGCAGGGCTTCCTGGAGAAGAGGGTGGCTCTGAAATAGACTTTGCTCCAGCAGGGACTGGAGGTACAGTGATGTTATGCAGCTAAGCATTTAGGGCAGAAAGCTTTGCTTGAAAAAAGGCTGATGCAGATGTTGGGCTGTGTAGAGTCTTGGTTTCCAGTATTCCAGGCCCCAGACTCTCCAGAAGGATGTTTCCTGTGGCTGTTCAGGGAACCTGATTTCAGCACTAAAAAGCAGTGGCTGTGTGTGTGTGGGGGGCTCATGCCTCTAATCCCAGCACTTTGGGAGGCCAATGCAGGAAGATGGCTTGAGGCCAGGAGTTCAAGACCACCCTAAACATCGCAAGACCCTGTCTCCTCAAAATACAGAAGAATTACCAGCAGCTGGGTGTGGTGAGAGCACCCATAGTCCCACCTACTCAGAAGACTGAGGCAGTAGGGTGGCTTGAGCCCGGGAGTTTGAGGTTGCAGTGAGCTATGATGAGGTCACTAGATGCTAGTCTGGGGGAACAAAGCGAGACCCTGTCTCAAAAAAACAAATAAATAAACAAAACCCACAA
Organism: Otolemur garnettii; assembly: GCF_000181295.1. Taxonomy (NCBI): domain Eukaryota; kingdom Metazoa; phylum Chordata; class Mammalia; order Primates; family Galagidae; genus Otolemur; species Otolemur garnettii. The sequence continues at coordinate 5,970,767 of NW_003852444.1, forward strand.
AACCAAACAGAAATGCAGAGAAGAGGGTTAGTTCTACAAGGCTGGCTCCTGTATTTGCCCTGTGACTGACAGATTGAACGTGTGTGTGGGGACATAGGGAGCAGCTGGCAAGGACATATAGGGGTCACAGAACAGAGTGACCTGAAAGCCCCCTGAATCCCCACTGTCCACACCTCCTATTTGCATCCCACATTTATTTTTATGCAGCTAATGAGACAGATTGGAATGGAACACAATTTTTTAAGTAAGGGGACTTTTATGGGGAAGGTAAAAATTTTTAGAATTTGAGAGACAGGTAGGGAGATCAGAGAGACCCGGAGGAGAGGAAACTTTGAGGGAAACGAAGACATTTTGATGACCTCATGATTTGGGGAATCTTAGGCTGTGTGCATCACGTGACCTGAGACACCCACAGTCGTTTCAGAGCTAATTTGTGAAAGCTACCAATCCTAGGTGACATTGTGACGTCTTTCTGCCTAGCTTCTCTGAGTCAGCTGAAGTTTGCTCTGCCTCATTCTGGAACTTCCAACTGAAATACGTCCAGAAGACTGAAAGACGGTGAAGGTTGAGATCCGTAAACATGTTTTCCAGCTACCTTCCCGTCTTTCAGCTCCTAAGCTGGTAGGAGTTGAGCATTTCTATGGATGGAAATTCCGAGGTTTTAACTTGCTCATCAAAACCTGTAGTAAACATAAACGAGGGAGAGAATAAACAGTCTCATCTAAGGATTTTGTGTTTAGAAAAGATATAATCCAAGCGTCCTGCACAGTTAAAACTGGGAGCTTTCCTGAGGGCCTTTTAAGAGCTCGGTGTTGACGCAGGCACAGGCGAGGTCTGGGGGACTGCAGTGGGTCGTGGAGGTTCTAATGCGTTCCTTTTTAGTTTCTCTGCTAGGCCTAATTTCCCTGTAGTAGAAAAATAAGTATATATAGAAAATTAAGGAAACAAATGTTTTTCAGAATTACATACAGATGGCTCTATTTGTGGTTCTTTTTCTTTTTTACTTTGCAATTAGTATTCTAAAGAGATTCCTAGAAGAACAAAACTTTCATAAATTTTAAAACAAATTACTTAGTTTTGCTTTTTAGATTAAGCTCATAAACATAGAGATGAGCTTGGAAACATGTTATATCCGCATAATTTTACCAAACTACCAACATGAAATTTCATTTCCCCCTGAGTGTGACTGTGAAAGGCCCCAGGTAACTGGCTGTTCCCGCTCTGCAGACAGGGATGGGAAGGTTGTTCTCTCATGTACATACAAATGACCTCTCCACAACTCAGTGACACTGGAGCCTGGGCCTGGGAGACACAGCCACGTGCCCAAGTGTCAGTACAGAAAGGAGAACTTCATTATCAGTGAGGCAGAAGAAGAACATTCCATCACCCTCAGAGCTGCAGGACGTGGCAAGCTGGTTTTGGTCACAGTCACAGCCTGGGGCTTGGGCCTGCTTCCCGGACAAGTGACAGAGCCCCTCAGCCGAAGACCACCAGAAACATGACCCTAGTCACCCACACTGGGTTTTTTGACTCCACAAGGGAGATAGTCACATTGGGAAGACCACATCTCAGAGGATGTTCAAAAGGACTGGGAGGAGAGGCCTGTGTTCAGAGGGTCTGGGCGCTCCTGTGGTTTGGACTGTGTCCATCTTTGCGTAGATTAGTGTATAACTGCAGTGATCTTGTTTTATCTCACTCTGTCATAGTCACAAGGTGGCCTTGTCTGAGGTTGGTGTTCTGTGAAGTTGTTTGTGTTCAGCAGGGAACACTAGGGCTTAGCTGTGGGTGCTAGGCCGGTTCCCTCCTGTTGGGTGGCTTTTGTCTCTGAACACACAGGTGCCTCTCCGCTGACACCCGGCAGTTTGCACTGAGGCACTGGACAGGGGTCTATGTCAGAAATAGTGAGTCAGGGAAGCTGTTCCCATCGTGGACTGTGGGCCGGGGCCCAAGCTTCCTGACCCCCCTCAGCAGCTACCAGAGCCCCTCAGCGCCTTGTTGCAGAGAGAGGGAATATCTCCCTGGGAAGCCTGCCAAAACTGTCCCCTCTCTGGTCTTCATCACTTCAAGTACTTGTTCCCTGGGCCTTTCCATAGATGCATGCTCTTATTTATTTATTTATTTCCCCTGATATAAATAAAACCCTGATTAGGCTTTTGTTAGTAAAGTCCAAGTCATAGTTGGGCCCTTCACGCAGGAGGCGTGCCTGTACCCTTACACTGTACCCATTAGGTGAGAGCTTACTGGAGCCCCCTCCCCTGCCTCTCCCCCACTTCTTGAATTTAGCTATTTTTCTCTCTTTGTCAGTGTGTAGTTGTTCATCTACTAGTTTCATATTAGTATTAAGTACATGGGATGCTTGCTTTTCCATTCTTGTGATACTTAGGAAGATGCTCTCCAAAGCCTTCTTGAGACAGAGTCTCACTCTGGTGCCCCAGGTTAGAGTGCCGTGGCCTCAGCAACCTCAAACCCCTGGCCTCAAGGGATCCTTCCACCTTGGCCTCCCTGAGTGCTAGGATTATAGGTATGAGCTGCCATGCCCTGCCCAGATGCAGGCTCTTAAAAAAAATTAATGGGTGTTGCCTGTGGCTCATTGAGTAGGGCACCAGCCCCATATACTAAGGGTGGAGGGTTCAAACCCACCCCTGGCCAAACTGCAACAAAAAAATAGCCAGGCATTGTGGCGGGTGCCTACAGTCCCAGCTCCTCAGGTGGCTGAGGCAAGAGAATCGCCTAAGCCCAGGAGCTGGAGGTTGCTGTGAACTGTGACCCTATAGCACTCTACTGAGGGCAACAAAGTGAGACTCTGTCTCTAAAAAAAAAAAAATTAATTTCTGGGTGGCTTGTGGCTCAGTGAGTAGGGCGCTGGCCCCATATACCCAGGGTGGCGGGTTCAAACCTGGCACTGGCCAAACTGCAACAAAAAAAAAGGCAGGCATTGTGGTGGTCGTCTGTAGTCCCAGATACTCAGGAGGCTGAGGCAAGAGAATAGCCTAAGCACAAGAGCTAAAGGTTGCTGTGAGCTGTGATGCCACAGCACTCTACTGAGGGCAACAAAGTAAGACTCTGTCTCTATAAAAAAAAAAAAAATTCCTAATGTTCTTACCTTCTCAAGGCATGCAGAGACAGAGAGTAAGAATTTTTTTTCCTCGACATTCATGCTGCTGGGTGAAAATGGGCCCCAGATTTAAAGACATTCAATGGAACTGCAATTTTTTAAGGTTATGTTTCACAGAGATCAAAGTCTATATGTAAAAAGCCAATTCTTTTTTTTTTTTTTTTGAGACAGAGCCTCAAGCCCCCTGGGTAGAGTGCCGTGGCATTACAGCTCACAGCAACCTCCAACTCCTGGGCTCAAGCGAGTCTCCTGCCTCAGCCTCCCAAGTAGCTGGGACCACAGGCGCCCGCCACAATGCCCGGCTATTTTTTGGTTGCAGCCGTCATTGTTGTTTGGCGGGTCCGGGCTGGGGATTCGAACCCGCCACCTTAGGTGTACATGGCTGGCGCCTTAGCCGGGTGAGCTATAGGCGCCGAGCCAAAAGCCAATTCATCCTTTAGGAGCAGCCCAGTGTTCGGGCCTGTTCCGGGCTGGGTTTCTGTGAGCTCCCCGTCCCCTCGTCCCCGCTCTCCACCTTTTCTCTGCTGTGCTACCACTGCCGCCTTTCTTCACTCTACCCCGCAGGGCTGAGAGCTCTTTGGGAACTTGGACTATGAACTCCTTGGGAGTCAGATGGTAATCTCCGCAGCTTTCGCACCTGTGACAATCTTTGGCACACAGCAGATATTCGATACTCACTCAAGGAGCAGTCGGATAAAGAGAATTGACGAGTTGCACCAACAGCTGGGCTGTGTTTGGGAGGCTGATGACTGATAATGCTAGACTGTTTTTTCTGCCTCTGATTGATCTTTATTTTATTTCCCTCCCTCCTTTCTTCTTCTGAAGTACTCACGTAATGGAGACGAATTCATTTTTACAGTTGGACCCAGCCATGCCGGGAGTGTATTCTGGAAACCCATATCCGTTTGGGATTGATCCGGTAATAATATCTTCTTTTCTTAAAATTACAGTTAATGTGAGGGTACAGTTAATGTGAGGGTACAAACAACTAGGTTACAATGTTTGCATGTGTTAGGTAGTTGTGTCCCACACGCAGGAGGGGTGTCATAGACCCTTCCATTGTGCCCATTAAAGGGGGAGCACACCAAACCCCCTCCCTCCTCCCCTCTCCCCCTTCCTCTTTCCCCTCCCTCCAACTTGAATTGAAATTGAGTTTTTCTCTTATGGGCACGTGTTAGATCGTCCACTGGCTTCATATTAGCATTGAGTACATGGGATACTTGCTTTTCCATAACGTCTTCTTAAGTTAAATATTTATTATCTCTTGAAATGTCCTTATAGAGAAGGAAGTGCCAGAACTTGTCAAAGCAGCAAACTTATATTGAGAGAGAATAACTGTACTGGAGGTTTTAGTGACACACAGAGCCAGTTCAAGTAAATGTTCACACAGTTCTCCAAACACCTGCCTCTGTCTCCATTCCTTACACCCTGGTGGTTAATGATTGCTTCTTTGAAAGGGCCTTGGTTGCCAGGAAAGTGTGCAAATTGGAAGCAGCATCCCAGCCAAGGTCCCTACCTTGACATTTTCTCACAGTGGGTAACGGCTCCCCTTTTCCTAAAAACAAGCCTGGATTTGCTTTTGTTTTTGCTTTATTTTACTGCATAGAATTGACACAAGCTTTTTATTTTTTAAGGTATGTGCTTCCTTTTATTTAGTTGTTTTATCTATCTCAGTTAACTAGAGTCGCATAAAATTCGAGCAAAACAAAGGTAGTGCTTCCTCGCAGCCTTTAATGTAAAGGGGTTTCCAAGGAGGTGCGCGTACCCATTCATGTAAAGCTGTGCACCTTGATGGCCCAGTGCATACCGCCACCAGGTGGCAGCCTTGTGCTCTGAATGAATATGAGCCGCCTCAAACTGAACTCCGCCAAGGCTGTCCGCACCTGTTTCTTCTAAGCTCTAAATTTGTGGAAGAGAACCTGAGGCCTCAGTTTAAGTGAGGGAGTAAATGGCGAGGCCCTACAATTGGTTTTCAGTCTTGCACATGTTGGAGGTCACCTCTTCTTCCGTTTTCCTGGGTTCTTTTATTTCTTCCTCCTTGCCCTCTTGAAAGCCGAAGCATGGCCCAGGGTCTGTTTGTTTACTTGCCACCCAGGAGCACGTGCGTTCTAAATTCTACCCAAACTGGTAAAGTCCCTAAGAGCTGTTTTGGAAGCTGCAAAGTGCTGAAAACAAATATGAGTTGTTATTTTTGCAGTCTGGAAGGCTTCATCCTTGGTCAAAAGAATTTTATGATTAGTAAGCAGGTCACGGGGAAGCATGGAGCCGGGGATGATTCTAGGGTCTGGTTGATTTTCCTGGAATTTCATCATCCCAGAGAACTTCTCTCTACCCTGCACAGCCCACGTCTAATTCATCAGCAAATCCCATCTGCCCGGTTCGGCTTCTTGTACAGACCTGGACTATGGTATTTCACATTTCAGAGCTAAATAGTCCACGAGTTACTACTCTGCCTGCAATTTAGTCCCCTGCCCATCCCACCAGTTAGAACAAAAAGAAAAAAATGTCAAAGTGAAAGAGAAGTTGGGATGTTGACTATAAATTTTTTTTTCTAGTACTATTTAGAATTTCGAAAAATTTTAGCTTTTTTATCCTAAAGTAATATGTACATATATGTGGTTTTAAAAATATATACAAAGTATGTCAGAAAATAAAAGCAGGATTGCCTTTCCTGCCTCTCCTATTCTTGTGAGCCTATTCCTCAGAAATAACCACTTTAACAGAACATTTCTGTGTCCATATTGGTACTTCTGTCATATATTATTAATGAGGGTTTAATTTTTTATAATGTAAATTTCTATATGTGTGTCTGTGTTCACCATCTTTTTGTGAACCAAATCACAAAATATCTGGCCTTCATCATAGCTAGCCTTCAGGTGTTTCTAAATATTTTATAATAAATTAACAAAACAAAATGGTTAAGAGCCCCTGCTCTGGAATCTGACTGCCTAGGTTTAAATCTCAGCTTTTCCAATTACTTGCCCTGTGATTTTGAGCAAGTTAATATCTCTGTGTCTGTTTCCTCGCCTATAAGATGGATGTAATTTAATAACAGCACTAACTGCTAGGGCTGCTCAGCGGACTAAATTATTTTTACATGTAAAAGCCCCAGAACAGAGTCTGGCGCGTAAATGAGTTAAATGCTCCACGAGTATTAGCTGCTATCGTAGTGCATTATTTTTTCCTAGGTGTGTAAGTAACTTAATCTTCCTCAGATTATGGCAAATTCCCTTGTTCATAAAATGGGAATAATTATATCTATCTGATAAAGTTTTGTTAGAATTAGATGAGGCAAATACATCTTAGGAGCTTCGTATGTGCCTGGTACTCAACTATTCACATCTTTAGTTTATCAGATTTGGCTGGGTGGACAGTGTGCTGGTGCCCCTGCCCTTGCCATGTGAGTGCTCCTGGCTAACCAGGCAGGCAAAGGAAGGGCAGCGGGCAGGCCTGGTACAGGTGAGATGGCAAGGCAGGTGCGAGGATGGAGGGGGCCCTCTGTGTTCGGGCACCTGTTACTGGAGTCCCTTCTCCCAACCTCTCTGCGGCAGTCTCCGTGGTGGTGGTGGTGGTGGTGGGGGGGGGCACGTGCCTCTCTGGCAGGTGCAAGGCATTGCAGAGGGAGAGTCAGTGTGAAGTGGTGCCAGGCCGTGCGTGCACGTGGTTGGGGGCACAATGAGTACTGCACCGCAGCTGTGCCTGGGGGGATGTTGACCCCTAACAGGCAGAGAAGTTTGGAGGGGGAGAGTCACGCAGGAGGGAAGGTGACAAGGCCTTTGTGGCTTTGTTGCTTTTGAGATATATCAGAGCAAACCCTGAAGATGCATCTAGAACACTGTTTGGAATGTGCCTAAGTTCAGCTGGGGTCAGAGTTAGGAGCAAGGACTTGGAATCATTTCCACAGGGTGGGAGTGGAGATCCTGGGGATGCTGAGATGTCTGCAGGAAAGAGGAACATTGGTCAGTGAGAGACCACCCAGAGTGCTTGCTTTTATATCAGTTTTATTTGGGGCAGAACAGGTACCTGAATCCCCCACCTTGCACGCCTGGTAGCACAGAGCAGGCAGGGACTGAGTCTTACCCATTGTTCTCAATAATGCTGGTGAGAGGAATGGGTCCTGGAGAAGGGCCTGGGGAACATGCTTTGTAAGGTGAAGTGCTATAGACATTCAGAGTACAAGGTGGTTTTATTATAAAGGGTTCCACGTAGTCCTCGGCCAGTGGTCTCTAGACAATTATTAAGGGAGGTGAAGCAATTTCGAGATCTCTCCATGATGTTTCAGATGACTTTTTCATTTTAAGACGGGGAAAATCATGTAAGGTCTTTCTCCCCAGTTGTCTTCCCTCTATGAAAGCTGCATTTAATAGAGGGCTTTGTCCTTTTCCTTTTCAAGCCTAAAATGTGTGCATTGAACTGGACTGAAATTTGAAAATGTGTTCCCAGGGAGACATACTCGGGGACATGGACCTGAGCCCCCAACTCTAGGAGAACTTCTAAGACTCTGTCTCACCTGTTCTTTGTCCATTCCCATTCAGATTTGGAACTTGGCTTCAAACAAACTCACCTTTTTGAATTCCTATAAAATGAAGATGTCAGTTATCCTGGGAATCGTCCAGATGGTTTTCGGCGTTATTCTCAGCCTGTTCAATCACATGTAAGTGTGCTGTGCCTGTTCTGTCTGGTCACACTCCTGATGAGTGGTGGCAGAGCCACCAGTTGGAACCCACCTTGCTCTGTACAAGTTCCTTTCCTATAGGGAACACTTCCCTGTGGATCTCGGCTTAGGCCAGGAGAGGCTGTTTGGCTGGAAATAGCAGCATCTCTGATTCTCCTGAGCAAAGTCTCAGAAGTGAGTGCAGCTCTCACCTCGGAAATACTCAAGGGTTCAAAAAAGACTAGGAAGCACACAGCCCCCGAAAGGCCTAGGTTGGTGCTGCATTCGGGCTCATCCCCCACCAAATGGGCCGAGAAGGATGAAGCAACTTGGCCAGGATGCCCTCAGCTTCTGGTGCCATTTCTCCTTCCCGGCGGCAGCCTCCCTCTCACTTCTTGGGCTGAGGATGTTTTCCTGTCTGTCCCTTCTCTTCTGTCAAGGTCCGTCACTGGAAAGCATCTTAAACTTACTTTTGCTAAAGGGATAAGTGTTTGAAAACAGCTCCAAATGTGCCCGTTCGCTCGTGCCGTTTGTGGACATGGCTGCTGACCGCAGTTTATGAGTCATGGTTTGGATGTCAAGAAATGGTGCAAGGTTTGGGGTCAGAAGTTTTAGTCTTGGTTTCAACTCCTAGCAGCTATGCGATCATACAATTGTGCTTAACATCTCTGAGATTATTGTTGTAAATAAAATAGGGGCACGTAGTCATCATGGGTTAGTTTGTTGTGTAATAACAAACAGCCTCCTAATTTCAGTGGCTTAGGACCGTGACACACGTCCATCATGGGCTCATCCGAGCTCTGCTCCAGCCACCCTTACACCAGGCCCACGGCTGATGGGCAGTCACCACTTGGAACACTGCTGGCTGCCATAGCAGGGGGCAGGTGGTGAGTTACACATTGACTCTTAAAAACTTCTGCCCAGAACTGCCCCGCCAGTTCTGTCCCCATTTTTTGCCCAGTCACAAGTCGATCTTCAACTTGAAAAGGCAGAGAAGTATAGTTCTACTTGCAATGCCAGGAGTATTTAATGAGCAAACTGACAAGCTCTCCGTAACTCCTGCCTGCATGAAAGTGCTGTGAGAATTAACCGAAAGATAATTCCGGAAAGGGCTTTTGGGATTAGACTGTCAATGGCACCATTCTGTCCCAGGCTGGCCTCAACTGTCTTTAGAGGTCCTGTCTGATCTGGAAATTACCCAGATAACTCTTGCAGCAGACTAGGAGTATGGTGGCACTTCCTAACATTTTCACTTGGAGGGCCCCAGTTTTAGATTTGTGAGACTGTATTCTACACAGGGGTTGGCAAAATGCCTTTGTAAAGGGCCAGAAAGTGTTTCAGGCTTTGCAGGACATACAGCTTCTGTTGCAACGACAACAGTTCCTTGACTTATCATGGGGTTATATACTGATAAATACATGAGTTGAAAAGATCATAAATTGAAAATGCATTTAATACACATAACCTATCACTACCATAGTTTAGCCTAGCCTACCTTGAATGTGCCCAGAACACTTAGCCCATAGTTGGGCCAAACTATCTAACACAAAGCCTATTTATGATACAGTGTTAAATATCTCATGTCCTTTTTTGAACACTGTACTAAAAGTGAAAAACAGAATGGTTATATGGATTCTTCCGTAAAGCTAAAAAACAGTAAGTTGAACCACAGTAAGTCGGGGTGTGCAAACTTCTGGCTTCCCTGCACCACTTGGGAGAAGAGGAGTTGTCTTGGGCCACACGTTAAATACACAAACACTAGTGAACGCTGATGAGCCGAGAAAAAAGGTCTGTGCGTAATTTTCATGATATCTGCCACCACAGATAAGCAAAAAAGTCCTCGCATAACCTGCCTGCAGCCTGTAGGCCACAGTTTGGATACCCCTGCACCCAATTATGGTATTGTAGAGTGAAAATAGCTATAGACAATATGTAACTGAATGACTGTGTTCCAATGAACACTGAAATCTGAATTTATCACTAAATACTATTTTTTGTTTTTTTTAACCTTTTTTTTTTTAGACAGAGCCTCAAGCTATCCCCCTGGGTAGAGTGCTGTGGCATCACAGCTCACAGCAACCTCCACCTCCTGGGCTCAAGTGAGTCTCCTGTCTCAGCCTCCCAAGTAGCTGGGACTGCAGGCGCCTGCCACAATGCCTGGCTATTTTTTGGTTGCAGCCGTCATTGTTGTTTGGCGGGCCTGGACTGGATTCGAACTGCCACCTTAGGTGTATGTGGCTGGCACCTTAGCCACTTGAGCCACAGGCGCCCAGCCTTTACCAACTATTTAAAAATGTAAAAACTATTCTTAATGTCTAGGCTGTACAAAAACAGGTAAGGGATGGGCTTGATTTTGCCTGTGGGCCGTAGTTGGCCTCTGTCTTAGCACATCCTTAGGGAAAAGACTTCAAGTCCCCATTCTCCATCCTTTCCCTGTTAAATGTGTTTGTGTGAGCCGGCTCCACAAGGATGTGTGGCACCACCGCCCCATGTGGGTGAGGCCTTCCCTGAGCCGACACCTGCTAGACATGGCTTCCCTGGGAATCTTTTGTGCAAAAGCACTTTCCGTTATTCCGTTTTCTTCTTTCCTATCCATCCATACATGATTGCTGTTTGCTAGGGGTGCCACTTTTTGCCAGAAGTGCTATTAAAAAAAAAAAGAACATTTTGTCCTTTGAGAGAATAATTAAGTGCTAATGTTCCCTCAGTGTTCTAACTCGTATGTGTGTTTGTTTTCCAACCCCAGATACTTCCGAAAGACTGTCAACATCATCCTGCAGTTTATCCCTGAGATGATCTTTATCCTGTGTCTCTTTGGGTATCTGGTTTTCATGATCATTTTCAAATGGTGCCTCTTTGATGTCCACGGGTCTCGGCACGCCCCCAGCATCCTCATCCACTTCATCAACATGTTTCTGTTCAACTACAATGACTCTTCCAATGCACCCCTGTACGGACACCAGGTATTTCTGTTTTCTATTCTTTCATCCACTTGATCATGTCAAATTTATCTCATACTTTTACAAGTTATTGGTTAACATGTTAAGATGGCTCAGTCTTGCAAACACTTGCAAAAGTGTAAGATAAGGGTGTTATGTCCTTTAAATTTCTTTTTATTATTTTTTTCAGGTTTTTTTTGGTTTTTTTTGTTTTTTTTGGCTGCGGCTGGGTTTGAACCCACCACCTCTAGTATATGGGATTGGTGCCCTAGTCCTTTGAGCCACAGGCGCTGCCCATGTCCTTTAAATTTCAAAAGGTCCTATTTGATGAAAGTAACAAGCACTGAGGGCCCTGGTGCGGCTGCAGCCATCCCTGGGGGAGTAAGACACCACAGAGGTTATTGCTGAGAGGTTGAAAAGTAGCTTGTATGTGGCCGTGAAAAAATAGTACAATTCAGGTCGATTGACTTGAAAGTGTAAAATGCTGTAAAGTTCATAAGAATGTAAATTGGCATAGAATCAAGACGATGAGTCCATCTGTTCACATGGGCAGTACGTTTCTAGAAACCAGGAACCAAACCCATGCTCTTCTCTGTATGTCTGAGGCTAGTGGGAGTAATTTTTTTTCATCCTCTTTATCAACTTAGTATTTAATTTAAAACAAAAGTATGAATGTGCCATTGGAGTTGGACGTAAAAATGGCCCAATAAGAAATTCTTTGATAACACAAATACAGTAGTTTCCCCCGACCTCTCCCAATGGTTAACCTGATGACATTGTTTGAGGGCAGTTTCTTCACTAAAGAGGGCCCATGTCTACAGTACTGACTTCTCTGGATTGAGCTCTGTGGCTGGTTTCCCAGTGCAGGGTGGCTCTTCAGGGTGAAGGCTGTCTGGCCCCGTAAAGTCATGCTTCCCTGCAGCCATGCCTGTTCTCACTAGATGAATTCCTACCCGTGTTCTCCTCCCCTACATAAGTATCAATAATAAAAAGAAAAAAATGCCTTGCCACAGGGCTTTCATGAGGAATGATTTTTGATAGTAATCAGAGAAGAAACGCGCTTCCGAAAGCTCTTTTGGGGTAGGCTGTTACTGTCATGGTGCATGAATGGTAACTGGGAGCCACCCCAGAATGTTGGCCTGTGCGGAGTGTATCTTGAAGCTTCATTTACTCAGTGCTGGAGTCTAAATGCAAGTTTGTTTGTATTTCCGGAACAAGTCTTCTCTTTCAGACAGAGGAGTCAGATTCACCAACTGCTTCATACATTAGCTGCTTCCATAAAGAAAGTCCCTTCGCACATTGCCCTGGCTGTCTCTGAATAGCAAAAAGGACACACACACAGACACACACACACATAGACACACACACAGACACACACAGAGCTGCTGGCTTTGTGCATCCTCAGGGGAAAGCCTTGCTGTATGGACGTGGACACACCGCAGTGAGGCAGCATCGTGTGCAGGGCAAGGATGGGCCAGTTCAGCCCAGGTTCCAGCGATCCCTTCCCTTCCCTTTTTTGGCGTGTAAAAGTGGAACCAGGATGGAAGATTGAGCAGATAAAATGTTCTCACTGTTATCAGGGTAAATCTTGTTACAAATGGGATAATAAATTGCCTCCTGGCATCCTTGGTCACAACAGTTGGAGAGATCAAAGGCTCAGGAAACATTTTTCCTTTTCCGCCGAGCACCCCATTTCCATCTCTGCTTTTCAAAAGCTCTGACTGAGCCTTTTGAGACTTTCTGGTTCTTTTGACAATAGCAACTGTGACTATCTCCTCCAAAGTGGTCACCAGGGAGCATGTCAGTGGGGTGGTCAGGAGGATGTGCAGACACTCTCCCCCAGCATTAGCTGGGGCTTCTCCTGGGTTCTAGCAGGAGCATGGAGGCCGTGTCTCCTGCCAAGGGAGCTGTGACAGAGGCCGGGAAAGGGTTCCAAGTGGTATCACAGAGCTGGTTGGATGGCTCACCTACACTGCAGGGATGAATGCTGGGTGGCAATTTTCTTTCAGAGAGAGAAAGCAAGACAGCTCAGGTAATTATCTACTGTTGGAAATGTGAAATTACTGATTGAATATTTGTGACTTAAAGTGACCCTAGGACTTTTGGGTATGGTCTGACCAGTGATGCCACAGGACCTGCCACAGTTGTCATCCAGAGCCAGGGGCAAACCATCCCCATGGAACAGAATTAATGGCATAAGGGCTGCCTTTATCACGTGTCCTGAGCACTTGTTCAGGAGACTGGTGACATATGGCACAAGTGATAGGGGCTACCTAGAGAGGAAGGGATAAAGGGAATGAGTTTCCAGTGTCCACCCAGTATTAGAGGATGGGTGTCCCTGGACAGACATTTCTCTGTGTGCAACAGGAATATTCTAGATGGAAAGGTGAATGAGTTCATTGAAATATATTAGCTCCCTCAAAATAAAGTGCTACTGAAGTGACCCATATTTATTGTTTTTATCACACACACAAAAAAAATCTCACCTCCTGTGAGGTCACATTAAAATGATGGGATTTTGGTCTTGCAGCAAGAAGTCCAGAGTTTCTTTGTGGTCATGGCTTTGCTTTCGGTCCCGTGGATGCTTCTGATTAAGCCATTTATTCTTAGAGCCAATCATCGGAAATCCCAGGTAAGGGGCATGCATTTTGGGGACCCACTGGGTGGGAATGTGACTACTGGAAAATGGGGACTTCAGAGACAGTGTGGGGCCTCCCCATGCCTGGAGGGCAGTGGGGGGGGGTGTTGCTGAGAAGCTGCCCTGCCCAAGTGCAGAGCACCGGCCCTCTGATTTCCACCAAATGACCGATCAGGGGCAACTTCATGGTTGTTCACGCCTGAAATCCTAGCACTCTGGAAGGCTGAGGTGGGTGGATTGCCTGAGCTCACGAGTTCAAGACCAGCCTGAGTCAGGGTGAGACCTTGTCTCTAAACATAGCTGGGCATTGTGGTGGGCACCTGTAGTCCCAGCTACTTGGGAGGCTGAAGCAAGGGGATCTCTTGAGCTCAGAAGTTTGAGGTTGCTGTGAGCTGTGACTCCATGGCACTCTACCTAGGGTGCGGAGTGAAACTCTGTCTCAAAAAAAAAAAAAAAGATAATAAAAAGGGCAACCGTGTATAAATCGTGTGTCTTTTGGACTTAGCTCAGGGTGTCTACTGGGAGTTAATGATTCATAGATTGTTGTATTAGTTAAGAATAAGAGTGTTCTACTATAGTTTTACTTTTTAAATGGATATTAAAAGCTGTTTTATATTAGTATTCTAAAGTTGTGAGATTTTACTGTATTATGTTACAGATCGTGCCAGGGAATTAGAGTAGTAAATTCAAATAGGTCAGTTTTTATTTTTTTGTGATTTTTTTCTCCCAGTGGCCAAATACCAGTTTCAGTTCACTTCCTCCTTTGTCTAAACTGCCTCTGAGCCTCAGATTTACTTGGGGGGTGAAGGACTTTAATATACCAAGTGGGATTTAGGAAGATTAACCTTCCAGGGGACATCAGGTCTGGTTATGACACACAAATGCTGTTTGAGGTGATCTCACTCTGCTTTTCTCCATTAGTGAAAACCATCAAGTGGAATGTGCCGAGATCACTGGTGTTTTAAATGGTTGTGGATAGGTTCAGATTAAATTCTATTTTTCTCATATCTTGCTGAGTTTTGGCTGAGGAGGCAGTAGCGACCCTCGAGTCGGGAGGGTTGTTCCTCCGGGATGCCCCACTTCCCTATCATCTGCCTCTCCTCTCGCTGTCTCCTTACCGCCGGCCAGTCTTGACTAATTGCAAATCCTGGATGGAATATAATTCAGGTGGGATGGTCATGAAGAGGAAGGCAAAGGCAAGGACACTTACTTGTTTATTGTTTGGTTAATTGGAGAGATGGTGGTTGGGGTGGATACCTGTCCGAACAGGTCACCAGGGTTTCAGAGGAAGGTGGCAAATACTCGTTTGGAAAAGCAAATGCAGTTTTTTTGTTTTTTTTTTTTTTTGGAACTCAACCTGTCCATATGCCAGGGGCTCACTTGAGCCCTGGGACTCTAAAATAAGAGCTTGTCTTGCTCTTGGCATCACACATGCGGCCGCTGATCTTGAAGTGGGGCACTTTTCCTTTCATCCACTGGACGGCAGGGAAGGAAGCGTGAGGGGTTTCTTCATCTGCCATTGCAGATGGCGCCTCTCAATGCACCCTGGGTAGCAGGAGCCCCTGAAGCCTGCTTGCTGGCTGTCTCTGTGGCGCTTAGGTTGCTAGACTGCTGATTAGAGTCCTGATGGTTCTTATTCCTATTAGAAACGTTACCACCTCCCCCAAGAGACGATGACTCCTCCTCCCTAAAGCCCTGCAGACCTAGCAGAGACAGACCCAGAATCTGAGACAGGTCCCTCAGAACATCTGAACAGAGCTCCCATCTATTCAGCCTCTTCCATAACCCAGTTCTGGGGTCCCAGCAGCCCCTCACTAAGGCCACCCGACACATGGCCAGCTCCCTGGGACATCTGGGTTCCACATTTTATTTCTTCTTCTGACTTGCTGCAGGGGACTCAGGTCCCCCACCCTCCCACCTGCTAGGTCATAGTGAAATAACTTTGCATTTCCATTTAAAATCTTTATATTGGTGTATGCATTTCCTATGGTAAACATTATTGAAGCACAATAGAAACACCAAAACTCAGAAGTGATGAGGGCACTGATCAGCGAGGTGTCACACGCAAGAACATTCCTGTCCGAGCAGTCACAGCAAGGCATGGGTCTGCATCTGAACCCACAGTGCCACGGGCCTCCGTCCTGTTGCTCTCTCTCCCCATGGGACCTGTTGTCCTGATGGAAGGACTGTACATGGTAGGTTGTTTTTTTTTGCTATTTTTGAGACAGAGCCTCAAGCTGTTGCCTTGGGTAGAGTGCCATGGCATCACAGCTCACAGCAACCTCCAACTCCTGGGCTCGAGTGAGTCTCCTGCCTCCACCTCCCAAGTAGCTGGGACTACAGGTGTCCACCACAACGCCCGGCTATTTTTTGGTTGCAGCCATCATTGTTGTTTGGCAGACCTGGGCTAGATTCGAACCTGCCAGCTCAGGTGTACATGGGTGGTGCCCTAGCCGCTTAAGCCACAGGCGCCAAGTCGTGATAGGTTGTTTTGAACTTTATGTAAACAGAATCATTCACAGTTGTCTTCTGGAAGATCTGACTTCTTTTATCCAATGTTCTAGTATTAATAATTAAAATACTGATGCTACAAACATATCATGTATCTTTTAGCACATGTGTTTTTATTTTATTTTATTTTATTTTATTTTTTGAGACAGAGTCTCACTTTGTCACCCTTGGTAGAGTGCTATGGCATTATCGCTCACAGCAACCTCAAACTCCTTGGCTCAAGTGATTCTCTTGCCTCAACCTCCTAAGTGGCTGGAACTATAGGTGCCTGCCACAATGCCTGACTATTTTGAGAGATGAGGTCTCATTCTGGCTCAGGCTGGTCTCGAACCTGCAAGCTCAGGCAATCCACCTGCCTTGGCCTCCCAATTGCTGGGATAACAGGCGTGAGCCACCGCGCCCAGCCTATTTTATTATTTATTTTAGAGACAGGGTTTCTTTCTGCCCAGACTAGAGAGCAGTGGCCTGATCATAGCTCATAGCAACATCAAATTTATGAGCTCAAGCAATTCTTCTGCCTCAGCCTCCTGAGTACCTAGGACTACAGGTGTGTAGTTAATTTTTTCACCCAGCTAATTTTTTCTATTTTTTGTAGAGACACAGTATCCCTCTGCTGCCTAGTCTGGACTCAATTACTGACCTCAAGTGATCTTCCTGGAGTGCTGGGGTTACAAGTGTGAGCCACTGCACCTGGCTAGCATAGGTGTTTTTAGAAACTGGCCAGTAGTTAATTCACAATAATTTTATTTCACATGGCAACCAGCTTAAGCACTGTGAGATTTTATTAAAGGGAATGCAATTATATTCTGACTAGAAAGAAGACAGTCAGTAGGACTCACAAAGCTCAGTGTCACATTTCTACAAAATTATTCATTTTTTTTTTTTTTTGTAGAGATAATCTCACTTTATCACCCTCGGTAGAGTGCCATGGCATCACAGCAACCTCCAACTCCTGGGTTTGGGCAATTCTCTTGCCTCAGCCTCCTGAGTAGCTGGGACTATAAGCGCCACCACAACACCCAGCTATCTTTTTGTTGCAATTTGGCTGGCGCTGGGTTTGAACCCACCACCCTCATTATATGGGGCCGGCACCCAACTCACTGAGCCACAGGAGCTGCCCCTATTCATTTTGTTTTAAATGGTTCATTTAAACGAATTCAAGGATAATGAGCAGAAAAGGTTAAGCTTAAGGTTGTAAATGAGGAAGCTATCTTCTATTCTTTCCCCTTTGGTATTTTCTTCTTTAAGTTGAAGGAAAGAAAATAGACTTTCAGGAAGACAAATGTCATGTTAACTTAAGCCACATCCCTCCACAGGGGACAAGGAACCACAGGCCTAGGGGAAGCTCGCCCAGAGTTCCCTCTTAGCACCTGGGACTCTAGAATTCCTGTCTGCATGGGCTTGCACCCATGTTTGGATCCTACGAAGGCCATTCCCTCGGTCTCCTGAGAGCAGACCAAACCTCTGGCATGGGCATCCTTAGGCATTTGTGGGGAATGTGGGTGGAACATAGACGTTGTGGGCAGGGGTGTCACGTGTGTGCACACAAGGCCCTCATGATATGTCCACAGCCAGCTCTGCTGTGTTGCCCAGGCATGGCAGAGAACTCTGAATTTGAACCTGGCCTTCCAAGTTCTTATGAGGATTTTTTTTTCCAAGCTGGGAAGCTAGAACATTTTATTCAGGAGCTTGTTGGCTTGATTTTTAAATATTTCAACACATGGCATGTGGACTTCCATTTTTTACCCTTGCCCAGAGCCCTCCAAATGGTAAGCGTCAACCTGCAAAAGACAGAAAGGTAAAGATATCTTTGTTCCTGATTTACAGCACCCTCTCATGAAATCATTCCAGGAAAAACTCTGGACATGGGACATTAAGCTTCATAGGAACTCGAAAGAATGATTCCATTCAGACTGAGGGGTAAAACCAGGCCAAACTGGATGGTGACTAGACCTAGATTTTTTTCTTTTTGCCTTGATTTTTTTTTGTTAGCTATTTGTGATTTTTGTGATTGAATTGTGATTTTTTTTTTTGCCTTGAATTTTTTTGTACGCTATTTTTACAAAGTGTTGGTTTTTAATTTAAGATAGTACATTTGTGTTGGAAACATCATTAATCTCTCTTAGTTAATTCTGGCCAGAGAAGTGTGGCTGCTTAGGTCACAGGCTGTGTCAAAGGTACAACTGGTGGTTTAGGATCGTGCGTATAACACTGGTATTTTAACAACAGAAAGGCACTTTGGTGAGTGTGTTGCTCTGCTATTGAGACTGTGTGTAATTTGGCACATTCTGGTGCGCTCTGCACGCCCCTGCCTGTGTGTGCTTCCTGGCTCTCCCACAGGCCAGCCCTGCCAGCTGTGTGATCTTGGCCACATTGCTTAACTTCTCTGGGCTGCAGCTTTCTTCTCGGTAAAACAGAGCAATAATTGTGCTTGCATAAATTAGTTGTTACAAAAGTAAAGTGAGATAGTATAAAGCTTAGAACAGTGTCTGGTGTCTAGGTCGTGTTAATTTAGAATCATTGTGACTCCGAGGGCGAGTTCAGTGCTCTCCATTTCCTTGCTTGTTGACAGCCACAGGCAGCCAAGATCCAAGGAGACCCCTCTGAGGACGTTGAAGGTGATGGGTCCAGCACTTCCGGTCGGAGGACTTCTGCAAGTGCCCAGGGGGCTCAGGATGACCATGAGGAAGAGGTACTGGCAACTAGACCACCCGAGGAAGACTTCCCAGTGTGCACAGACTCTAGAAGTGGAATTCCCGCTCCTAGGGCAGGGGCACTCAGCCGTCAAAGTGGGCATGGGCAGGAGAGCTGGGCGGGTCTGGAGGCCCCTGCTGGGCAGCAGTCCTGTCCCTGTGAGTCATGGGAAAGTTCCAAGAAAGACGGAACATCTAAGAGGCTCAGGACAACCCATGTGGGAATATTTTAGTGTTTTAGCCACGTGCTGTCCTATCTGAGCGTCTAGGTGAGTATCAGCCTTAGCCAGTGAAGCGAAGGTCTCACGTGTTACGGAGACCTCCGTGGCTCCACCCACACCCCCCAGAGTCTGCTGCCTTCACAGAGGTCCCTTTGTGAGTTTGTGGGTGTGATCTCTGCCTCTCAGGTACATTTCCTCCCCACCTTCTCTGTGCAGGGCGGTCGCTCACTCTCAGGACTCTCCCACATGGAGGAGGCTGTTTTTATGTGATGATTGAAGTGGGCACAATCCTGCATCCTGGGCTGCAAGTTTTAGCCTAAGCTCTATCCTAATTTGAGAGTAGGGACTGGGATCCCATGAGGACCAGGGGTGCTATAAATTTGTAGTTTAGTGCTTACTACAAAAAAGTTTTCATTTGATTGATTAGAATTACCGAAAAATCTGGATCATGGGAAAATTTCCCAACAAGATTCCAGGTTCAGAGAGTAACCCATGGTGATGGCTGTTGATCACCCCAAGTCTGTCTGACTTGCTGGAATGTTCTAGAATCTGATCCACACATTTTCTGACACATCAATTCCCAGTCCTATCCAGTGCAACCTCCCTTCTCAATTCTCCTGTTCTTTCAGTACATCGGGCACTTTCCACCCGTCCATGAACTGGCTCTTGTGTCTGGGCATCCTTGGCCTCCATTCTCAGGCCCCTTTCTCCTGGTGTGAGGGTGCACGGGTCTGCTGTCTTGAGGCAGGTGTGTGGACACTCTGCTTCCCCTCTCCACACCACGGTGGCCAAGCTCAAGGCAAAGGGCACTGCCCCAGTCCAGACTGCCAAGTCTGCCCAACACTGATTCCTGACATGAGTTGGGGGCCTCCAAGATCACCCTCACTTCAGACCAGCTGACTATAAATAAAGGGGACCCCCTCAGACTCTGCATCAATAATTCATATAATAACTCACAGAGCTCAAGAAAGTACTATGCTTACAATTATAGTTTTTTGTGGTTTTGGGGAACTTTTTTGGTGTCAAAAGGATAAATCAGAAGCAGCCAAAGGCAGAGGTGACGGGGGTAGAATCTGGGACTGGGGAAGTTCCACACTGGAAGCTTGTGTCATTGAGCCATGACACGTGGCTCTTCCAGCATGGATGTGTGGCAGTGTGCACATGGAGTGTTGCCGGCCCAAGATGTTCACCTAAGCTCAGCACCCAGTTTTTTGGGGGGGTTTTGTTAGGTGGCAGAGGATTGGTTGAGTGCAGCTTGGTCCCATCCTGGATGCCAGTCCCAGCTCCCTAAGCACGCACACTGGTGGTTACCACTGTGGCCACCCCCCACATAAACTGTCACATACCCTCCAGGAGTCACCTCATTAGTACCAATTGTCAGGTATGGTTCCAGGGACCCCCATGAACAACAGAGACTCTTTCACTTGAGAAATGGCAAAGGTTTGGAGCCCACCACCCAGGAGCCAGGACAGAGGGTTCCTTCTGCCTCACGCACTCTCTCTGGGCCTAGCCTCTCTGCCTTCTCGCTCTGTCTCCACATCCCTGTCCCTCCAGTTCCGCATAGCTATTCTCATTGCTGAGTCCTTGCTTATCTTTCTCCTGTAACTTTTGACTTGTGCTCCTCCCTGGACGTCTCTCTACCCTGGACATCTTTGTCTGAAGCTGCAATCCCTCCTGCTTCTCATCAGTTTCTCTTTTTCTTATCTTGGGGTGAGAGGCTCCCCAAGGCTGGGAGCTCCCCTTTCTGTGGTCTGTCCCTTGTCGATCTCCTGCAGCTCGGGTCCCAGGTGTCTATTCCAGCACAGACCTTTCTTCTGTGCTCTCATTCCTCTGTGGCTAATTTATGCTGAAAGAGTCCTCCCAGGTGGCCCCTGTCACCTGTCAGTGCCATTCTCCCAGCTGTTCAGGCTCAAGAGCCTCAGGGCCCCATGTGATTCTGGCTGGGGCTGGGCAGGGGACCTTCCCTGTGTTCCCACAGTGCACATTGGGGGTTCGCACTTCCCTAGTGTGGGGCAGGGGCTCTGCCAGCGTGTTCACCCCACGGGGCTGTGAGCTACCTGAGGGGGAGGGACAGTGTCCCCTCCACCCCGCTCCATCAGAGCATGTGCAGGGAGAGTGGACTACGCCATCCTCCTCCTTCCCACATCATTGGGTTCATCACCAAATTGGCTTTTTGTCCCTCATAGGCTCTCTCTTCTCTAACCCACTGCTGCTGAATTAATCTCCCCATCACGTCCTACTCAGTCCCTCGTGGCTCCTCATTCCCTCTGAGCTGTTTTCTGAACTCTGCCTTTAGGTTGCCTTCAGAATCTTCAACGCTGGACCACTGTCTCCTCTTCCCCACCTAAAGGAGCTCCCAGTTCCCGCCAAATAGTTTTCTCCCACACTTGGGTTGATGCATTGCCCAGATGCCTGCGTCTTCCTTACTGGAGCAATCTGCTTCCCCTTCACTCAGAGGCCCCCCGCAATCCCGTCTCCCCTTCCCAGCCCATCTTCTTCTTTGAACTTTTCTCCCCTGAGTGCTGCACACACGCGACCCTGTTTGCGCTGTGAGTTCTCTTTCAGCAAGTCTGTCAATACCGGTTTCCCCTCCTTGGACCCAGTAGTTCTTAATAGCAAAGCCCGAGTCTGACTCATCTCCATATCATGGGTAATACCTTTTGTGCAGAGATTACTTAAATAATATAAAATTTAAAAATTCTCTTTCAGTTCAACTTTGGAGACGTCTTTGTCCACCAGGCCATCCACACTATTGAGTACTGTCTGGGCTGCATCTCCAACACGGCCTCGTACCTGCGGCTCTGGGCGCTCAGCCTGGCTCATGCACGTGAGTACGCCCCTGGGGGGGGGGGCAGTCCGACCTCCCTGGGAAATACAGCAATGGATTTGGAGGTGAAGGCACCTTCTCTGAGTTATCTGTTGTATGTTTGTCAGAAGAATCACTCCTTAGGAAGAGGTGACTTTTGCCTCATATCTTAATGGGTTAAAATAAAGCATGAATATACTGTCTTCTAGTTATTGAGGCCAGAGACCTGAAATCATGGTGTCGTCAGGCCTGTATTCCTTCCGCAGGCTCTGAGGGAGAATCCGTTCTCGGCTGCTCCAGCTTCTAGACGCTGCCTGCATTCTGTGACTCATGGCCCCTCCTTGGGTCATTCCAATCTCTGCTTCTAAAATCTCCTTTTCCCTGACTGTCTCTCCTGCCTTCCTCTCACAGGGGCCCTTGCGATGGCACTGGGTGTGCACAGAGAGCTTGGAAAATCTCCCTCCTTCGATGTTTTAACTTAATCCCATCTGCAAAGCTCCTTTTGCCGGGAAATACAACATATTCACAGGGTCTTAGCATTTGGATGTGGACATCTTTGCAATGGGAGCACATCATTCAGGCCAGCACACCTCCTATAAGGTGCTGACATTTGGGTGAAGGCCTGGATTGTGAGCACTGGTGGGAGCTGAGCGCAGGAAGTGCTCACTGTGGTGGAGAGTGCACAGCGGTCCAGGGGCAGTCAGGCCAGGCTCAGAAATGCAATTTTGATAAAAACCCAAGGCAGGGATCGTGACTCCCCAGCTCACTTTGTAAGCTGTGTCTTGATCTCTGTCTACTCCTCCAGTCTTGTCTCTTGTGAGTTTTCCTCAAGGCCCCACCAGTGCCAGACATGCCCATTTTATGTGCAGTGGCTGCGAGGAATGATGTGCATCTTAGTGGTGTCATATCTTACAGCAACCGCAGACTTTTGGCCTCAGGTGACCCTCTTATCTCACGCGCCCAAGTAGCTGGGACTACAGGCTCCCAACACCACACCCAGTTGGTTTTTCTATTTTTGGTAGAGATGGGGTCTCTACCAAAGAGATGTTTAGGCTGGTCTCCAACTCCTGAGCTCTAGCAATCCACATGTCTTTAGAACTCATCTGAAAGTTGTCCCCGGCCTCCCAGGCTGGAAGGTGCCTTCCCCTGGTTCCGTGGGTGCCCCTAACACCTAACACTGATTATAATTCTGTCTCATCAGCCTGCTCCCTACTGGACTGTGGGTTCCTTAAAGGCAAAGATCCTGATTTTCCCTCTGAATTCCCAGCCCTGGGCATAATGCCTAGGATGGAAGCCAGGCCAAGGTGTGTGCTAAACGGATGGAAACAATAGACATGTTACTGATTCCATCCAATCAGGCTACTGATTGACAGTGGAAACTGGTGCTCAGTATTAGTTGGTCTTCACGGTTTTCTTCCACAAACACACACACACACACACACGCACACACCCATGTGCAGGGGTATGCTCAGATGTGTACACTCAGCTCTGCAAGCTCCTGCAGCACACACACCCACAGCACCTGCACATTTGCTCCTGTGCACGCGTGTGGAGTAGGTTATCCTGGGACTGACACCCGCTCGTTCCCCAAAGTGGATCTCGGTGCTTCATGGGGTCAGTGGTGTTCATGTCCATTAGTCTTCAGCTGCAGCCTCAGTGTAACTTGGAGGACTTAGGTCACAATAGGGCTAAATCTAGATGAGACAGGAGGAGGATTTTGTCACTCTCAGAGCCTAGGCCAGGGTTTGGCGCTGTGTGTTGGTGTGTCTTTGGCCAGCCAGTACACACTGAGGGGATCGTGTGACCCATGGAAACCCATACGGCTCATGGCTGCCTGGCATGGTTCACCCCTTAGGCCATTTGGAAGTTCCTGCTAGGCGTGGTTTCCACGCCATACCAATGCTTGCTTAACGAGCTAGTTTGGGCTGCATGCAGCTCACACCTATAATCCTAGCACTCTGGGAGGCTAAGGTAGGTGGATTGCTTGAGTTCAGGAGTTCAAGACCAGCCTGAGCAAGAGTGAATCCCCATCTCTACTAAAAATAGAATAAAAATACCAGGTGTGGTGGCAGCTGCTTGTGGTCCCAGCTACTTGGGAGACTGAGGCAAAAGGATTGCTTGAGCCCAGGAGTTTGAGGTTGCTGTGAGCTATGATGTCATGGCATCCTACCCAGGGTGACAGAGTGAGACTCTGTCTCAAAAATAAATAAGTTAAATTAATTAAAATACTGACTTAAATTTAATTCCTGTACTACTACTTACCTGTGTAACTTAGGGAGTTTAACCCTTGTGTGCCTGGGCTTTTGTCTGTGGCTCTCTCAGTCGCAGTAACAACTTCGCCCCTGGTTCAGTGGGGCCAGATGAGGGGTAAGCTGTCCCATATGGGAAGGGCCCCATATCACCCCAGCAGGCAGAAGGCACAGAGCCAACATGGGCACTGTATCCCATGTGTCTGCTCTCGTCATGTCCCCATGGCCACCTGCGAGTGACAGGCCTTTATCTCTCTGGGATGGGTCATTGCAATTTTTAGTTGGGGGCCCTCAAGTCTCAAATTTGTCATGTGAGTGTCTCCCTGGAAGGTGCACTTACCAGGCTGTCAGCCGTCATACTGACAGAAGAAACACCCATATGTGCTCTGTGCCAGGTGCACCTGCGCATAAATGAGGCCCTTATTTCACAGCAGGGACAATGAGAGACCTACTGGAGGCATGAGTTGGGGTGGGAACCCAGCTCCAAGTCCAGATTTTTCCTGACACCTTTCCAGGACTTTCCGCCTCTTGGATTTCACTTCTCTCGGGGATAAGTAAGGAAGTAAGACACGGCTCTGAGAGCTCAGAGTGAGAAACGGGGGATATAAGAGGTAGGAGGTGAGTGAGGGGTGCTGGTGCTATAGGAAGAGGGAGGATGAGGCTGTGTTGTGTTTGTCCTTTAACTGCTCTGAGTCTTAGTTTCCTTACCTATAAAATGGGCACATATCATAAACCTAATTTATGGGTTGTTACAGGATTAGCGAGCTAGTATGCGTGAACAGCTTTGTATTCTTTTCGTCTTGACTCTTAATCTAGATTCTGCAGGTGACTTCAGGCAGTCTGTAAATCCCCTGGCACAATGTACAAAATGTCAGGTGTCTATGTGTATATTTGTCTGGGGAAAAGATTCATGGCTTTCTTCAGATGTCAAAGGGACCTGTGATCACCAAAGAGTGAAAAGATCCACTTTGAAGACGAGATTGAATCCTCCTTGTGCTCTCAGAACCCAGCACGTGCCTTGCATGTCACAGGACTGAAGATAAATACTTGCCAAAACTTTTTCTGAAATACAGTTAGGACCTGAATCTTTTAACAAACATTTTTAAATGTGAAATACAGCATATTTACAAAAATGCATAAAACTTATATACAATCTGATGGATTTTTTGTGTTTTGCAAAACAAACACTTATATAAGCAACTGTTGGTCAAGAAATAAAACAAAGCCAGATGCCCCCAAGGGCCCTTCCCCATCCCAACTTTCTTCTCGTCCCCTTGAAGTAAGGGGCTTTTACGAAAATGCTGTCTGTGCTTTTTAACGTAGTTTGTCCCTTGGCAATTTAGTGTAGTTCTGCGTGTTTTTGAATTTATATGAGTAAAATCACGTCTTCTGCCGTAACAAACACCATATAGAGGGTGACCGCCCCAAACTTAACTACTACTGGCCTAGTATTGACCAGAAGCCTTACTGATAACATGGTCAGTTAAGACATCTTGTGTGCTATATATATTATATGCTGTGTTCTTACAATGAAGAAAGCAAGAGAAAAGCAAATGTTATTAAAATAGTCATAAGGAAGAGAAATGTATTTATGATTCATTGAGTGAAATGGATCATTATAAAGGCTTTTATCTTCTTGCCTTCATGCTGAGTAGGCTGGGGAAGAGGAGGAGGAAGGGGTTGGCCTTGCTATATCAGGAGTAGCACAAGTGGAAGAAAATCCACGTATAAGTGAACCTGCGGCGTCCAAACTCACGCTGTTCAAGGGTCAAGTGCATATGGATTCTTTTGTGTTTTGCTTTTTTGGTATAGCTTATTTACTCGGATTCATTCATTTTGCTGCCAATAGCTATAGTTTGCTTACTTGCATTGGTGATTAACATGCTGCTACGTATTTGTCTGGCTTCTTCTTAATGGAAATTTCACCCCACCACTACATTGGAGGTGTACAGATTCACGGAAGTAGTATGAACACAATTCTGCACTTACAAGATAAGCCCCGGGTTTGAGAGTGTCCCTCTTGTCTCTTGCAGAACTGTCTGAAGTTCTCTGGACCATGGTGATGAACATTGGTCTTCGCATGCAAGGCTGGGGAGGCATCATTGGGGTTTTCATAATTTTTGCCGTGTTTGCTACCCTGACAGTGGCCATCCTCCTGATCATGGAGGGCCTCTCTGCTTTCCTGCATGCCCTGCGACTGCACTGGTAAGGATGGATGGTTGTCCTGTAGAAGCTTAGGGCGGTGTGGGTAAGGCAGATGGGCTGGAGGGCCAGCCAACTGGGCTCGCATCCTGACCTCTGTGTGACATTACAACTACACACCTTTTTGGGACCTTAGTTTGTTCATCCGTTGGTCACAGTATTGATGATATAATATATGCATCCATATATAATTAAGTATGTCAGTTCTCATTTACTCCTCCTTTTTGGATGTTAAATGTTCATTTGTTATTATAATAGGCTTTAACATAAGTAAGACCTGCAGGTATTAGTGAGGTGGCAGATTGAAACGGGCTCCTGGAGGCACACCCAGCACGTCTGGAATGTTGGCTCCTGTCATTGAGTACAGGTGTTAGAACAACAAACGACTAAATTCTCAAAAGTGGACACAGAAGGAGGTTGCCTTGAGGAGAAAGGTGCTCACGGGAAGCCCTGGACATCCATGCGTGTGTCCAGAGACTGTTGGCCGTCACTAGGTCGATGAATATGAAAATATTTGCTTAGGCCTCTGGTTCTCTCCCAAGTTACACTTTAGCCAAGCATTCTGAGTGTGCTGTGGATGCCCTTAAACCACCCGGACTGTCCTCAGCTATCCCTCCTGTTTGCCACCTCCCTCTAGGGCCACTATTTATTTATTTATATTTTTGAGACAGTGTCACTATGTCACCCTTGGTAGAGTGCTATGGCGCCACAGCTCACAGCAACCTCAAACTCTTGGGCTCAAGTGAATCTCTTGCTTTAGGCTCCCAAGTAGCTGGGACTACAGGCGCCCGCTACAATGCCCGGCTGTTATGGTATTGTTGTTGTAGTTGTCATTGTTGTTTAGTAGGCCCTGGCTGGGTTCAAACCCGCCAGCCCCAGTGTGTGTGGCTGGTACCATAACCACTGAGCTACAGGTGCTGGGCCTGTGGCCACTATGTAGAGGGAAATGTTTTTCCACTTTATATATTGAGTGGAGGGAGCCACAGCCCCCGCCCCCCCGCCTCCACAATGACAGCATTTTCCTCTGCGTCATTAAGGATGTGACAAGAAAGCTAATACAAGGAAATAAAATGTAAATGATCATACATGACATCAGTTGTGTAAGTTACAAAAATGTACATGAAGGTTCTGTTTGTTCTGCTTCCAAATTTAGACTCAGGATGGAAACGGAAACCCCATCAGCTAGTGCTGTGCCATGACCCCGTCTCTGATGGGGCAGAAAGGCCTGGAGGAAGGGAGGGACAAGGAAAGGAAGGTTGGTAAGAGGAGGGGCAAGAGAAGGTTTTAAAAATCATGGGTGCAATGGCTCCTGCCGGGAACCTTATCACTCTGGGAGGCTGAGATGGGAGGATACCTTGAGCTCAGGAGTCTGGAGACCAGCCTGAGCAAGAGTGAGACCTTGTCTCTACCAAAAAGAGAAAAATTAGCTGGGTGAGATAGTGCCTGTTGTCCCAGCTACTCATAAGACTGAGGCAGGAGGACCATTTGGACCCAGGAGCTTAAGGTTGCTGTGAGATATGATGACAAGCCCAAGTGACAGAGCAAGACCCTGTCTCAAAAAAAAAAAAAAAAAAAAAGAATCCCCCGACTCCCATGGCAGCCACTGGCCCGGGTGCCTTCCCTGGCAGGCCTTTCAGATCCTCTACTCGACTTTACAAATGTCTTGCTTCTTTCCTTGACCTGCCAGCCTCTGACTTATGTGTTTAATCCTCCTTTTGCCTACCTTCCTGCCCCCAACAACAGGGTGGAGTTCCAGAACAAGTTCTATGTGGGGGCTGGCTACAAGTTTGCTCCGTTTTCCTTCAAACACATCCTGGATGGCACCGCTGAGGAGTAGGCTGCGGGCCAGGCCCCCTGCAGAGGTCTCCCGGCCAGTAAAAGAAGCTGAAGGGTCTTGTCCTTCATGTCAGTGGTGCCAGGCACTCAAGGGAGGATTGTTGTTGGCTACGACCCAGTGTAAAGCTCTGCGTTATTAGGTTATGAGCCTGGGGACGTGATGTGATGTAACCACCTCACAGAGGAACTGCTTGGCAAGTTGTTTGGACTTCATGTGGGGTCTCAGTTCCCAAATAATAAAATGATTGAGAAATGAGGGGGAAGTGCTAAACTGATGTCTTTTCGCAATATTTTAAGCATTATTAACAAGAAAATAAACATCTGAGTCATTCACTTTTTCTTTGAGATGCCTCTATTCAGAATAATTCTATCATGTTTAGTGTTGACAGTTACAGGCCGAAGCTGAGCGACAGCATTAAACAAATTACCCTGAAAAGGATCACGTTTCTTTAATCCCCTCGCTTCCTCTTGGTCAAACACCTTTTTCCTTTGTCTAATGGCTAAGCATTATAAGCTTAGGAACTTTCTCATGAAGTTTTCACTCCATATGAAAAGAATGTTGTCTGTTGGGAGGGAGGGCCGCTCTCTGCATTGCTAAGTCCTGGGAAATGAAGTGTGACAACTTTGTTCCATGTTGGCACACAGCATGCTGGCATAACTGGGGAGTGGCGAGGGGGCTTGGGCAGGGCCTGGTGCATTATACTCTGAGCCCATGGGTTTCAAAGTGGGGGCTCGGGCAGGGCCTGGTGCATTATACTCTGAGCCCATGGGTTTCAAAGTGGGGGCTTGGGCAGGGCCTGATGCATTATACTCTGAGTCCATGGGCTCCAAAGTGGGGGCTTGGGCAGGGCCT
Organism: Otolemur garnettii; assembly: GCF_000181295.1. NCBI lineage: Eukaryota > Metazoa > Chordata > Mammalia > Primates > Galagidae > Otolemur > Otolemur garnettii. Next base: position 5,999,484 of record NW_003852444.1, read on the forward strand.
GGTGCATTATCCTCTGAGTCCATGGGTTCCAAAGTCATTATTTTCTTTCTTTCTTTCATTTTCAAATGGCATAGACCAAATAAGAATTTTTTTTTTTTTTTTTTGAGACAAGCTGACACTCTTGCCCATGCTGGAGTATAGTGTGGTGGTGTGATCATAGTTCACTATGACCTCTAATTCTTGGGCTTAAATGATCCTCCTGCCTCAGCCTCCTTAGTAGCTGGGACCACAGCTGTGTACCACCATAGCCAGCTAAATTTTTTATATTTTGTAGAGATGAAATCTTACTGTGTTGCCCAGGCTAGTCTTGAACTCCTGGACTCAAGTGATCTTCCTGCCTTAGTTTTCCAAAGTGCCAGGATTATAGGTGTGAGTCACTGTGCCTGGCCCCAAAAGTCATTTCTTAGGGTAGCTAGACTGACAAATTCCTAAGAGCCCATAAGCTTCTTTCCATTGACCCCTTTGTCTGAACGGCCTTGGTCTAGGTGAGTTATGATCTCCATGGTAAGTATACTGGTAGAATTAAGTATAATTTACATTTTTTTAGTGCTTTGCAACTCTTAGGGCACTTTCACACAGCATCTTATTTACTTCTAAATTCTCATTGTTAGTAAATAAAGTTTCAAAAGAGGTGATCAATTTAAAAATTATCTTTTGGATGGGAATCTTTGTCTTTTAAGCCTCTACCTGCCCTCCACGTGGTAGAGTTGACAGGGACCTTGGAAGTGGCCTTGCTAGTCTAAAGGACACTTCCATGTCAATACTTATATGGGGTTCAGCAATTAAGCAAAGGCATTTATGTTTGTGTTCTGTCCACATAATTTGTCACGTAGGTCCTTGGGCAAGAAGCAGGGTTGTTTTCCTCAGTGCCAACTGGGGATAATGATCTCCATGTATTTGGCTTGTAGAAAGAATTGGAAAGTCCTGGGCAAGGGGGCAGATGGTCAGTCAATGATGGCTGAGTGGGAAGAAAAGACTAAAGCAGTGTGTAAACAGTGGCATAAGAAGTCTATGTGGAGGCCAGGTGCAGTGGCTCAGGTCTATAATCCTAGCACTTTGGGAGGCTGAGGCAGGTGGATTGCCTGAGCTCAGGAGTTCAAACCAGGCTGAGCTAGAGTGAGTCCCTATCTCTGAAAATAGCCAGGTATTGTTGGTAGCCCACGCCTGTAGTCCCAGCTATTTGAGAGGTTGAGGCAAGAGGATCACTTGAACCCAAGAGTTTGAGGTTACTGTGAGCTATGATGCCATAGCACTCTACCCCACATGTCAAAGAGAGACTCTGTCTCAAAAAACAAAAAATGTGCATATGTCCTCATGCTGCCGTGATAACTGGACAAGTTTTTAGGTTGTCAGCTCACCACTGTCCTCAATAGCTAGCTATTTTTTTTTTTCTGAGACAGAGTCTCACTGTGTTGCCCTTGGTAGAGTGCCGTGGTGTCATAGCTCACAGCAACCTCAAACTCTTGGGCTTAAGTGATTCTCTTGCCTCAGCCTCCCAAGTAGCTGGGAGTACAACACCTGGCTATTTTCGTTGTTGTTGTTTGTAGCTGTCATTGTTGGTTAGTAGGCCTGGGCCGGGCTTGAAACCCCCAGCCCTAGTATATGTGGCTGGCACCATAACCATTGACCTACAAGTGCTGAACCAACAATAAAAAATACAGGCTCGGCACCTGTAGCTCAGTGGCTAGGGTGCCCACCACATACACCTGAGCTGGCAGGTTCAAATCCAGCCCTAGTCTGCCAAACAACAATGACAACTACAACCAAAAAATAGCAGAGCGTTCTGGCGGGTGCCTATAGTCCCAGCTACTTGGAAGGCTGAGGCCACAGAATTGCTTAAGCCTAAGAGTTTGAGTTTGCTATGAGCTGTGATGCCACAGCACTTTACCCAGGGTGACACAGTGAAACTGTCTCAAAAAAAAGGCCAGCACTTGTGCCTCAGTAAGTAGGGTGCTGGCCCCATATACCAAGGGTGGTGGGTTCAAATCTGGCCCTGACCAAACTGTAACAAAAAATAGTTGGGTGTTGTGGCGGGCACCTGTAGTCCCAGCTATTCAGGAGGCTGAGGCAAGAGAATTGCCTAAGCCCAAGAGCTGGAGGTTGCTGTGAGCTGTGACGCCATGGCCCTCAACTGAGGGTGACAAAGTGAGACTCTGTCTCAAAAAAAAATATATATATATATATGTATATATGTATGTGTGTGTGTGTGTGTGTGTTTAGATGGATCACCAGCCTCTTGCCCTTTAATTCTCCCAGCAATGGCTGTGAGAAAATATTTGTGAGAGCGAAACTTTGCTTTGCCCCTTGCCTAGACCTACTCTTTCAGAAATAACCCCCAGCCTTCCTGAGAATAACATCTTAATCTCCTGCAAGATTTGGCAGCAGCCACTTTCTGTCTCAAGGAGAAGTGTAATTTCCCCTTTGAAAAGGAATCAGGTGCAGGTTGCAGCCAAGGGGCCGTGCCTTACGTGTCACTCACTTGCCCAGCATGCAAGTTGTTCCTTAAAGAATCCTGGTGCCAGCTGACCGAGGAGGAGCAGACCAAGGGGCTGGCTTCTTGGGAAGGCAAGTCCAGAAACCCCCGAGAGGCCATCGGTGGTCCAACTTCCATGTAAGACGTGACCAGGGTGAGAGGTGCAAAAGGGCTTGGAACTGAAAGTCTTTCCAAGGAACATACAGAGGTAAGAAACTCTTGTGGGCAACACAGATCTGGATAACTTTTCCTGCTGCTGTTGGGGGTGGAGGGTGGGTGGGAGTGAGGAGTTGACTGTTAGTGTGTGGCTAACAGCAAATGGAACATGAAAGCCTCATTCTTTTTATTGATGATATTGCAAAACAAATTACGTCATCCACCACACATAAAATTCTGTTTAAAAAATATGTACTGTGGCCCAGTGATTTCTGGCTAAAAATAAAACCAGTATAGCAAAATACAATAAAATAAAATGTCAATCAGTCCTTTAGAATGAAGGTTAACCCCCCTCTGAGCCTTTGAGTTTTAGAGTAAATCCCTAATCTACCAGTTTCTTATCAGGTTTTTTGAAGGTAAGTTGTAAGTTACTTTCCTATTGTAGTTTTTTAGAAACTGATGGTGAGGGATGGGCTGTATTCTCCCCCGTGTTATTCTCTATTTTCCTGCCTTGGTTTGACTGATCATCTATCCATCCATCCATCCATCCTCTTCCTAGGTTAGGAAGGATTTGGAGTGACTTAGGCAACCAAAGAACAGAAGATGTCAACTCAGCCTTTCCATTATTCTGTTTGAGAGTTAAAATCATAGGCTTTGTCTCTCAGTAATGTTCCTTATGTCCATGCTTGAAACATTTTGTCTTTTTTTTTTTTTTAAGTAGAGGGATCTCACTCTATAGTCCAGGCTGGAGTGCCGTGGCTCAATAATAGCTCACTGCAGCCCTGAACTGCTGGGCTCAAGTGATCCTCCTGTCTCAGCCTTCTTAGTCCCTGTGACTGCAGGTAAAAAAAAAAAAAAAAAATTGTAGGAATGGGGTCTTACTATGTTGCCCAGGCTAGTCTCAAACTTTTAGGCCTTAGACCATCCTCCCACCTCAGCCTCCCTAGTTGCTGGGATTACAGGCCCATCTCTGTCCTCCTTTTTATGAAACTCTAGAGAAAGAGAAAATACTTAAGAAAATACTTTTGTATATGCTAGCTAACTTTGAGTTAGTGTCTGAACATCTTCTGAATGCTAAAATTCTGATCAGGCTCTGTCTCTCAGTAATGTTCAAAAAAAAGAAAAAAACAGTGTGTTTTCACTAAAATTCTGATCATCTCCTATCAACACCACTGCCCAGACCTCATGCCCTACCAAAAGAATCTTGTTAAAAACTAGGGCAGACAGCCCTTGGGAGGGTTTGGCAGGTGGATTGCCTGAACTCATGAATTTGAGAACAGCCTGAGCAAGAGCAAGACCTCATCTCTAAAAAATAGCCAGGTGTTGTAGTGAGCTCCTGTAGTTCTAGCTTCTTGGGAGGCTGAGGCAAGAGGACTGCTTGAACCCAAGATTTTGAGGTTGCTATGAGCCAAGATTCCACAGAACTCTACTGAGGGTGACCAACTGAGACTGTCTCAAAAAAAAAAAAAGAAAAAAACAATTAGGGCAGGATCTATCCTAATAGGGCAGGAATGAGAACTTCCTCTGTTGCAGGCAAAGTTGCCCATGTGTTTCTTCTGTTCTTGGCAACTTCCCCTGACATTGGGAACCCACTGGGCCACCACCATCTTCCAGGGCTGTGTCTTGGGAGGATTAGTGGTGCCACTGGCAGGCGGTGAATCATTTCTGGTGTCTGGGCAGGGCCAGGTTGCTCCCCTGAGTGGTCTGAGTGGCCTACACCTCACTGTTAGCGCTTTTCTCCACCCCGCCCCCGCCCATCACAGAGGCCTTAGGAAGAACTAAAGTTCAACAGCTTTTCCTTCCTCTGAAGTTCGCTGATTTTGCCGTGTAATTCAATGTAGAACAACAGGGTCATTTTTAGTGAAAAGTATCCATTTTCTTGTGTCTCTCATAAGTAAAAGGAAACAACTGGTTTGGAGAAGTTTTAAGGTCTTACTTTCCAGTAAGAATGTAGCACAGGTGAGGTTTTCCCAGCACCACGTAAGTGTACCCTTGAAATAAAATCCACCTATTTTAGAAACCAAGTAATTCCCTTCTCCCTTTTGTATAGTTTTTCACTTAATCCCAGTGTGTTCTAAGGACAGCAGAATATTAGCAATGAACACCTTTGGTATGTGTTGGGTAACTCCCTAGATACTTAGAAACTTTCCCTGAGTAAGTGATTTGTAATTGTGGGGAAACTGTAGACATTTCTTTGATTCCTTTATTCAGAGATGAGAAACGATACTACCGTGGGTACTTTTGACACAATGGGCACAGTGCCATATTTTACAAACATCATTGCATTGAATCCTCATCGCATAATTAAGAAGTTTATCGGGTAAGAATTATGCAACACTGCAAGTAACAGAGGCCAGAAATGACAGTGGCTTAAACCAGAGAGAGCTGTTTCTTTCCCATGGATATGGTGCGGGGAGGTGAGCAGTCCAAGCTGGGGAAGATTTCCACAGTCCTCCAGCTCCAGGCCCTCCCTGTCTTATGCTGGTCAGACTTAGCCCAAAGTTCCCATTTTTCCATCTTTCTATTTGTGCCATGGCATGAGATGCCAGCTGAAGGCCGGCTATCCCGTCTCTGACCTGGGGAGGAGGGAGGAGGGAAAGCGAGGGGCAAAGGCAGCCCCTGGCACCCCCTACCTGAATCTCGTGGCCACCAGCAAGGTAGAAGGGAACACCCGCTACTGATGGGCAGCAAGCTGTCTCCGCCATGGGCAGCTGGGATGCGTTTTATTTGTAGGTGAGGAAATGCAGATGGGAGAAACAGAACCAGTTTAATCTCAGTCTCACCTGGACTGCTCACTCCTTTTCTCCCTCCCTCCCTTCTTTTCTCCTTTTTCCTTCATTCCTGTTCTTTCCTCTCCCCTTCCTTCCTACCCTTCCCTCTTTCCTTCCTTCCTTCTCTCTCTCCATTCCTCTCACCTTCTATTTTTTTTCCTTCCCTCGTTTTTTCTGGCCTTCCTTGCTCCTTTCTTTCCCATGTTTGTTAATTTAGTTGGTATAAAAATGATGCCTAAAGATTTATTTATCTATTTCTTTGAGACAGAGTCTCACTATGTTGCCCTCGGTGGAGTGCATTGGCAGACAGCTCACAGCAACTGGAAACTCTGGGACTTAAGTGACTCTCTTGCCTCAGCCTCCCAAGTAGCTGGGACTACAGGTGCCCACCACAATGCCTGGCTATTTTTTTGTTGTAGTTGTCATTGTTGTTTAGCTGGCATTGGTCAGGTTCCAACCTGCCACCTTAGGTGTATGTGGCTGGTGCTGTAACCACTGTGCTACGGGTGCTGAGTCCTTTTCCAATTTTGCTTACAATTTGCATATCCTCTTGTGAACAATCTGTCCATACCAGTTGCCTATGAATTTCTGGGGATCTTAACCATTTTTTCCCTTGTAATTTGTGACATATATCCACTATAGACATTTACTGGGCACTTGTAATATTTTTTTGGTAATTTTTTCTTGTTTTAATTTTTGAAATTGTGGTAAGATAAACAGAACTTTTTTTTTTTGAGACGAAGTCTCAAGCTGTCCCCCTGGGTAGAGTGCCATGGCATCACGCTCACAGCAACCTCCAACTCCTGGGCTCAAGCAAGTCTCCTGCCTCAGCCTCCCAAGTAGCTGGGACTACAGGCGCCCGCCACAACGCCTGGCCATTTTTTGGTTGCAGCCATCATTGTTGTTTGGGGGGTCCGGGCTGGGGATTCGAACCTGCCACCTTGGGTGTATGTGGTTGGCGCCTTAGCCACTTGAGCCACAGGCGCCGAGCCAGATAAACAGAACTTAAGATAAAACTGTAAAGAGTAAAATTCAGAAGCATTTAACAAATTCACAATGTCGTGCAACTATCACCTCTATCAGACAGAGCCTCTAATCCAGCCACTTTTCAGGCTGGTCAGTGATTTCTCTTTGGGTCAAGTGTCCATCCCTCGTCAGTAGGTCATGGCTAGTGAAGGAGAGCAGGTGGGGCATGGGGCACAATGTGGGCCTGGAGACCACATGCTTAAGGCTTCTTGGGACTGGATCTCCAGGCCATGGTTACACATATTTGGCTGAGAATAAACCTCTCTAAATTATTATTTCTTTTTTGTTTGTTTGTTTGTTTGTTTGTTTTTTGAGACAGAGTCTCACTTTGTTGCCCCTGGCAGAGCACTGCAGTGTCACAGCTCACAGCAACCTCAAATTCCTGGGCTCAAGCAATTCTCTTGCCTCAGCCTCCGAGCAGCTAGGACCACAGGCACCTGCCACGACACCTGGCTACTTTTAGAGACGGGGGTCTCGCTCTTGCTCAGGCTGGTCTCAAACCTGTGAGCTCAGGGCAATCCATCTGCCTCAGCCTCCCAGAGTGCTGGGATTATAGGTGTGAGCCACCATACCTGGCCCCTCTCTAAATTATTAAAAAGAAAAAAACAGAACAACACAGGCCCGCCTGGCATAGGGTCATCATAGCTCACAGCAACCTCAAACTCCTGGGCTCAAGCCATCTTCCTGTCTCAGTTTTTCTATTTTTAGTAGAGACAGGATCTCACTTTTGCTCAAGCTGGTCCCCAACTCCTGAGCTCAAGCAATCCACTTGCCTCAGCCACAGTGCTAATTTAAGAGCTTTTAAGTGTTATTCCATTACAGGGATGTACTATCATTGTTTTAGCCACTCCTCCATTGGCAGGCAGTTTAACAACAGTGTGGTGACTTTCCTTACACCTGTATCTTTATTTATTTGAGTGTCTCATTAGGATGAATCCTAGGAGTGAAAATGCTCAGGCAACATCGTGTCATCTGATGCCTAATTGCCTTCTAGGAAGGTTGTACCAATCTGTACTGCTGCCAGTAGTTTTGAGTGTCTGTTCCTTTGCACTTGGTATAAGCAGCCTTTAATTTTTTGCAAATGGATGGTGCCTGTGGCTCAGTGAGTAGGGCGCCGGCCCCATATACTGAGAGTGGCAGGTTCAAACCGAGCCCCGGCCGAACTGCAACAACAACGAAATAGCTGGGTGTTGTAGCAGGCACCTGTAGTCCCAGCTACTTGGAAGGCTGAGGCAAGAGAATCGCCTAAGCCCAAGAGCTGGAGGTTGCTGTGAGCTGTGACAGCACAGCACTCTACTGAGGGTGACAAAGTGAGACTCTGTCTCTAAAATAACAACAATAATAATAATAAAAAAATTGTTGCAAATTGGACAGGGACAAATGATAACACTTGAATTTGAAGGCCTGGTTGCAGGTTGAACGTGGCCAGCACAGCATAGCACTCTACTGAGGGTGACAAAGTGAGACTCTGTCTCTAAAATAATAACAATAATAATAATAAAAAAATTGTTGCAAATTGGACAGGGACAAATGATAACACTTGAATTTGAAGGCCTGGTTGCAGGTTGAACGTGGCCACAGATTCCTCAGCTGCTATGTTTATTCTTCTGTGTGGGCTCATTTTCATGCCCTTGGCTCCACCATCTCTTTCTTCCTGACCTACAACAGCTTTTGTTAAACATATAGGTTTCTTTTTTTTATTTAATCACAATTGTGTACGTTTATGAGGTACAATGTGCTGATTTGATATACCATGTGAAATGCTTACATCAAACTGATTAACATAACCATCACCTTACTTATTTGTTGTGGTAAGAAAGACTTAAGAGGGGCTCAGTGCCCATAGCTCAGTGGTTAGGGTGCTAGTCGCATGCACCTGGGCTGGTGGGCTGAAACCAGCCTGGGACTGCTAAACAACAATGACACAACAACAAAAATAGCCGGGTGTTGTGGCAGGCACCTGTAGTCCCAGCTACTTGGGAGGCTGAGGCAAGAGAATTGCTTAAGCCCAAGAGTTGGAGGTTGTGAGCTGTGATACCACGGCACGCTAGAGGGCAACATAGTGAGACTCTGCCTCAAAAAAAAAAAAAAGTTCTAAGAAGGAAATTTATAGCACTGGAAGCCTTTATCAAGAAAATAGAAAGAGAGGAAGTCAACAACTTAATGAGAGCCATCTCAAGCAACTGGAAGAGGAAGAACATTCCAACCCCAAACCCAGTAGAATAAAAGAAATGAACAAAATGAGAGAAGAATTAAATGAAATCAAAAACAAAAGAATCATTCAGAAGATCAATGAAACAAAAAGTTGGTTTTTGAAAAGATTAACAAAATTGATAAAGCTTTGGCTAGCCTAACCAAAAACAGAAAAGTAAAATCTTTAATATTATCAATCAGAAACAATAAAGGAGAAATAGCAGTGGATACCTCAGAAATTCAAAAAAATCCTCAAAACTCTAGTCTCAGAAATATGAAAATTTGGAGGAAATGGACCAATACCTGGAAGCATGCCACCTGCCTAGACTCAGCCAGAAATAATTAGAAATTTTGAATAGACCTATTATTAAGCACTGAAATAGTATCAACTATACGAAATCTATAAAAGAAAAGTCTGGAATCAAATGGCCTCACGTCAGAATTCTACCAAACCTTTAAAGAGGAGCTAGTACCGATATTATATAACCTTTTCCAAAACCTAGAAAAAGAAGGAATACTTCCCAATACATTCTATAAAGGAAATATCACCTTGATCCCCAAACCAGGAAAGGACCCAACAAAGAAAGAAATCTGTAGACCAATATTATTAATGAATATTGATGCAAAAATATTCAATAAGATTCTAGCAAACAGAATTCAATGACACATTAAAAAATTATACACCATGATCAAGTTGGTTTTATCCCAGGGTTACAAGGTTGCTTCAACATACATAAATCTATAAATACAATACATCACATAAATAAAATAAAAAAGAAAGACCATATGATTCTCTGAATTGATGCAGAGAAAACTTTTGATAATTCCAGCATCCTTTCATGATCAGAACACTTAAAAAAGTAAAAATATGTGTTTTATATTCTGTATTTTTTCCTTACCTTTCTTTAACTTTATAATTTGTTAAAATAGTGAATAACCATGGTAAGAATCAAATGGTAGAATGAGTTTATAATAGAAATCATCTCCTGCTCCAACTTTCTCCTTCCCCAGAGAAACGTAATTGTTTTTGATTTTGCTGGTGATTACTTTTATAATTAAAACAACATAATTAAACTTTATTTCTTGGTTTACCAACTTATGACTGTATCAATCCATTAGTCACTAAGAAAATAATGATTTAGGTCATAACTTCCCTTTTTGCCATTCACCCAATATTTTATAGGTATCTTATTTGTAGTTACTCTCTTAGTTTTGGAATTATAGCAATAGTTATATTTTGTAAACTTCACTCAGTGTATTGCCCACCCACCCCTCTGTCTTTCTCCACTGGCTGCCACCTCTCACCTTTGTGTGTTTTATTCAAAATGCTAGAGGTTGCAATAGTCTAAGCCTGAAAATGAATAAACAGTTTTTACTTGTTTTATGGTCACTGTGAATATTGTTCACTCTAGGAGCAAGTATTACATGTGAACATTACATTTATTTCTCTAGAGAGCCTATGTCAAGACCAAAAGGAATTCTCTTTTCTTTTATCTATCTCATTGATTGCCTAAAACCACACGGTTTAATTTCCCTTTGTATTATAAAAACAAAATACGACATTATGAATTTGCTCTTCAGCCAAGAAAACTATGAAATCACAAATAGGAATCTGCTTTGACAAGCTCTGCCTTAATTCAAGAGCAACGGTGATACAAGTATCTTGCAGCTAAGACCTTTTGCCAGGTTCTGTGTGGTTGACCATTTGTTTACTGATAAGAGAAGTGAATTATGTAGGATATTTATGACTCATGGAGTTACCTAATCAAGTGAAAACACATGCTTACACCAAATTAAAACTGCTTCTGCAGTGACAGCTTTTCTGTGTTTCCTGCTGTTTAGTATAGAAGTCAAGGAGACTTGCCAAAAATTGTTTTATTACCCCTCTAAAATGCAAACTTTTATGATGGTTAAAATTGCAAAATATGTTTAGACTGTAATGAGACATCATGAAACATGACTGGTAGAAGACACTGAGTGCTGATTGAAGACTGAGCTAATTGTTAAGCATATAACTGAACTTAAAATGAACTTACTGGGATTTAAAAATATTATTTTCTTACCACACTAAATTGTTTTATTCTTTAACATGATAAATGGCCAGAATCCGTTTTGGCTTTTGAAATCTACTGCTATGATTTGTGTTATCATTATTATTTTATTTAAAAAATTAATAAAAATATAATTGAGAAATAGGAATAAATATTTAATTAAAAGGAATAAATATATAATTGATATAATTCCCACACTATACAATTTGCCTGTTTAATGTGTACAAATCAGTTCACAAGGTTGTACAGCCACCAGCCCTATGTAATTCTAGAACATTTTCACTCAGCACCCCCAGAAGAAACCCTGTACCCATAGCAGTCACATCCTGTTCTCTTCTGCCTCCAGCCCCTGGAAACCACTAATGTGTTTTCTGTCTCTACAAAGTTTCCTGTCCTGGACATTTCATATAATGGAATCGTCCACCATGAGGACTTTCTATCTCGAGAGTTTATTTGGCATAATCTTTTCAGGCTGCATCCCTGTCGTGGTATCAGTACTTCACTGCTTTTTATTGCCAAGTAATATTAATACTATTCCCCTGTATGGACGGGCCACTTCTAATGTATCCCTTCACCAGTTGATGGGCATTTGAATTGTTCCCACATTAGCGCTTGCTGTGAATAATGCCTCTGTGACCGTCCATGTATGGGTTTCTGTGTGGACATATGTGTCTCAGTTCCCTAGGAATGGCATAGCAAACATGCCATCAACTGGGTAGCTTAAACAAGAGAAACTGATTATCTCAGAGTTCTGGGTTTGCTTCCCTCTGAGGGCTGTGGAGGAGAATCTACTCCTGGCCGCTCTCCTTGCTCCTAGGGGTGGCACAGCCTCTCTCCTTGTTTCTAGGGGTGGCTGACAGTCTTTGAGGCTCCTTGGCTTGTAGCTACATCACCCCAAGCTCTGCCTTTTTCCCAGTGCTGTGTCTGTGCCCAGATTCACCCCTTATTTTATGAGGACATGGTCAGATTGGATTAGGACCCACCCTATTCCCCACCGACCTCATCTCATCTGATTACATGTGCGCTAACCCTAATTCCAAATAAATTCATGTTCTGAAGTACTGGAGGTTAGAATCTTGAGAGGTTACATAATTTAGTTCATTACGAATCTTGAGAGGTTACACAATTTAGTTCATAAAAATATGTTTTCAATTCTCTGGAGTATAAAGCTAGGCGTGGTACAGAACATACAGTAATAACTCTGCTGACAAACTGTTTTCTACAGTGCATGCGTGATTTTAAATTCCCTCCGGCAGGCAATACATGAGGGTCCCAATTCCTCCACATCCCTGCCGACATGTCACTGTCTGGCTTTTTAATTTTAGGGATCCTAGAGGTAGGATGTGGTATCTCATTGTGGTTTCTATTTGCATTTCCCTAGCAACTAATGATGCTGAACCTCTTTCCAAGTGCTTATTGGCCACTTGTACATCTTCTTTGGAGAAATGTTGATATGCATCCTTTACCCATTTAAAAAATTGGGTTGTCTTTTTATTGTCAAGTTGTAAGAGTTCTTTATTCTGAATACTAGACTGTTATCAGATAATATGATTTGCACATCTTTCCTCCCATTCTGTGGGCTATTTCACTTTCTAGATGCACAGAAGTTCTAGATTTTAAGTTCAATTTATCTATTGTTACCTGTGCTTTGGTGTCACACTTAGGAAATCATTCCCTGCTCATGAATGCTTTTACTTATGCTTTCTTGTAAGAGTTGGATAGTGTTAAATTCAGGTCTTCGATTCCTTTTGAGTTAATTTTTGTGTAAGTATAAAGGGTCCAACTCCATTCTCTTGCATGCAGCTATCCCATTGCCATTTGTTGAAAAGACTGTTCTTTCCCCCAGTGAAGCCTCTTGTTTTCAGATTTTGATTAAGCCTATATTAGTTGTTCAACTTTCCATCTACAACAGTGGTTCTCAACCTGTGGGTTCTGACCCCTTTGTAACAATGAAAATACATCCTGCAGGCTCGGCGCCTGTGGCTCAAGTGGCTAAGGCGCCAGCCACATATGCCTAACATGGTGGGTTCGAACCTAGCTTGGGCCCGCCAAACAACAATGATGGCTGCAACCAAAAAAAAAAATAGCCGGGCGCTGTGGCGGGTGCCTGTAGTCCCAGCTACTTGGGAGGCTGAGGCA